>NW_027316500.1:25012001-25027001 GCF_026437365.1 Eucyclogobius newberryi | reverse complement strand
TCCCTCCCTCTCTCTCTCTCTCTCTCTCTCTCTCTCTCTCCCTCTCTCCCTCCTTCTCTCCCTCTCCCCCTCCTTCTCTCTCTCTCTCTCCCTCTCTCCCCCTCCTTCTCTCTCTCTCTCCCTCTCCCTCTCCCTCCCTCTCTCTCTCTCTCTCTCTCTCTCTCTCCCTCCTTCTCTCCCTCTCCCCCTCCTTCTCTCTCTCTCTCTCCCCCTCTCTCCCTCCCCCTCTCCCTCTCCCTCTCCCTCTCCCTCTCCCTCTCCCTCTCCCTCTCCCTCTCCCTCTCCCTCTCCCTCTCCCTCTCCCTCTCTCCCAGCTGGCCGACGCTCGCTTCGTGCCAGGCGATCACACCGACAACCCCGGGCACCGAATGAACACAGGAGCCGCGGCGGCAGCAGCAGAAGCAGCGGGGCGACACCGCGACACGACACGACACCGCCGCCTCTTCTTCTTCCACTTCTTCTTCTTCTTCTTCTTCTTCTTCGCGCCTGGACTCGCGCGTCAAACGCAGTCGCATCTCCTCCACATCGATCGCAGAATGTTATTTACAGTTGCGGCCGCTTCACGCGCGCTTTGACGGGATCGATCCGCCGTCACCGCCGCCGTCACCGGGACCGACCGTCTGAACTGACTGACGGGGGAAGAACGCGGACGGGACGAGGACGTATCGATACACATTTTTTTTGCGTGCTTTTTTTTTTTTTTTGCGTGCTTTTTTTGAAAACAAGCCCGGAGGCGTCGCACCGCGTCCCGGACATGGCGTGACAAGAGCCATGGGACTCGTTACCGCGGACGTGAACGTGCCGCTACTTTGAGGACTCGCGCTTGTATTTGTCCAGTGGGTGTGCAAACAGCCATAACAATTAAATAAATAAAGAAACAAATAAACAAGTGAAGGTTAAAGGGGGGGTTCCTTGAGCAATATGGCCGGTGAGTGGGGCTGGGGACGCTGGCACAGGCTCTCCACGGCCCCTCGATGCTAGCCGAGGCGGATGGCACGGTCCCCCATGGCAGCGACAGCTCTATGAGGACAAGCAATATTAATAACAATATCAATCCGGGCTCGTCGATCTTAATCTCCAAGATGGAAGACGTGGTCATCCCGTTCTCGTCCGAGGTGCCCTGCGACAATAACGGGCAGCGCATGTGGTGGGCATTCCTCGCCTCCTCCATGGTGACGTTCTTCGGGGGTCTCTTCATCATTCTGCTGTGGAGGACGCTCAAGTATATGTGGACCGTGTGCTGCCATTGCAACATCAAGAGCAAGGTACAGAGAGATATACACATCATCGGAGAGTAATCGGACTACTGGGGAGTGAGATCCGATTGTGGCTGTGAGAGATCTGATAAGCAACAGCACCTGGTGACATCTGTTGTGTTTGTAGTTTTAAAGAGCATTTATTATGGTTATTATGCAGAGAAATGGGTTAAATACTCCATACCACATAAATAATACTAATAATATAAAATAATAATAATGTCAATAATAATAATATAATAATAATAATAATGATAAAAATACACTTTTTTAGACGATACAATGTAATTTTTCATGATTTAATTAATTCTTCTTTTGGTTAATTACACCCCAACAACACAATCAAACATCAACACTAAAGCATACACTTACACACTTTATGAATGACTTTCTTTATGTTGCTATGTTGTTACGATGAAGGTCAAGATCATTGTGAACTCTTCTGTAAAGGTCAAACGATATCTTGTTTATGTCATTTCCTTCAGTTACTTTCGATACTTGTTCAAATGAGTTTCGATACCAGTTTTTAGTGTCCGATTTGCAATACTTTGGACTATTTGATAATCTGATCACTGCAGAAATCAGGTCATAATCAGATTTGTTGCATGTTTAGATAGATAGCGCGCAGGGATGTCACAATATCAAAGTCTTACGATTATTGTGAGATTTTTTGTTTGCTAAATGACAGTTTTTTGCGTTGGGTTCACATTGGTCCGGTGGCGTGCACATGTGCCGTTCCTCTTTGGTGCAGCTCTTCCACAGCCTGTTTCACTGCTGCTCGTCTCTGCTTCCCCCGGACAGGATTGTATCTGCTGTGTTCACGTACACCCACATTCAGAGCGCTGGCACATTTGAGTAGGATGAGAGGAGAGCGAGAATTGATGAAAGAAAGAAATAAAAAATGCATCATTCTGATCCCGACAGAGCAGCGTAGGACTTTCCTGTTTGCTATGGTCAATGTCTGGTGGAGACTGCAGAGTTTCACATTTTACGCAGAAGTTTGAATGTTTTTGGATTGGTCGTTTCACTTTCTCATCTGCAGTGACGTTTGTTCGTCTGTTTGAATGCTTGGCTGGCTTCACTAAACAATTAGGTTTCCAAGACAACCGGCTCATGCCAAATTACCAGTATGCAACCTGAGTTCCATCGCTAAAATCCCTCAACTGCACTGGAAAATGTACAATCTGAAGTAAGACGACGAGTTAAAAAGTATAGGATATAAGTAGAATTTATCTTAGAGTATATTTTGACTTTCTTTTAATTAGATTTGTAAGTTTTGCTCTTATTTGAAGTGTTTTAGCATTTTTTCCCTCTCATTTCAAGTTAGAAAATGCTTGTCTTTTACTCATTATGTAAAACAAGTTAATTTACACTTGTTCCATTGGCAATATTACTTTAAGGTAATCAAAATATACTCAAAACAAGATAAATACTACTTATTTCAAGCACTTATTAATGAGTTGACCAGTGGAATATGGAGAAGTTGTGTGTAAAAATAATTGTTTTCAGTTGCAGTGTTTGTTCATTTTAACGTCATATTCTAATATTGACAAAGATCAATATATGTATTTAATAGGTGTATTTTGCATTACCAATATGGACTTTTTTTGGGGAACGATTTCTTTGAAGGCGAATGTGGTGATGGACGGCCAGCTTTGTGTTGTAACCCGCTGAAAGAAGGTCCCGGGTTGAATTCCCAGACCGCATGGGGCCTTTCTGTGTGGGCTTTTGCGTGCTCTCCTTGTGTCTGGCTCCTATGGGTGCTCTGGTTTCCCCTAAAACATGTGGGTCAGGGTGGCCTATGGCAACGGGACACCTCAGAACAAACCCACAGTGTCGTGTCGTTTGGTTGAACAGCTTTTACGTAATTACAGATCAAACCGGTCGCTAATATAATGTAGTGAACTGTAGGTTTGAACATCATGAAGTCATTCATAAATGTTTGGTGGGGGTAATTATTCAGGCAATGCAAAAAAGGAGAAAGATAAGAAGAGTAGTAGTACTTGTTGTAGTAGTAGTAGTTGTATAGGGTTTGATTTGTGTATCTAAACTGGTAAATTATTTTGGTAATGTGGCTATTAACACTCAAATATACCACTAAATATTCTATTAAATAAACAATAAATAAAATGAATAATAAATAAAGCAAACAATAATTAAATGCATAATAATAATTAAATGCTTAATAATAATAATGATAATAATAATAATAATAATAATAATAATAATAATAATAATAATAATAATAATAATAATGATTGTAATCATTTTAAGAGCAAAATTATGCCACAATTAAATATCTACTCAAAAAAAAAATGTTAAAAACAAATCTGGCTGTTTATGTCTTGATCTATTTTTGTTCAGAAAGTTTGATTTGATAAAGCAGATATCAGACTAAAGAATTGGTGATCTATTACTCATTGTGATTAAAGATAATTCAGGATTCCACATGTAAACTGATGTTTCTCTTCTCATATAATAATGTAGTTGTAGTAACATAAGACTTGAATACAAATAAATGCAGGACTATTCACTTGAATCTTGTGACATTGCTACAGCTTTACTAAGACTTAGCTCAGATGCCCTTCCGTGCTGCATCTCTCCTACACTTCATTCATTCTTCAAACCTCTGGAGTGCAGCGTTAACGGCCCTCATAACATTAAGAGTATGTGGATCTATTTCAGCGCGCGGAGGTGACTTGCATGTAAATGTGCTGGGGGTGGCCTACATTACGCGTGCATCCAGGCGCCATGTGTGGCTACATGTGAGTCACCCAGGCTTTTTATAGGGCGAGGACCCCAGGACGCGCACGGGGCCCGAGCACAGGAGGCAGCAACATGTCGGCTCTGCAATGCACTTGTCAAGGCCAGGGAGGCAAAACACTGGATCTGTGCAGGAGAATGTGACATTTTTGACGTTGAGGATGTCATTAAGTATAAGTAATAGTGTGTTGTGGGAGTTTGACGTGGCTTTTTTTTAATTATGAATAATTTTAAGCCAGATGGTTGTGGATTATTGTATAAATGGTGTGCATCTGGCAAATGATTTTACTTGATATATTGTGCCAACTCTATCAGGGATTTCCATATTTCATTGTGATTATTGACTGTTGAATTCAAAATGAGCACTAGAGGTGGGTGATGCAGACAAAAAAGAACATCTCTGTGTATTTTTGGAGTATCTTGATAACAATATTCAAATTATAATACTTAAATTCTACAACAGACAGTGTGTTATAAACATATCTTTTAAATGTGTTGCTTTAACTATCAGACAATATATTATGAAATAAGTGTAAAATTACCACTTCATTTAAATGCTTGGACAGTTCTTTTTGTAGCATTTTTATTTTTTTTGCAAGACTAGACAAATTTGTAGAGCACATTTTTGTAGACAAGACGATTGAAAGTGCTTCACACAACAGGAAAAAATGCATTAAAATCACACAGACATGACAGAAATCATCAAACAGAGAGTTTGAGTAGAGTAGCACACATCTTCAGGAAGACTGTTCCAGATGTTTAGTCCTGACTCTGGCACCAGCAGGAGGCCGGTCCATATTTAGTCCTGACTCTGGCACCAGCAGGAGGCCGGTCCATGTTTAGTCCTGACTCTGGCACCAGCAGGAGGCCGGTCCATGTTTAGTCCTGACTCTGGCACCAGCAGGAGGCCGGTCCATGTTTAGTCCTGACTCTGGCACCAGCAGGAGGCCGGTCCATGTTTAGTCCTGACTCTGGCACCAGCAGGAGGCCGGTCCATGTTTAGTCCTGACTCTGGGCACCAGCAGGAGGCCGGTCCATGTTTAGTCCTGACTCTGGCACCAGCAGGAGGCCGGTCCCTGAGGTCCTCAGAGTCACTAACATGTCCGAGATGTACTTTGGTGCTTGGCCATGGAGAGACTAATAGACAAGCAAAGCTGCTTGTCTATTAGTCCTGTGCTCAGGACTAATGTGATGGTACTTCCTGGTTCTAGTCAGGACCCGAGCAGCAGCGTTCTGGATGTACTTGATATTCAGATTTTGGATATCCTAAATACAGCATTCAATATAATATATTTTATTTGTTCTGTTCCAATAAAATGAACACATTTGATCATACATAGATAGCAAATAGACTACCAAGCCTGTTTTGGTTCCGTTGTGTCCTTTTAACATTTTCACCCAAATGGAGCCTTAAAGTGAGAGAGGACACACTGAAAAGGACACTTGGCTTGCCGTAGACAACAACACGTGCACTGCATCTGTCCTTGTGTGTTTTGGGCCGCATCCAATTCACATGTACAGCGCATCCTTCCTCCTCCTGCTCCTCTGCCATGTCCTTTTGGTTTCCTAGACCCTTGATGGCGCTTCCTGTCTCCTTGTGTGACAGGTGTGAGCCGGAGCAGAGGGAAAGAGTCCTAAACTGACAGTAATATGGCGTTCCTCCTCTAACCGCTTCACTGAACCCACCAAGGCTGAGAAGCTGTGGTCCTCTGTCAACCTGTGTTTGCTACTTGTCACCTCCAATTGCCATTCCGAGTCAATAGTGTGCTTTCACTATTGATTTAGCTCTGAAACGCAATGGATTATTCACGCAACATTACCTCATAATGCGATTATGACATGTTAATAGCACAAAACAAATGAATGCGTTCTTTGGTTTTTCATTAGCTCGCAAAGAATGTATTGAAAAGGAAAACTAAAAAACAACATTAATATGCTGAAATTGTATTGCGTGTACCAACAATACAGGAAAAAGTTACCCGACTTGATAAATAGAACCATCTTTTTGACTCTGAAGAGGAGAAGATGGAGAGGCTAAGCTGTACTGGCCGATGGAGATAAAGAATGGTAGAACGGGAGAAGTAATTAAGAAATGGTTGCTATGTCAACAACCTGGAGATGCACCGATTGGATCAAATTACTCGTCTGAAAGCAAAAGAAAGGGATTCTTGGAAGAGGAGGTCGGTACATCAATTTGTAGTACAAGGACTGCGTATTGCCTAGCTCACCATGCAGTGCGTATTTCGATACAAGGTCCACGATACATGTCCCGATACGTGGAGCTTCACAATTATCGTCCTATGACTAATTCCCCATTTTCAGCTCAGCAGACCCAGCCGTAATGCAGCTGTCCGTTGTTAATAAGTGCAGAACTCAACAATTTACGATGAATTGCCAAGAACTTCATCACGATATGTTGCCGTATCACTATTTTGCCTAAAGTGTTAAGAAGCTTTCAAATTGACACGTTGCAACACACATGTCTTCCCGTCTCCGTTGTCCCCTCCTTCTTTTAGGTCCATCCCACCGCTCCAGCCCCATCATCCTTCATACTCAACACTTGCAAAGACACTGATGAATCCAGCTCCCCGATATAACGAGGTGTTCCATTTTGTGACCGTTCGCCCGCTCGTGTATCATCATTCTACCGGGGCGTGATGAAACCTAGACATGCACTATCCTTACCCTACCCTACCCCGCTGACCGTTGCGTCGGGGAGAAGGGGGACGACACGGCGACCACGTTGGATGACTTTGGTGGTCGGCTTGACACTTGGCTGCGCTTCCAGAAGTCTTGTTAGGGAGTATTAAGGATGGAAACCGGATCTGCGTTCAGCTGACTGGGGCGGTCGGCTGAGTTGGCATGGGCTAGAAAGACTTTGCAACGCCGGGCGAAGAGGTGAGAACTGCAAATCTGTGCTTCCAGCGATACCAGGAAGTGTCAATCTCCAGCTAGGAAATGGAGGTGGAAAAGTTTGAGGATGGTGCGAGGCAGATGAAGGATTTGGGGGGCAATGTGGTGTAGCGTTGCATGGTGGTGGAGCCATGCGCACCGCTCCACACACCCGCAGCTGTGGCCTAATTCTTTCACATGGTCTCCTTTGTGGAGATTAAGAGCCAGAGGTCGCGACTGGTGAAGATTGTGCTGAAAGATGGAATATGAGATGACATAAAGGAAAGGAACTACAGAGGGGCGATAGTAACTGATAGTAACTCTTCTACCAACTTCTTTGTAAATCGGTTGTGCTGGAAAATAGAAGTAGGATTTTACTCAGGGGTTAGATTTTTGTGTTAAAGGAGAACTAAGTAACATTTTTACCTCATCAAATGTCTTTGTAAGTCCCTGTGATGGTTAAATATGTATTCTCGGGACGTTTGAAGCAGCCGTCTTCACAACGTGCAGTCTCTGGGTGGAAAACTAACCTTGCAACATGGCTGACACCTATCCCGGCCCATACTATCCTGGCCCAAACTATCCTGGCCCAAACTATCCTGGCCCAAACTATCCTGGCCCAAACTATCCTGGCCCAAACTATCCTGGCCCAAACTATCCTGGTCCATACTATCCTGGCCCAAACTATCCTGGTCCATACTATCCTGGCCCAAACTATCCTGGCCCAAACTGTCCTGGTCCATACTATCCTGGCCCAAACTATCCTGGCCCAAACTATCCTGGCCCAAACTATCCTGGCCCAAACTATCCTGGCCCAAACTATCCTGGCCCAAACTGTCCTGGTCCATACTATCCTGGCCCAAACTATCCTGGCCCAAACTATCCTGGCCCAAACTATCCCGGCCCAAACTATCCCGGCCCAAACTATCCCGGCCCAAACTATCCTTTTTTCCCCTTATCAAGCGAATATACGTTGTAAGTGAATATACCTTATTATTGCCACAATGGAGCTGCAGGGGGAGCTCTATTGAAGTTGCTTAGTTCTAAAGCAACATACAGTGTGCACTGCGCGGCTGAAGAAGAAAAACTGGTTAGCGTGCACAGATAGTTCAATGAGTAAACGCTAGCTTGTTCACACATCAGTGACATCAGGGACTTACAACGGTAACATTTCCAGATATTATGACGATAGTTTTTCTAAGTTTTCAAAGCGAAAGAAATCTCTGTATTTTTACTCTCAAATATCGATCTCGAAAAGGCAAATATTAGCTCGGCTGGGAAAAAAGGAGAAAATATCTGTTTGGAACCATCCCTACTCATGTCTGGTTTGATTCACGTACCTTTCTTTGTGGAGTTTGCATGCTCTCCCTGTGTCTGGATTGGTTTTCTCCACATCTCCTGACCAAGATCCTGGCTCAGAGTTGGAAAAATAAGGTTTGCTGCCCACTGCTCCTGACAAGTTTACCCAAATATGTTGAAAAATGTGTCAAATGCAACAAAACGACTGATAACATATTAAAGAAAACTGTAGATCCGGAACACTTTTGACTGCCTTTTTAAGCTTGTGATTTAGGCTGTTTTTAGTGAAGGCAACAAGTCCAACATCTACACCGCTTCTGTATCAGACCTTCACTAGAGCACTCACTGACCCTTTGTCGAAGAACTCTCCTCTCTTCCTTTTTTCACCATTATTTAAAATCCAGAAGGTTCTCAGTGTATTATGTAACAGAGCTGTTGCTGCTTAACTTTCAAGCTTCACACATCCGAAGTCAGGTTTCCTTCGCAGAGGGGAAAGTCGCTGTGCCGAGCTTATGCATATGTATGAGTGACACAAATCTATGCAAAAGCAGCGAGGGCTTCTGAAGTGGAGGGGCTGCCTGGCTCCTGCAGGCTTGTTAGCGCACACGGCTCCTCTGTTTCCTGCTCCTCCGGCGGTGCACGCGGGGCCTTCTCACTGTCACTGTTTCACATCCTGCTGCCATCCACTGTGTAATGACATTTCCCAGCACATATCACGTTATTCTGCTTGTTGCACCTTTGCATTAGGGCGGGGCACTTAACCGAGCGATTAAGATGACAATATTCAGTCATTTCTAATGGTGGAGGCTTTTGAATCAAGGTCTACAGCCAAGCAGTTAAAACATGTGGTTTGCAGGAAGAAATCTAACTATTTTTGGTGTTAAATAGCAATGATTAAAGGTCTGTATTGTTTATCTTCATTTAAAGCCATGATTAGATTAAAACTTATATCGAAAATGATGACTGATCAATATAAAGAACAAAAAATGTCTCCCAGCCCCATTTGTACTGTGTAATTTGTCTCCAAATGACTTATTTTTTGCAAACTGAGACTGGTGATCGCAGATGGAAGTTGCTGTTTGTTTATTAATCATAAATCTATGTATTTTTTATGCACTAAATGTTTATTATTGATGAATTGGCAAAGTTATAAGCTAGTTAGCATAGCGTTAGGACATTTTGAACAATTTGGGGAAAACATCTATTTGTAATTTTTCCATCAAGCAATGAAGTTGTGATTATATTTGTGTTTTATGTTTTCATAATTGTTCAAGGTTCACGTTTAAACTGACAAAAACACTATAGTAGGCCTATGAATTGACAAACTAATATATATTGTGTTTAAGAACATGTTTGTACAAATCTAAACTACAGAGTTAGCACTTAGCAGCTTTAATGCAGAATATGTTCATGTTTGTGGAGGAAATGAGCGACTCTTATGCCATAAATATATTAAACATTTGGCTAAATTAGTCCCTGAATGTATTATTTAAATTTGTGGGTCCAGTATCTATGAGTAAATAAGTGTTTATACCCATATCCTCTACAGACTTACACTAGTCTAGCTTCTAATTTCAATCTGTGCATCCCTCTATGTACAGCTTGTGTAGGCAGAGTTGTTAGAAATCCATTCCGTCCCAGCCTTTTAACTGCTCTCCTTTAATTAACAACATTAAAGATGCCGTCCATTAGTTTACACCGTGCAGCCTCCTTCGGCTCCTCAGACTCCTGACTCCACATCACGGTGCAGCTCAAGGTCTGCAGACTGCATCTTCACATCTTTTATTTATGATCTCCTGCACTTTCAAACAGAATACACAAATAACACCAGGTCTGAGATGTAAAGTTCACTTTCTTTAAAAACATGAGAATAAATATTGAGTTTATAGATGTTATGTCTTAATGATTCGAAAGCAATGTTACAAGACTAATTATGTACTTGTTTATTGTGTTAATTAATGTGTTAAAGGTGCACTATGTAACATTTCTGGTGGAGGGTCCGCCACCTGTTGCTGCTTTACTTGGAATGTTCCACAATGTCATTAAACTTATCTGTATCTACAATTAAATGACAGATTTTTATTATTTTGTCTCTTCATGGAAAAGGAGTTTAATGGCTTGAATAGTTAAAATTACAACATTAAACCTTATATTACGTCAGTTTTTTTTAAGACACATCTGCATGTGTTTGTTTTGTAACATTTCCCCCTTGTTTTAAGGCTATTTTAAAGTAAAATGTATTCTTATCCCATTCACTTGTTTGGAATGTTGGATTATGTATTTTAGGCACGTTCTGGAATAAAGTTGAATTCAAACGTGTAAAGGCCTGATGTCAGAAACAAATAGCTCTGAAAATAATCTTAAAATCTTTACCATTTTGTTTTTTGGGACAACTACAGCTCCTCCCTGTTTGTTTCTAACTAAGCACCTCTAGACCACCTTCTGGTCCCCCACCTCACTTTATTGCATTGACCAATCCCCCTCTTGCGTCGCCCCTGGACTGAATCCTTTTGATATGACAAATTAGCAGAAAAGGCTATTGTCACGATTGACACCAGTAAAACCTTGATTGGCAAAAATGAACATCTGAACAAATGATTAAATACAAAGATAAACCTTTGTTTCATTGTTTAAAACGCTTTGAGACGGCAACAGACAATCTCCTGACTTTTGAACTAATGTATTTGCACTTGTGGAGTGTAACAGATTTATACAACACCCGAGCGTACATTAAGGCACTTTCATTTTATTTTTATGGCCTCTTGCAAAATCCATTCACGCACGGCATCCACACAATACAATTTCTCTCGCTATTTGCATTTATATAGCTTTGAGTTTAATGTTGCCATTATTCTGCCATCTCTATTAGGCCAATATTGTCTTGTATGTTCTGGCCTGCAACTGTATTATCCCGGCCTCCATTTTGGATCATAAAATGGTTCATGTGATCTAATGAGACGAGGGTGTAGTACACGTCAGACGGGGATGTCATCATAGCCCTGAGCAAATGTCTGGGCCAAACCGGTTCTTCATGTAAATCAGCGTTATACCTCCTCCACCAGGGAAATGCGCGTTCAGTCAATCAGAACGACTCCCCCGTATTTTTAAAGTCCAAACACCATCGGACTCACACAGATCAATTCAACTGACAAATATCCTTCACTACAGAGTCGGCTAAATTGAATGTTTGTAGTTCTGACAGAATGAGCCACCGTAACCGGAATCACAGCAAAAGTAGAGCATGCAGCTAATGTGACGATACTAGTGCAGTGGCTAGTGCTGATTCTCAACTCCTTTCCCTGGTTTCAAATGTCTTTTTATTAAAGTTGCATTATCCAATTTCTCCATGTTATAAAATGCAATCTTTTTTTCCCCCTGACCAGATTAGTTTAGGAATCGGACCGCTGTAAACCTTTTAAAATGATGATAAATATCAGGTACAGCCCCTTTAAGGTTTAAGTCAATATTACAATCTAAAAATGTAAATGTACAAACATTATGATCCATGGGTGTGTAATGTAGCTGACCATTACAAAGGCTTAGGAAGAGAATAAAAGGAAACAAGTGGGTGTTTTAAAGGATTTATTGAGAGGGTTGTTGTGTGAGTTGACCTGCAACAGGAGAGGGAATAAATGTAACTGTTTAGTTTAACAAAATTAAACGTTACTTTACCTTTTGTGTCAGCCATTTTAGGTGCGCCGGCCAAAAGAGTCCCCAGGCAGCCGGAGCACCTTAAGAAGGTTCCGGGGCAGAACATTGTGGGAAAATAGGAGGGGTGTTTTAGGGAAGTGATTATTTTAAAATATATGTTAAGGTTGAAATTGTGCACAGTAAATTAAATAAAGAATATATTTTTGTATTAAATTGAAGTATGTAGAGTGACACTGTTTTTCTACACTAAGCTTTTATCTGTGCTGTGTTAGAAAGATTGTGACTTACCTGGTCCTCTGAGTGGGAGGGTCCATTTAACCCAGTGGCATATAAAAGGTGCCTGGTGGCAGTTGCGCATGTGTTGGTGCTGTGTGAACGTGTTGCTGTATTTTAAACCTCTTTAGTTTTGTAAATCACTATAAAAAAAAATGCACGTTTATCTGCACCCTCTAAAATCGTCTCAACTCTGTCCTCGTCATTGCTGCTGAGGTTGCTATCCGGGCGTAACAGGGTGTCATAGATTATAACTGTATAGCAGGCAAAAAGGTTAAAAAAGTAAATATGAGCCACATTAGTGAGAAAGATGCACCCTGGAGAAGTCGATCAGTTTTATTTAATTTGCCTCATCTAAAGCTGCTCTCTGTCCTCTTAAAAGCAAGACTTGTAAAGACCTTTTTATTGGCACAGTGGGAATATATTTCTTACACATTGTTAGTATTAAACTACACCTTGGCCCTCTTCGTAGTCTTAACTTTCACCCACGGCTAAACCAGTTTCCCGGTTTGATCGCCTTGTCACCGTCAAATCACACAGACTTTTCCACAAGCGGCGATGGCCATTGATTCCTGTTCAATACGACTTGTCTTGGGCTATTGATCACAAGCATTTCAAATCCATCCCGCTTCTGCTGTAGCCTGCCCCAGTCAGTGCGTATGCGAGGACTCTAGCATTCTGTGTTTTAAAGTAGAGTGGATCGGGGAGAGGAGGAAGTGTTGTGTGTTGGCCCGCGCTTGGCAACCGACCAGCTGCACACGGCCGAGAAGCATACTGCACAATCAGCTGTTGCATTCACTAACATGGGCCCAGCGTGGACAGGCCTGCGCCGCCCGCTACATCACACGGCCGAGCTTATAGAAAAATGTAGTGAAAAATGGTGCGGGCGCAGGAAGTGGAGGGTGTCGGGTGACGCGGCGGGGAAAAGGGGCTTCAGCTGTGGGGCGCTGTGGGGAAAGTATGTGCCTGTAGTATAGTGTTTTTTTATGGGTTTAGGATTAATGTGATGGAAATAGAAAAGATACTAAATTAGACTAAAACTAATATCAATATTCTCATTTGAGCAAGGATCTATGTTAAAAATTAAAAATAAATCATATAATTAGAACAAAATTGGGCCTTTCTTAAATCTCTGCCATGTGAAAATGGGCAATATATAAAAATGTTGGTTGTTACTGTAATTCTAAAAAAAAATCAAGATACCTGTATACATTGTTGCCGGTCTATATTGCCCACGCTTAAGGGCATAACGATATAGTATTATTAAAGAAACTACTATTATTATTGCATATATTATTGCATATAACTACTATTATGTTATTGCATATATGTCCAGACTTCTTTATTGCTTCTAAAGACAGCCTTTTTCCACATTATTAATACCTTTAACTTTCATCCTGATATAATATTGAATATACACTGCAAAATTACACCCTCTTTAAACCAGAAGAATGTCCTTGAAATATGTGAAATTAACTTTGTGATTTGTAAGTGTAGTAAGAGTAGTGTGAATTCTTGAAATAAGCTTAATAATCTTATTTATTTAGCATTTATTTAGTAGAAATGTCTTTAAAACAAGATAAATCAGATTGTTGTTGTTTAGATTCAAGTCTTGGTTAGATTCATGACATTTGCAGTGATATTTTAATTGCAATATATAATTTTTGTGTGTGTGCAAATTAATCTGATATTCTTTCCCATGTCAAAAGTGTTATTATGGTCTATTTTCAATGTTCTCATATAGTCTTATAGTGATGGTTCATTGCTACTTCTTCCTGAGGCCAAGCGCTGAACTCCATCCACCATTTGTCATGTTATTCTGTTCTTTTAATACTAACTTTGGAGTTGAGAATGTTATGGATGATATTGCGGACAGTTGGTTATTGATTCGTTCCTCCATTGCACTCGGTTACAGCAGTGCCCACTCTAATCCATCTATATTTGATAAAGCCAGCAGCTACCATCAATGTTGCATTCATTTTTAAGGTTTTCTTGACCCAAAAACGCATATAAAAGTATGAATAAGTCTTGATACCAAAAGGGTTTGAAAGCATGAGCTGGCCTCCTCCCACATGTCCTGGATAAGCAGCGGTTTACATAAAAATTGTGCATAGATATGGAAGTGTCTGGAAAGTGCGTGGATGTACAGCAACATTGCATATTGACTTAAAGGTTATGCAGTGTAGAATCGCCAGCACTTTTGACTTTACAGAATCACAACACCACAGTTACAGAACAAAGTGGAGGAAGTCTTGCACCAGTGACCATCATGCCACTGTGTGAACATAATAAGATAATATAAAGTCTGTATTGGCTTGTCATTCGTTTATACAGCATTTGTGGGACAATAAAGGATTATCTTATCTTATCTTATCTTATACAGTAGTAGTTTGGGGTTTGACTAAAGGTTTTGGGTTAAACAAAAAAAATAACAGTTTAGATAATTAGCGACAAATTTGTAATACTGAAGTTGTTGTTTTGGTGCAAAATGCGAATATCTAGTGTATCATCTAATAGTCAAAAACATAAAAAAAAAGGATGCAAAAAAGCGGTTAAAAAATAAAAATAAAACACATTTGCCATGTCATCTTTAAAACAGTGTAAAATGTGATATTTCTGCACTTTTTTGGGTTAAGTTGCAGTCCTTTCTTGTATTATGCAATGTTTTCACACGTTTCTACTGAACTGCCATAATATCATCTGAATATTATCACCAAAAATAATTTAAAAATAAAAGTCAGGATATTAATTTGCCGTTATCGCCCACCCTGAATAACATCTTAATAATGTTTTATTAAAGCTACCGAACTAGCTATGATCTACTTCACTGTGATTCAAACCCATGATCCTACGCCATTTGAACACA
>NW_027316500.1:24897001-25007001 GCF_026437365.1 Eucyclogobius newberryi | reverse complement strand
ACAGATCAGTTTGTGGATGCAAAACAACTTTCTCCAGCTGAACTCAGACAAGACTGAAATAATCGTTTTTGGCCCACAGAAACAAAGAGAAAGTGTTAGCGGTCACCTCCAGAGTCTCGCTCTAAAACCTACAAACCAAATTAGAAATCTGGGGGTAATAATGGACTCAGACTTGAACTTTAATAGCCACGTGAAATCAATAACATCAGCAGCTTTTTACCATCTAAAAAACATTGCCAAAATAAAAAATATAGTGTCAAAACCAGATTTAGAGAGACTTATCCATGCGTTTGTCTCCAGTAGATTAGACTAATGTAACGGCCTGCTCACTGGCCTCTCCAAACGAGCTGTAAAACAGCTGCAGTACATCCAGAACGCTGCTGCTCGGGTCCTGACTAGAACCAGGAAGTATGATCACATTAGTCCTGTTCTCAGGTCTCTGCACTGGCTCCTGTGGCTCAGAGAATAGACTTTAAAGCAGCTCTGCTTGTGTACAAGTCTCTCCATGGCCTAGCACCAAAGTACATCTTGGATATGTTAGTGCCATACGAACCATCTCGGACTCTGAGGACCTCAGGGACCGGCCTCCTGCTGGTGCCAGTGTCAGGACTAAACATGGACCGGCCTCCTGCTGGTGCCCAGAGTCAGGACTAAACATGGACCGGCCTCCTGCTGGTGCCAGAGTCAGGACTAAACATGGACCGGCCTCCTGCTGGTGCCAGTGTCAGGACTAAACATGGACCGGCCTCCTGCTGGTGCCCAGAGTCAGGACTAAACATGGACCGGCCTCCTGCTGGTGCCAGAGTCAGGACTAAACATGGACCGGCCTCCTGCTGGTGCCAGAGTCAGGACTAAACATGGGGAATCTGCGTTTCAGTTTTATGCAGCTAAAATCTGGAACAGTCTTCCTGAAGATGTGAGACAGGCTTCTACCCTGACAATGTTCAAATCTAAGCTAAAAACAGTTTTGTTTAGCTGCGCATATGACTGAAAGGATTTTTTCTTTGCACTCTTCTCTTTTGTTTGTGATTTTACTAGTTTAGAAAATCAGTTGGATTGATAATTTTTAATTTAGTCAATTTTATTGTATTTCTGTTTCTGTAATTTCTTTGTGATTTGAATGCATTTTTCCTGCTGTGTGAAGCACTTTGAATTTCCTTGTGTATGAAATGTGCTCTACAAATAAACTTGCCTTGCCTTGCCTTGCCTTGCCTTACATTATGTGTTAATACATTATGTGTTAATACATTATACATTATGTGTTAATACATTATGTGTTATTACATTATGTGTTAATACATTATACATTATGTGTTAATACATTATGTGTTATTACATTATGTGTTAATACATTATACATTATGTGTTAATACATTATGTGTTATTACATTATGTGTTAATACATTATGTGTTATTACATTATGTGTTAATACATTATGTGTTAATACATTATGTGTTATTACATTATGTGTTATTACATTATGTGTTAATACATTATGTGTTATTACATTATGTGTTAATACATTATGTGTTAATACATTATGTGTTAATACATTATACATTATGTGTTAATACATTATGTGTTATTACATTATGTGTTATTACATTATGTGTTAATACATTATACATTATGTGTTAATACATTATGTGTTATTACATTATGTGTTAATACATTATACATTATGTGTTAATACATTATGTGTTATTACATTATGTGTTAATACATTATGTGTTAATACATTATGTGTTAATACATTATGTGTTAATACATTATACATTATGAGTTAATACATTATGTGTTAATACATTATGTGTTGGGCAATAGCCACATGCTGCTATAGGCCACACATTTAGTCGTGTTATAATGACGAATCATTGCTATTGGTGATCGTTTGCATTAAAGGTGCTTCATCTGATTTTTACTGTCCTAAAAAAACTTGAAAAACTGAATTTTATAAGTCTAAATTATTTGCAGTGATCCAAAGTTATTCCTCACTTTGTTTAATTATTTACTGCGATGAGCTTACAATGGTTTTGCACAATGTTTAGAAGCCCAAGCGAGTTTTTGCTGAAGCTAACAACAACTAGCATGCTAACAGCGCGTCTATAATTAGATGCTGACCACACACAGTGTCACGTTTGACCCTAAAAAATGCTTTTACAATATATTTTTGCTGGAGTAAAACAAATTCCACGCAACTACATGGAACAATACAGAGTAAATACATTGGGTACAGGGTCTTTAATAAGCTAATCCTGCTCCTAGCTCCCAAACGTCTGGCTACAGGTCTGGAGGAGGAAACAAAAAGTTTCACACAAAACACACTTTCTAGAGTATATAAAGTACAATTTCATAAATCGATTCAGAGATAGTGAAAAGTACAATGTAATCGTCATATCCTTCTCAATCATGCTCCTTATGAGCAAAAACACATGCTAGCACGCAACTGGTTCATTCATTTCAGAAATCATTCCACGCACTTCCAAAATATCTACATATTATAGTTGTTTTTTCCCTGGCAACCTTGAGACGTCTTCCTGCTGCTTATCTCCTACTCAGAGTCTGTTATCGCTCTTTCTCCTCCCACTCATCCTCACCCCGGACACCTCTCGTCCATCCTCTGCCCGCCATGAACGCAGCGCTGATGTGTCCAACAACGCGCTTCACATTGTAATAGGGGCCGGGGGCCGGGGGGGGGGGGGGGGGGGGGGGGGGGGGCGTGTGCAGTGGTGCAGAGAGAGGGAGATTGGAACTAACCAAAGGAAAAGCGAGAGGGAGACGTGAGTTTTCGGAGGACATCCCGATGACCTTCAGACATCTCTGCTCTGTTTTTGGTTTCATGAGGTTTTTTTCTTTCTTTCTTAACAAAATACACTTAAGTGAGACAACCCTGCTTCCGAAGAGTGCACACGCTTTTTCGCTCGCTCCGCTTGCTATCGCTGCTTTCCTTATTTATTTTGCTTTTTAATCAGTTTTTGTCTTCCAAACATTTTTGCTTTAGACTTTTTCAAGTAAACCAAGGATTTTAAGAACATTTTTCCAGTTTTAACGACATATCTGACGCCAGCGACATGTCCGGGAGAAGAAGTGAGAAAGACTGTGAACGCTGTCGGAAATATCAACAAGAAATTAATGAGCTGAAAACACGGATATTTGTTTTGGAATCTGAAAAAGTTCTTCACGATACCATTCCTGTGTCAACCGACGGTAAGAAGAGCACACTTTTTACAAGAAAAACTGCTACTTTCAACCTAAACCGCAGTGACTCTGTGTCGTTTCCAAAACTGTCTAAAAACCAGAAAGACCAGGCTGTTTCTTGGAACAAACTTGGAGCAAAGCCTAAACGATACAAAGATAAGGTGAAGTCACCTAAAATACAGCTCACAAACAGATTTTTACCACTTTCAGAGATGGAATTAAATGAAAAAAGGAAAGATGACCTGGCTAAAATACAGCGAGAAGGATCTGTGCCACAAGCCAAGGTCATTGTTTTAGTTGGGGACGGCGCGATAAGTCACGTGACGCATGAAAAGATAAACACACATTCTTTTCCAAGCGCCACTGTTTCTGAGATAACGTCACTCCTTCCAAATATTATGGCTAAGCATGGAGGAGCTAAACAGCTGATTGTGCACGTGGGTGCAGTGGACATGCGGCGGGAACAGACTGAAGTTTTGAAAAAAGACTTCTTGAAGTTATTCGACGTGCTTGATAAAATGGAAATCAAAACATTCATAAGTGGACCTCTTCCAAACATCGACAGGAGGATAAACAAGTTTAGCCGGCTTCTTCAGCTGAACACATGGCTGTCCAAAGAGTGTCCCCCGAGAGGACTACACTACATTGAGAACTTCTATCTATTCTGGAAACGAGAGGACCTGTTTAAGAGAAATGGCCCCCACCTATGCAGAGGTGGAGTGAGGGTGCTGACGGAGAACCTGCTCCACGCTCTGAGGCATTGGACTGGGCCTGGACAGGGTCCTGAGCAGATAGTTAGAGAAGAGAGGAATGAGAGAAGAATTCCTGCTCCATCAGCCAGAGACCGAGCCAATGTTTCAACATCAAAAGCACCACAACCTCAGCCTCCACCAAAGGATTCATCAGCAGCTGCTCCACCACCACCAGCAAAGGATTCAGCTCCAGCTGCTCCACATTCACCTCCACCGCCTCCAGCAAAGGAACAATCTTCAAAGGCCTTGGACCCATCTGTGACAAGCCCAACAACATCCCTGTCATCGCCCCTGCCTTCACACCAGCCCTGGGTTCCCCCTGCAACATCTACTCCCACTAAAGATTCTTCATTCTCCTTCTCATCTCCACTCTCACCCATGGGCCTTCCCAGTCATTTTGAAAGTCTGATCAAATCAGGCATTAAGATGGCTCCACTCACGCCCAATATAGCAAGGGCTATGTCAATACTTATCAACTCTTCCCTGCACAAGCCGACTACACCAACAAAAGCCCCACCACCCATCCCCCCTCGTCTCTCACCTGGTATCTCCCATAGCTAGGATGCACTGGGTCTCAGCGTTGCCGGGACTTATTGTCATATTAAAAATCAAACCAACCCGGGGCCCTATGTAAAAAGAGCCCCCCCTAGTGCTATTTCTGTAGTCACATAATCACAGAGATGGAAAAACAAAATGCGAGTCAGGCCCAATCTGAGAAATGTGATTCATATTCCCTGTGAAAAGATAAAGCCCAGTCTCACTGAAACTAGTCTGAAACTTGCTGTGCTAAATGTCAGATCCTTATGTAACAAATCTCTCTTAATTAATAATTTTATTTCTTCTTATAATCTTGATTTTATGTTTTTAACTGAAACATGGCTTGACAAAAACACAGGAAATGTAGTTCTGATAGAATCTGCTCCACCCAACTTTAAGTTTGAATCTGAAACACGAGAAAACAAAAAAGGGGGTGGAGTCTGTGCTGTCTTTAGAGATGAAATAATTACCCGCAGGTTGTCTTTTGGGGTGTTTTCATCATTTGAGTATGTATCCTTTAAAATGGAGCTAAAACGGTCTCCATCCATTCTCTTCATTGTTTTCATACAAGCCTCCCCAGCACTGCCAAAGTTTTATTGATGATTTTACTGAGATGCTTTCAGTCATATGCACAGACTTTGATGGTTTGGTCATTACAGGTGATTTCAATGTGCATGTTGATAATATTTGTGACAGAAACGCTAAAGAGCTTGATGCTGTCCTTGAAACCTTCAGTCTTACTCAGCATGTGAGAGGCCCCACCCACAGCAAAGGACACACTCTAGATCTCATAATTACAAAGGGGGTAAATATTTCAAATGTTAATGTGATCGATGTTGCTCTGTCTGATCATTTCTGTGTCTTCTTTGACCTGTCTGTTTCTCCCAAACCTCCGGTTGGTCCTGCAGTTGTTCAGAGGAGACACATAAGTGATGGCACAGGTGCACTGTTTATGGAAATGATAAACTTCGAAAATGTCTCATGTTCTAATGTAAATGATTTGTTGAACTCTGTTACATCTAGTATTTTGAATGTTCTGGACACCATCGCCCCTATAAAGGCTAAAATGGTTAAAAATAAGCAGAAGGCGCCGTGGAGAAATGATGATTCGGTCAGGGCACAGAAAAGGGAGTGCCGCAGGGCCGAACGGAAATGGCGCAAGTCAAAGCTCCAGGTTCAAAAAGAGATTTACAAAGAAAAGCTGAATATGTACAACCTAATCTTATGTAGAACTAGGGAAAGATATTTTTCTGAAATAATTGGAAGCTGCAGTAACAACTCGCGTGTCCTGTTTGCCACAGTAAACAGATTAACAAACCCTCCAGCTCAGCTGCCGTTAGAACTCATTTCCACATCCAAGTGTAATGAGTTTGCATTATTCTTTAATGACAAAGTTCAGGGCATTAAAAATGCTATAAATCCCACAATGCAAAAAATTACCCTAAAACCACCAAGACACTTAGAGCTGACTCACTTTGCACCAGTAACTGACAAAACTGTCCATGAGATCATCACCAGTCTGAGTTCATCTACATGCTGCCTTGATGTGTTACCCACCAAATTTCTAAAGTCTGTGCTGAACAGTTTGTTAGCACCACTCACTCACATAGTTAACATGTCGCTTCAATCTGGAACATTCCCAATGTCTTTGAAAACTGCGGTCATAAAGCCTCTCCTAAAGAAGAGCAGTCTTGATGCCGCAGTACTGAGTCATTACCGGCCCATCTCTAATCTGCCATTTTGGGGCAAAGTCCTTGAAAAGGTTGTTTACCAACAGCTCACAGATTTCCTCTTAATAAACAACTCATTTGATGTTTTTCAGTCAGGTTTTAGACCTCATCACAGCACTGAGACTGCTCTTGTCAAGGTGACAAATGACATCCGCCTGAACACTGACACGGGCAAAGCCTCAGTCTTAATTCTGTTAGATCTGAGTGCTGCTTTTGACACTGTCGATCATGGGATCCTCTTACAGAGACTAGAGGACTGGGTGGGCATCACTGGCACTGCCCTAAACTGGTTAAGGTCCTATCTGGAAGACAGGAAGTACTTTGTTGAAATTGGTAGCTGTGTCTCAGACCACATGACCCTGACCTGTGGAGTGCCCCAAGGGTCAGTCCTGGGTCCCCTTCTGTTCAACCTCTACATGCTGCCGTTGGGTCAGTTGATACGCAGTGAAAATGTGTCCTATCACAATTATGCAGACGACACTCAGATCTATGTTTCACTATCGGCAGGTGACTATGGACCAGTAGATTCACTCTGTCACTGCATCCAACAGATCAGTTTGTGGATGCAAAACAACTTTCTCCAGCTGAACTCAGACAAGACTGAAATAATCGTTTTTGGCCCACAGAAACAAAGAGAAAGTGTTAGCGGTCACCTCCAGAGTCTCGCTCTAAAACCTACAAACCAAATTAGAAATCTGGGGGTAATAATGGACTCAGACTTGAACTTTAATAGCCACGTCAAATCAATAACCTCAGCAGCTTTTTACCATCTAAAAAACATTGCCAAAATCAAAAATATAGTGTCAAAACCAGATTTAGACAGACTTATCCACGCGTTTGTCTCCAGTAGATTAGACTACTGTAACGGCCTGCTCACTGGTCTCTCCAAACGAGCTGTAAAACAGCTGCAGTACATCCAGAACGCTGCTGCTCGGGTCCTGACTAGAACCAGGAAGTATGATCACATTAGTCCTGTTCTCAGGTCTCTGCACTGGCTCCCTGTGGCTCAGAGAATAGACTTTAAAGCAGCTCTGCTTGTGTACAAGTCTCTCCATGGCCTAGCACCAAAGTACATCTTGGATATGTTAGTGCCATATGAACCATCTCGGACTCTGAGGACCTCAGGGACCGGCCTCCTGCTGGTGCTCAGAGTCAGGACAAAACATGGGGAATCTGCGTTTCAGTTTTATGCAGCTAAAATCTGGAACAGTCTTCCTGAAGATGTGAGACAGGCTTCTACTCTGACAATGTTCAAATCTAAGCTAAAAACTGTTTTGTTTAGCTGCGCATATGACTAAAAGGATTTTTTCTTTGCACTCTTCTCTTTTGTTTGTGATTTTATTAGTTTAGAAAATCAGTTGGATTGATAATTTTTAATTTAGTTAATTTTATTGTATTTCTGTAATTTCTTTGTGATTTGAATGCATTTTTCCTGCTGTGAAGCACTTTGAATTGCCTTGTGTATGAAATGTGCTCTACAAATAAACTTGCCTTGCCTTGCCTTGCCTTAAAAAAATACGGCGAGAGGGAACACAAAGCAACACAATGTACAAATCATCTAGAAAATGTCTGGTGTCTTTGGCATATTTGTCCCATTTGTACAAGTTGATTGGTCAATGTGTCAATTTTCAAATTAACTAGGGCATTTTATTATGTCCATTGTTTTTTAAACCCCGTCCTTGACATTTATTTGATTCCATATCATCCATTTCTTTGTGATAGACTCCTCTGTTGCTAAGGTATCCATCTATCGTGTCAATTACAGGAGCTCTATGTCCTAGATAGTGGAAAATAATATTGCTGTGATTTCTGTCCAATATTTATGACACTCCCTTTAAGGAGCGTTAACATTTGAAACAACACGGAAATATTCACTCTAAACCCACTCCGAGAATTTCAGGTATTTCTGAACATTATTTGGAAATGTCTAAAGGTAACGCGTTGAGACTCTTCTTTGCAGGAGACATTTACAGCCATTGGAGTTGTGATTTTAGTAGAAATGCATGTTGGGAATGACTTCAAACTGCCATGTTGGTTGTTTGAGTCTTGCTTCGTGCAAGTAGAGCACAAAGTTAGCCAAACGGTATCCAACGTTTCATTCATGCACCTGATGAAAACTACAACTGTCCAGTTTTCCGTTGTTCAACATCCGTATGCTCTGGACCGCTTCCCTCCACCAGCCCCGCCCTCCAGCCCTCTAAGCGAACCCTGTTTCACCAAAGTGCTCTGTCTTCGAAGCATCACCGTCACACCACAGACCTCTTGACTCCTGACATTTTCTTGCACTTGGAATCGCCCGGCTGTCAATTACGGCGCTCTTGTTTGACGCGTTCTATAAGCGAAATCCCAGGTACTCTCTGAACGTCGACAAGGCGAACGTAGAGCGCCAGAGAGAGAGAGAGAGAGACAGGTGAGCTTTGTAATATGACACTGTCGGCAGTCTGAACGACAGCTTGTGTAGACATGATGTACAGATGATGGGTGCGTTGCTTCATCACCCCCAAATGTCTCATTATAGATGCATTATTATGTAGGGGAGGCGCGCTCAGGGCTGACAGCATCTGCTAATGTCGATCCGTCAAAAGATTCAGGCAAAAATGGTATCAAATGTATCATATATTATTGCTATAGAAAAGGAGATGTAGGTCTGACGCAGTTGTGGTGTAGAAAGCGATTGCCCATCATCTGGAAGCTCGCCAGTTCAAATCTCACTCAAGTACATAGCACCTTGGATTTATGTAGCGTCTGAGAACGTACTCGAAAAAGCACGATAGAGATGGTTTCAATGGTAATCTGGAGATGTTTTGAGAGGCAGTCATCCGGAGGTCATTAGATTGAAAATGACTTCCGATTGGCTGTCAAAATGTGTGGATGAGCACCTTTTGAAGCACGACTGCCAATCTGCGCCATCGACCTCGCCAACCGCCGCTAAATTCTTAACACTACTTTCAGATTGGTAGGAAGAAATGTGGCCTGGTTACAAGAAAGAGGGCATCTGGTGTAAAAATAAATAAATAAATACATGAATAAATAAATACATGAATCAATCAATACATAAATAAATACATGAATAAATAAATACACAAATAAATACACAAATAAATAAATAAATACACAAATAAATAAATAAATAAACACATACATAAATACATACATACAAACAAAAATATATAAATAAATAAAAGCTGTCAATTAAATGTCCCGAGGATTGGATGAAAATATTTAGCCATAGCTGTGAAGTACACCATGAGCAGACTCGGTGTTCCCAATATGTGCTCGGGAAAGGTCGGATTAAATTAAAATACATGGCAGTGGATGGTAAAATAAATCTAGAGCTGGCTATAATTATAATTTGACAATACTGATTTTAATAGTGTGTATACATTATTTTGTAACTTGTAGCTTCCTAGCTGTGACAGCTGGTTCAATCTGGCCACTGGAAATCAAATGCTTTCCATAAAATAAAGAAATAATATTATGGTTGTAGAGCTACATCTAAAATAACAGACCAATATGGTGTAGATAAAGGTGTTTTATTGGGTTTCCGACACTTCCAAACAGAATGTGAACCGGGCGCACTGTCTCTGAACTGTAACGTCTGGCTCAACTGTCTGTGTTCTGAAATATTCATAACTTGTCTCTATTATGTCACAAATAATAGGCCTGTATTATGATCGCCTTCTGTTGTGGAGCTCATTTGTCGCATGTCATGCCTTATGTTCCGTATACAATTGTGTAGCTATTTCATTCTATAATAGTGTAATGTGTAAATTGACATATTGAATGGAATACAGAGCCCTCCTTGTGTAGTTGGGTTACCGAAATGATACACCATGAGATTATTATGAAACAATAGAAAACATCAGATACAGCTCATGGAATAAAGCCACAAGACAAGGCAAAAAAGTCCTACATGTAAAACAAGTTGGCACTGTATCAAAATGTGTTCAAGTTTACAGCTGCAATTTAGCTTCAGCTAGTTTTATATGAATCGATGCACCATAATGACATTTATATTATATGCTATTGTTGTCCATATTTTTTGTCGAGTTACAAAATACTATAAAACCTTCTAATATTATAATTTATTTTGCTGAATGACATAAAGTGTACCATTTTTGAAGCCTTAATTGTGTTTTTCTTGAAGTGTGTAATAACCACACTTTTATTAGCCTTAATACATCATAATCAGTGACTTAATTCATAATGAAAAGGCTTTGTAACTATTTCTCCTCTTTATTAGATAGATACTAAACCATTTGCTCGTTTGGAAGTATTTGTTCGTGTTTTTTTAAGACTAAGGTGTATGTTATGCTTTTAATTCAATTCATCCTGAATCTTTTAGCCAGCAAGTTCTTTTAGCAGCCCGAGCAGTGTGTCCAGTTCAGTTTGACCAGGGCAGTGCTGAGGATTAGCCCTAATGTCCAGACAATGTCATTCTGTCTGTAGCGCTGGTCGTCCGGCCAGAAGCTGAGGCCCACCCCGGCTCTGCTTTTGGCACGCAGATCGGGTCTAATGATTACAGGCATCGATGTTTTCCCATATAAGGGTTTCAGCACCATGGAGAGCTCTGGAATGAAGGCAGACCGGCTGGAAGGCGCTGGTACGCGAGCGGAGGCGGATGGGTTTTATGGCATCTCGTGTAGTCATTTGAAATACATGATGTGTTTTTGCAGATGACACGAGGACAATACGGATACAGCTCGGTGGTTTGCATTTGGCGCCGGAGTGCACGGGATTTAGTGGTTAATGGGCCACTTAGAGATATGGACTGGAAGCGAGCACATAATGAAGCTACAAGCCATCACGTTAGACTTACAACAGGGATGCATTTTTTATAATAAATATATCATTATCACAGTTTAAACCAAATTGCATGAGAAGAAAACATATAGCTCCTCCATGTAAACAATATTTACATAGGTTTCATGTGTTGTGACTTCAAACCCTTTAGAGGTGCTGTGTCTGAATTTAATTAAATGCAAAAATATGCATATGCGTTCCTAGAATTAGTTTTGTAAGCACTTTTCACAACTTTCAGAGGCCCGTGCGGAGATGCTAATTGAAGCTAACTAGCATACTAATGGCTCACTTCCTGCTTTGTGGAGAATGAGTCACATGCAGACAACACACAGTGGTCTCATTTTGACCCCAAGAGCTGCTTTTACTTTTTATCTGTTCAGGGGCAAAACTACACAAACCAAAATTAAGAACATTTTTGATTTTTTTTTTTTCCAAATTAACCTGCAAATCACCTAATTACTTCTTAAATAATGATTATATTTCTGACTCAATTCTAATGAGCAATACTTATGGGTTCAATTCCCTCAACTACAACACAAATTCTGCCAGGGCCAAACCCATATAAATCAAGTTAATCACTACATTTTAATGCTATCTAAATATTCATGTTAAACAAAATATATAATAGATTACATAACATTCTGAACATAAAATTAAGATTTAGAGCAGATTTTATTGTCACAATCTAACTCAGAATTGCTGTTAACTCAGTTGTTCAAATGTCATAAAGATCATTTTGAGCTTGGTCTGTTTTGTCTTGTCTCACATTTAAATTAAACATTGTCTAGTCTTTCAAAGCCACTCTTTATGTTCCTGCTTCCAACTCGTCTTAGACACAAATTAAGACCTCCATTCTTTGTGCTGTCTTATTAAGAACGAAGGGAAGCATTGAATAGACAGAAACAGGCACCGACAATGAGCCGCTAACAACTCCTCCACTCAGAGTCAGTCAAGTGAGCCCAATTTAGGCCACAATCTCATCCACGTCAAACCTGTGCCACGGCGCCTGTTTTTAGGCATTAATCGCTCTCCAACTGAAACCTGATTAATGTTCCATCTCCTTTTTATAGCAAAGGCTGCTGAGCTAACTAACTAATCCCTGGAGAGGCTCCACTGAGGTGCAGCCATCCTCTCAAAAGCTCCGTTTAATTAGCCACATTGAAAAAGAAAAAAAATGCAATCTGAACTCATGTCGCAATTTACTTTTTGTAGATTGTTAGAAAACCTGTTTCAAAGTTAAATGCAGGGTAGTTACCGCTAATCCAATGAAGCCAAAATATTTTTAAATGTATGCTGTAATTTCACTTAATGTTATCTTCAAATTAGTTTATTTATTTAAAAAAAATCATTCACTGTTTAAATGGAAGACAACACTTCCAAACAGATGCCAAAGTTATGAAATTATCAGCAAACTTGTCCGAGATCACAGAGATGTGTCTAGGGCTGCACCAAAAGAACTTTTATAACTATGGCAAATATAAATAATAATAAATTCTATAATACACTTTATTCCCAAATATTCTCCATCTAGAAGCCTTCTGTCATATTTCAACATTTATTGAGTTCAAAATACATTAGAAAAATCCCAGTGTACAATATAAATATTTACTAGTCTGGGAAATTGTGTTTGTTTAATTCAATTGTGTTGTGATTTTGTTGGAATTTATGTTTTGTTGGTATCTGCTTGTGTTATTATTTAAATTTTCGTTTTGTTGTGTTCCGTTAAATAACTAATATTTATGTTGCTAAAATAATTGTTAGTTGCAGCTCTACTTGTACAATATGCACCGAGGTCCAAGAATCCTAATAGTTTATCTGTTTGTTCACATACAATAATACAATAACAATAACTACACACCCTGCTCGACCTTCCCAAGATGGCGGCTCGGGGCGTGCAGACCTTATTTTACAGCATATAAAAGGTCATCGTGGCGTGGTGCTGGAGCGGAGGTTTAGTCACTTGGGACGATGCGTGTGCTCAGCAAAAATCTCAGAGCCATTTGCTTATTAGATTATGCATATTAGAGGAGATCGCCCGCAAAGTTGACATTTTGTCCCAAGGCCGTGTCGAGAGAAAAGTCAGAAAGACGTTGTCGCACTTAGTCATCGAATTTTAGTAAATGTCAAATGTAATAGATTATTGCACATTTGGCACATTTGGGAATTTATATCTTAGAGGAATAAACTACATATTTGTGTGTGTGTGTGAGCAGAAAGCCCTTGCCTTCATGTCTGGGGAAATGCTTTGTTTAAACACTTGAGTGGTTTGTCTGTTATTGCCCGTCTTAGGGTTCCAGCAGGGCATTGGAGAGGATAAAGTAATAGAATGCTTAATGTGGAGTGCGGGCAGTAATGGCTTAAGAGATCCTGTGGGTAAAGCAGGTAAATGTACGGCCTCTGTTCAGCCCCGCAGAGGCTATTTTAAGAGCACAAATACAAAATGTTCCATGTGAGAGCTGTCAGGTCCTCATAATAGTTACGTTTAAAGTTCTTTCCAATCATTAGGTTTTGAGTTACATTGTATTTTCTTGCACAATTACTTGAATGGCTGTGGTTTTATGAGTTATTATTGAGTTTGATTTAGTCAGAATGAGGATTTTCTGTCTTGCTGTTACAAATTGTCATTTATAAAAGTGTAATATAGTGATTTTGAACCCACATAGCGTTAGAGTTGTTTCCACATTTCCTGATGAAATAATTAAGGTAATGAGGTAATTTATGTTGTCCCATAAGTAAGCGTCGTATGGGGAGTGGGGCTTATGGGCCACTGAGCATTTTTACTGTATCGGCTCGGATCTGAATCTGTGTCTGAGTGACAGAAAAGAATCCTCACGTCGTCCTCACGTCGTCCTCACCTCGTCCTCACGTCGTCCTCACGTCGTCCTCACGTCGTCCTCACGTCGTCCTCACGTCGTCCTCTCGTCGTCTTCACGTCGTCTTCACGTCGTCCTCACGTCGTCCTCACGTCGTCCTCACCTCGTCCTCACGTCGTCCTCACGTCGTCCTCACGTCGTCCTCACGTCGTCCTCTCGTCGTCTTCACGTCGTCTTCACGTCGTCCTCACCTCGTCCTCACCTCGTCCTCACGTCGTCCTCACGTCGTCTTCACGTCGTCCTCACGTCGTCCTCACGTCGTCTTCACGTCGTCCTCACGTCGTCTTCACGTCGTCCTCACGTCGTCTTCACGTCGTCCTCACGTCGTCCTCACGTTGTCTTCACGTCGTCTTCACGTCGTCTTCACGTCGTCTTCACGTCGTCTTCACGTCATCCTCACCTCGTCCTCACCTCGTCCTCACGTCGTCCTCACGTCGTCTTCACGTCGTCCTCACGTCGTCCTCACGTCGTCTTCACGTCGTCCTCACGTCGTCTTCACGTCGTCCTCACGTCGTCCTCACGTCGTCTTCACGTCGTCTTCACGTCGTCCTCATGTCGTCCTCACGTCGTCTTCACGTCGTCCTCACGTCGTCTTCACGTCGTCCTCACGTCGTCCTCACGTTGTCTTCACGTCGTCTTCACGTCGTCTTCACGTCGTCCTCACGTCGTCCTCACGTCGTCCTCACGTCGTCCTCACGTCGTCTTCACGTCGTCCTCACGTCGTCCTCACGTCGTCCTCACGTTGTCTTCACGTCGTCCTCACGTCGTCTTCACGTCGTCCTCACGTCGTCCTCACGTCGTCTTCACGTCGTCTTCACGTCGTCCTCATGTCGTCCTCACGTCGTCTTCACGTCGTCCTCACGTCGTCTTCGCGTTGTCCTCACGTCGTCCTCACGTCGTCTTCACGTCGTCTTCACGTCGTCCTCACGTCGTCCTCACGTCGTCCTCACGTCGTCCTCACGTCGTCTTCACGTCGTCCTCACGTCGTCCTCACGTTGTCTTCACGTCGTCTTCACGTCGTCCTCACGTCGTCCTCACGTTGTCTTCACTTCGTCCTCACGTCGTCCTCACGTCGTCCTCACGTCGTCCTCACGTCGTCCTCACGTCGTCCTCACGTCGTTGTCAGTGCTGATGCTACAGCTAAAGCCCAGAGCAGAAACACTGACTGAAGAGGCTCTACGCAGCTATAAAACATTATGAATGACAGAGATAGTATTTGTTTGACCACTTTGAAGTCTTCACCGAGCCTTAAGAGTCATGTGCTCTTTTACTGGCCTCAAACAGGCCTAAATAATGTGGTGAAAATACATCCTTAAAGGCAGAGGGCTAATTCTAACACGTAGTCTAAAGTCTAATGTCACAATCAGTATAATGCTCTGAAGCTGTGTAGGAGTTTAACATATTATTTTGCAATATTATAACAAATAATTAGGCTATTTTTAAGTGGGAATTTTATTCAGGTATTAATTGGAATAAACTAGTGCCAAATTCAGTATTGCATTTTCTTATTTGTTATAAAAGGCACAAGATCAGGGAAAAAAATATTTAAAACATTTAAAATTGAATTGAGAGCTATAGAAAACTGGATTTGGAATTATTTTTCTTTTCAATATTGTGCAATACTGTGATGTCCTGGTTCTAAGAAAGTGTAAAAGTATTATAATGACATGTATTAAATGAAAACATATCCTGCGCTAAGCTTCAGGTGAAAAAAAACACCCCAAAAAAACCTTGATTAGTATTTGTGATATTCATTAAAAATGTCCTTGCACAGATTCTAATTATGTCTGGTATCTGCAGTAGTCCTTGGTTCATCTCCTCAAGTTCATTAACTCTAACGAGTAGCACGGCCGGCTGATTCAAATTCAGACGAGACTATTAAAATCACCTCATATTTTCCTCTCCATCTCCCCTTGTCCTTCAGAATGTGTGGACTCTGGGCTGTGGATTCACTTCTTTTAGTTTATTTGACCTTTCACAGCTCCAAGCGGCTCCAGTGATATCATAGTTGACATGCGGGGACAGAAAAACACCGAACACTTGTCATCAGCGGTCGTGTGGAGTCAGTGTGTGGGAGGAGATGGACAGGAGGATGACAGAGCCGCAAAGCAAAGTGTTTTTAAACTTGTAGGTCGGGCCATAAGGTTTAAAGTAGGTTCAACCAGGTCAGTACGTAGCTGCAGTTGCCGGGCAAAACAACAGTCAAATGAATAGGATATTATTGTTGTACGACTATAGATGACAAACGCTAGATTTTAGAATTAGTCGTTTAAAGATGGATAAACAAACCGTAAAATAACAAATGCACAATGCCAGTACAGTTGTCTACTTTGAGAGTGACGTAGGCTAGCCGTGTAAAACAGTTTAAAATGGTAAAAGTTTAGGATTGTGTGTTGCATCTAAGATAGTTTTCAGTTTGCTTAATGTTAAAACAATTGGCATTTGCCTGTGGTGATGAAAGTATTGGGTTATTCCACTGCTGTAGCGATCATTGATAAAGTATTGCTTTGGACATTGTACATGTTTGGCTACAATCCTAATGTATTTGCTGTTAGATCCTTAGCTCCGCCTACTTTCATGTTTATCTGGTTTGATCAGACTTCTGCTCCAAACATGGCTAAGCTACATAATTGCCTCCATCTTTGGGTATCTTATAGGGCTTAAAGCACTATATAAGTGTTTTGTAGTGTATAATAAAAAAACAACATAATAATAATCTTTTTTAAGAAGTATAATAACGTAACAAAACTAGCTAACCGTTGCTGTTCAGGTTCACCTATTAGTGACCTGGGCGCTAATGCAAAGTGTTTTGAGGGAAACACTAATTTCTACATTAAATACATCTAAAATGATATCCATTTATTTAGCTGTTTAGCGCTAGGTCACAACCAAAGCTAATATGTGTCACGATTAGCGGGTTAGCATTCTCATGTAACAGCCCACTGTACCTTCTAGGGCTTTCGAGGTGAAACTTTACCTGCCCTGCCCAGCGCTGCTGCTGTTCCTCCTCCACTGGGACTGTCCCGCGCCCGCTAACATGGCTGCCCTGTAATTACTCTAGAGAGCAACCTCTGACCGCCACCCCGCTGTCCGTCAAAGCTAGCCGTGCGTGTGTGGCTGTGAGAAATCCAGTTTATGCTTCTTAAAAATGCATGCACAGTGATAAGAACAAAGGCACAAGAAACAAGGAAATACATCTCCTGGTTATAAATAGGTAAAGAGGAACGGGCCTTGTTTATCCTCCCAGTTCAGTAATTATGCTCATTTACACTCTCCACCCCAAGAAGGGCGGCTGAGTACAAGGCAGCTAACTGTCTGCTCGAAACTGTGCAGGCTTTCTCTATTTAGTCTGTGATAATACATCCAACAGACAAACTACTACAGATCAAATGTAAGCCACTCAGTTACAGAAAAAGTAGACGTTTAACTTGTAGTATGTCGGTGTAATCCCTCATTCGTCCAGGCGTGTTCCATAGTAGAAAAAGCTTCAGTTGTAGTCATCTGGACTCAGTTTGAAAAAATAGACGTTTCGACTCTCATCCAAGAGTCATTGTCAATAACAGAATTTAGGTCGAGAACTCCGATATTAATACTGTTCTGTGGTAAGACCCGCCCATTGGGAGGAGCCTTCCTGAAGTAGAAAGAGTTGTTTGTTTCAATAGAAACTCCCCCCTTGTATCTACCGAGCTAGCCTATTCAGAATCTTAATGGGCTATTAGAATCCTCTTTGTCTTTGTGAGACCCTGGCTCAACCACCCTGAGTACCTGATTAGCATCTGAATGTCCTCTACCTTTCCAGGGGTTCAGTAACCCATTATAAATAACAGGAAGATTAAACCTTAGCCCTCCATTTCTGTTTAAAGAAGGTCTTTCTTTTTTAACAAAAATAGCTTCCTTGACTCCTCTTTCAAACCATCTTTTCTCCCTGCTTAAAACCTTCACCTCACCGTCTTCAAACGAGTGATTAGAGGCTTCAAGATGGAGATGCACGGCGCTCTGAGGTCCTGAACTAGTATTTCTTCTGTGCTGATAAAGCCTCTTGTGTAGAGGCTGTTTCGTCTCACCTATGTAACGTTCTTTACAACTTTCTTCACTGCATTGGATCGAATAAACTACATTGCTCTGTTTTTGAGTCTGCAACTTGTCCTTAGGGTGAACCAGTTTTTGTCTTAAAGTGTTTCCTGGTTTAAAATAAACAGGGACTTCGTGTTGTCTAAAAATTCTCTGCAGTTTTTCCGAGAGGCCAGACACATAAGGGATAGAGACACCCTTCCTTCTCTGTTCAGTTTCCCTTTTGTCCTGCTTCTTGGTTCTCTTCACTCTGTTGAGAGCCCAAGCGGGGTAACCACAGGCTGAGAGGGCATTTCGGACATGTTTTTCCTCTTTCTTCTTGCCCTCTGAGCTGGTGGGCACACCTTGAGCTCTGTGTTGTAAGGTTCTGATCACCCCCAGCTTGTGCTGTAGTGGGTGGTTGGAACCAAAGAGCAGATACTGGTCCGTGTGTGTAGGTTTCCTATATACTTCTATTTGGAGTTTCCCGTCCTCTCCTCTGATCGTGGAACAATCAAGAAAGGCCAAGCGATTCTCCTTAGCGTCTTCTCTTGTAAACCTAATATGTGGGTCCACCGCATTGATGTGATCAGAGAAGGTTTCCAGCTCTTGTTTCTTGATTGTTACAAAAGTATCATCGACATAGCGGAGCCACAGTTTTGAGGCTATGCCTGAGAATGAGGACAGTGCCTTCTTCTCAAAGTGCTCCATGTACAGGTTGGCCACTATGGGAGAGACGGGCGAGCCCATGGCACAGCCATGAATCTGTCTGTAAAATTGTCCCCGGAATTGAAAGTAAGTGGTGTTCAGACAGATGTCCAACAGTTTACATATGTGTTCAGGTGTCAGTTTGGTCCTTTCTTGTAGGGTGGTGTCTTCCTGCAGTCTGATCCTCACTGCTGCTACTGCATCAGTGGTCGGGATGCAGGAGAACAGGGACACCACATCATATGAAACCATGACCACCATGACCACCACCTTCAAGTGAGTCTATCACTTGAAGTGATAGACTGTTTACAAAGGCTGGAAAAAGAGGAAGCGATAGACCGGCCTCTGTATTACAGACTGTATCCTGGTGAAGCCATGCCTTGCATTTATGGCCTTCCAAAAATACACAAAAAGGAGGTTCCACTCAGACCCATAGTGTGCAGCACAGATTCCATCACTTACAATGTGGCCAAGCATTTAACAACTATATTGGCTCCGCTTGTGGGGGATTCGGAACATCATGTGAAAAACACGCACAACTTTGTGGATAAAGTGAAACATCTCCAACTGGACCCAGATGACCTCATGGTTTCATATGATGTGGTGTCCCTGTTCTCCTGCATCCCGACCTCTGATGCAGTAGCAGCAGTGAGGATCAGACTGCAGGAAGACACCACCCTACAGGAAAGGACCAAACTGACACCTGAACACATATGTAAACTGTTGGACATCTGTCTGAACACCACTTACTTTCAATTCCGGGGACAATTTTACAGACAGATTCATGGCTGTGCCATGGGCTCGCCCGTCTCTCCCATAGTGGCCAACCTGTACATGGAGCACTTTGAGAAGAAGGCACTGTCCTCATTCTCAGGCATAGCCCCAAAACTGTGGCTCCGCTATGTCGATGATACTTTTGTAACAATCAAGAAACAAGAGCTGGAAACCTTCTCTGATCACATCAATGCTGTGGACCCACATATTAGGTTTACAAGAGAAGACGCTAAGGAGAATCGCTTGGCCTTTCTTTATTGTTCCACGATCAGAGGAGAGGACGGGAAACTCCAAATAGAAGTATATAGGAAACCTACACACACGGACCAGTATCTGCTCTTTGGTTCCAACCACCCACTACAGCACAAGCTGGGGGTGATCAGAACCTTACAACACAGAGCTCAAGGTGTGCCCACCAGCTCAGAGGGCAAGAAGAAAGAGGAAAAACATGTCCGTAATGCCCTCTCAGCCTGTGGTTACCCCGCTTGGGCTCTCAACAGAGTGAAGAGAACCAAGAAGCAGGACAAAAGGGAAACTGAACAGAGAAGGAAGGGTGTCTCTATCCCTTATGTGTCTGGCCTGTCGAAAAAACTGCAGAGAATTTTTAGACAACACGAAGTCCCTGTTTATTTTAAACCAGGAAACACTTTAAGACAAAAACTGGTTCACCCTAAGGACAAGTTGCCGACTCAAAAACAGAGCAATGTAGTTTATTCGATCCAATGCAGTGAAGAAAGCTGTAAAGAACGTTACATAGGTGAGACGAAACAGCCTCTACACAAGAGGCTTTATCAGCACAGAAGAAATACTAGTTCAGGACCTCAGAGTGCCGTGCATCTCCATCTTGAAGCCTCTAATCACTCGTTTGAAGACGGTGAGGTGAAGGTTTTAAGCAGGGAGAAAAGATGGTTTGAAAGAGGAGTCAAGGAAGCTATTTTTGTTAAAAAAGAAAGACCTTCTTTAAACAGAAATGGAGGGCTAAGGTTTAATCTTCCTGTTATTTATAATGGGTTACTGAACCCCTGGAAAGGTAGAGGACATTCAGATGCTAATCAGGTACTCAGGGTGGTTGAGCCAGGGTCTCACAAAGACAAAGATGATTCTAATAGCCCATTAAGATTCTGAATAGGCTAGCTCGGTAGATACAAGGGGGAGTTTCTGTTGAAACAAACAACTCTTTCTACTTCAGGAAGGCTCCTCCCAATGGGCGGGTCTTACCACAGAACAGTATTAATATCGGAGTTCTCGACCTAAATTCTGTTATTGACAATGACTCTTGGATGAGAGTCGAAACGTCTATTTTTTCAAACTGAGTCCAGATGACTACAACTGAAGCTTTTTCTACTATGTTTAACTTGTAGTGCTTATGTTACTCCAAGTTAAATATGATGACATTTGCTAATCTACAAAGCAGAAACTGAAATCCCCATTGACTGATAAAGTCAATGATGTGGGATGTACTGTTGATATTAATTGAGTTTTAGCATTTAGCTGCTGCTACATTGATTTTCTGTTGTGGCTTCTTCTGAGGCTAATTAATGCATTTGGACGTGGTCCACTACAGTATTTTGCTAATAAGTATAGTATCTGTGTTAGTTATAAACGTGATGGTCTGGCAGCACACAGTGAACCATGATCCGGACGTGAACACAGTTTGCAGCGTGAGGTGAGGAGACAGCCTTTGCAGTGGTGGGAAGATGGTTGGGCCCGATGGCTGTGGCTGTGATATATAGAGATTGCAATGCATAATTTGATTTAGTGCTGTCTCAGAGCCAGCCTTGGCCCTGCCATTTTTATTCACACAGTCTACACACACTCACACACCATTAAAAGCATTAGGAGGCTGACATTTAGCTGGTGCATGCCACACAGCTGGTGGCCCTTTGCTGTTCTGCACAGCTTCTGTACAGGGAAGAAACTGTGGCACAAATAGACTGCCACAGGAAGTAGCAGGGAGGCTATGTCTTACTGAAAACAATCTGTTGCCATAGTATTTGCCGCTTATGTTTTTTTGTGTAGTAGTCAGGACAGTTCACAGTCAAGTGATTGATGGAAAGGACCGTGTTTCTCCATCTTAATAAATACTGTTGGCCTAAGTATGTTGAAACAATATGAATAGGGAGAATTATTCATTTGGGAAAACCCCCCTAGTCCTGAAGCCCTGTCATTCATGCAGATGACTTCTAAGGTTCTGTGGTGGTTTATGTAGGGCCACATTGCAGGTTCAAATGGGGAGAAAGATTGCATTTCTGTGTTTTGTTTGTGCTCTTAAAAAATCAATCCAAAAACAATTCATTCCGCAGATGAATCAGCATCAAAACAATCTTGTGGAGCCTTGTCCTACAGCTGCTGTCCTGAACCTGCCAGACTTGTGTCGTAAACCAAAGACTGAACTTTCACCCTGGGGACCTGTGACCTCCGCTTTGCCACTTCACTAAGCAACACCACTCATTTATTGTTCTGCAGTGAAAGTGATGACCCCAGAATGAACCCCCATGGGTGGCTTTGACCATCGCTTTCAAGACAAATGTTTGAATCCGATTATAATGTTCTCAGATGCACAGATCATCAGTCAGGTGCAAATGTATAGTGACTTCAAAAGGAACAGAGCAAGTGTTTATTCCAGGAGCCGCAAACGTGGTTCTGTAGCTTCCATTTTGTGTCAAGAGTGTCAATTTCCAATTACTGCTGGACACGATGCTTTTCACGCTTCAACGACAACGTATAGGTTCAGGAACTACTTTTCAACTGGACATTTTTCTTGCTTTTGTGAATGTTTTTCTGCCAATACACGATAAGGTCAGTTCTTGTGTATATAAACCGAAAAACATCTTTGAAATCTTGCTTTTTGTTCTTATGGGAGGACTGTATAAACCAAGCAAGGTGCTACATGTGGAATTCCTCATGCATTTTACAGGATGCAGTGTGTTGTTCATTTGTGCGGACACAGATACCAGCGCTGCATTATTGATGGCTCCAAGACTTAGCTGGAGGTGGCATTGTTCACCCTGGTGTTTTTAAATTGATTGAAAAAAACAGCTGCAATTTTTCTTTTTGCCCGTATTTACAATCTTCTATGAATCAGAAGATCACAGTTTTTAGTTTGAGCGTTTGGAGCGTTTGAAGCTCTTCTCGTTTCAAAGCAGTTCATGTTCTTGCTCCTGGCAAATTTCAATCCATTTTTCAAAGCAGCAGTTTATAACTCATTCCGACTGTGGCAAATGTTTCAACAATGCAAGGATCATTCAAAAATCTAAAATAAAACGCACAGTGAACCTCCTTAGCAGCCAAAGCCGCTAAGAGCATGACATGATCTGCACGTTCAGCAAGAAAGTCGTGGATTCCTGATCAAGATCTTCAACAATCTTAATGTGTGGAGAAGGGTTCTTTGAGGTTTCCTTCTGTAATTGGATGGATCAAGAATCAGGACAGATTTTTGTACACGGATAACATAAAAAGACAAATCCTCCAATACTTTGCTTGTGCACATATACTCTACAGTTTGCAATGGATGTGTGGTTTTGGCCGGAGGGCAGGGCACCAGAGGAGGATGGATGTATCTGCAGGAAGTGATTGCAGCAAGGCGTTCTGGGAACAATCACGCGATCAGTGCCGTCTCCGGGAGCCGCGATACTTGGCTATAATCCTGCTTTCATAGTAAACAACAGCTGTAGGCCATGGGAGCTAAAATGGAAATGAGGTAGGATTATAAAGATACTCTAGTGTGCCGTTTATCTGAAAGCAAGAGCGGTAGAGATTCATGCACCGGTGTAGAGTCTCGTCCCGGTTTAGTTATCTGGTCAGGTTAGAGTCTCCGTTGACTAACTTTTCCTCAGTCCTCGGGTTTTCAAATTCTAAAAATACTGTAGATGTCAATGGCAAATGATTTAGAAGATGGCCAGATGTGATGCTATAGCAATATTTAGGTTTAGCATCGTATTTTCCAATGTATTTTCCTCTCCAATTCAGACGATTTGAACCAACGTTTGAACCAAGACTGACTTGGTTTACTCCATTTTATCCAGGGTCATGGTTCCTTCTCTGGTCTGCCTTTGAACCTTTTCCTGTTTCCTAGTTTTTATCACAAAATCGTAGTATATTAACTCTATAGCATTTATCCATCCAATTATGTTCTGTTTGTCATTTATTAGGAGCTGGGAAAAACAAGAAAATAGTCAATTAATTGTCAATTTGCTCTCTACGGTTGACTATCCCATGTGGTTCTACATCAGAGTGAGAATAAAAGAAGGGACTCGTGCTTCAAGAGTCATGTTATCCTATGAGAACCTTGAACTCTTCCATATGTAACTTGGAAGCGGCTCTTGGCAGTAGTTCTCACTGCAGTGCGCTGGCATTGTCCACTCCCTCGCCGCACTTCAGTACATGCCGAACACTAGAGGAGGAGGAGGAGGAGGAGGAGGAGGAGGAGGAGGAGGAGGAGGAGGAGGAGGAGGAGAAGGAGAGGGGTGTCGGGCGGGTTGGGTTTCTGTCCTTTTGCGTAATGTTTTTTCAGGCACACTGGACCCTTCTCCGTCTGTCATTGTTGGCCGTTTTAAATAGACCGGGGGCATTTGGAGGCGGCTTAGTGGGCAATGGCAACACACGTGATTGAATTAGGGAGCTGTCAGTGTATGCCATTATAGAGCTCCGCTGGATATTTTCCATCAGGGGCTTTGGTCATGGGGGTCGGATGTTGCGTAGCTAGAGAATCAACAGTCAAACTTGACTCCAGATATATCACATAAATGCACAGTTCTGACCAGAGTTAGCGATGGAATGCTGTTCGTTTATGCGTTTTATATATAGTTTGACAGCGTTCATGAATACAGCCGGAACAATATTGCATGACATTGTTTCTTTGTACTTGATTTGGTCTGTAGAAGGTGAGATAAGTAACTTCATTGACTCATTATGGGTTTTGTTATGCTTTTTATTTACTATATTGTATGTAGAGAAGGATTCACTGGTGTAATCCTGCTTTTACGTTATTGTGTCATGACATAAAGAAAACTGTATGAAAATGTGTGCTTGTGGCAGGTCTAAACCCTTACTTTACCTTCTTGTGGTCTGTTTGACACCCAACAACAACAGTTTGGAAGTTGCATATGATCTGTCTCTGGCTTCCGCCTCTTGTCCGTTGCTGCCTCGGCTGGAGTCTGCACCGGCTCATGTCGTTTACTGACAGAACATTGGTGAATTTCAAAGCGAGTCACACAGTCTATAAAGCTCTGGACTATATTTTGACTGACAGTACGTTTAAGAGATCAACAACTCAAAAGCGGTGAGAATGAGAGAGTGCTGCACACAGAGCTGGTGGTGGCGGCTTAACGCTCTCACAGCAGAGTGCGCTCACAATGGTCACATTCTTCTTATACTCTCGTCCGTGTCATTGACGTTTCCTTGAGACTTGGCTGTGGTGGTTGACATTAGGCTGACGCAGGAGAATATATGTCTTGTAAAGCCCAGCCAGGAGGATTGAGTGTGCACCAAGGTTGCACTTGGACTATTTTTCCCCCTCCAGCATGCTAAAAATAACGTGATGGTATTTTGGTATTTCGCCACCTGCATTATTAGAACGCCCTTCCATTGACTACGGCTGCACCTTTGAGAGAACAGTTCAAATGCATGGGTTTGACTTGTTGATTACATTTTACTATTAAATGTAATATATTTAGTTTGTCCTTAGAATGTACTTGGGAATAACCTTACAACAGTAGGTCATGTTTGAATAAACATGTCAGTTTGGCCTTCAACATGACATAACAAGTGATTTGTTGAAGCGATGCAAAATGCACAAGCTGCATATTTCAATATGTTAGCATTGACGCTAGTTTTGAGTAAGCTTGGGCAAATGCATGTGTAATATTCCATATCACTTGTGTCTGTGCGAGCTACATTTTGTTTAGAAACAGGACCATTGCCTTCATGTTTAAAACTGCAGAACTGATAAGCCCCGCCTCCTCATTGTGACTATTTCACTGTAACAAGAAGCAGGTTTGCATTTACCTGTTTTTATTTTGGAAAAATGATCACGATGCGGGACATTTTTAAACCCTACATGTTTGACCTTGAGTCTTATTCTTAAATATAATCACACGCAAAAATAGAACAGCGTGTGGGGAAAGGGGGGAAGTGAAAACAGACTTTTCTGAGCACTCGAGCCTCAGTTGCAGGACAAAACAGGATTACTCAAACATGCAGGAATCTAGTTAATGATGAGGGGGAAGCCAGTATAACCTTTTTAAAAGCCCATTAAAGTCGTTTCTACGTAATAGATCCAATTTAAAGTTCGTATGACAGGTTTTTATGATTGTCTAATTTGAACTTTATCTGCTGGGTATTATCCCAGCAGATAAAGTTCAAATTAGATAATACCTGTTGTAAAAATGGTTTTAACGCCATCAAGAAACGTGGAGATATATTATATTATGATATACGTTGAGTTCTAAAAAATATTTATGACATCACTCATCCCATCGAAAAATGTACATGGACAAAACATCATTTTCCAACCTTTTAAACATGAATTCATCAAAATATAGACATTTTCATGTATTTCTATTGGTCAAATAAGCATCTCTGTGACATTAGCGGAGTGCACTACATCAGTGTACAACATAAAATGAGTGGTCCATCCTGGCATAGGCTCGTCAAGCTTATTTAAACAGCTCCTTTCAATTGATATGAATGTCAGCAGCGTTTAAAAGAACAAAGTAGCCCGTCTTTAAATCCACACCATTACGCCTGAAAAAGCCAGCGTTACTAGAAAGGGTCAGAACCGCAGCGAGCCGGATCAGGTGTTATGCACAGGCTTATACCGATTTAAAATGTCATACCGTTTCACATATCCAAGAGGCCTTTTACATGCTTATGATTTTCCATACCATCTAATACCCCAACACCACATGCAGAAGAAATGTTAACACGCTCCCGAATTTACATGGACACCGCAAATTGTCCTAAACTGGATTATACATGTGTGTGCCCCCTGCAGCTGCTGTGCAAACTGCTCGAAAACCAGATTATTGCAGGTTTGATATTGAAGCGAGAATAATCGGATCAACAAATCTGGTTTCGATTTTGGGACTGGATTTGAGTGTTGGGTTATTTTCAGTCCCGTTGGTGCTTTGATTCCACTATAAAAAGCCGGGGGCATCTATAAACAGCAGCGTGGTCTCCAGTGCCAGGAAAACAATGCAATTCTTTCAGGCAACTGCACTTTTATGTGGCTGAAAAACAAACGTGTGATCAGGTCTGTCAATGCATCACAAGTGAAAGCAGTTGTAAAAAAAAAACTGAATATCTGACAGACTTTTAACTGGTTTTATTAAGTATATTGCATGTCAGCACAACAACTGTTTGGGGCGTAATTGTTTTTTAATGTGTTTGTTGCTATGACACCTTCTCAGCTGTGAATATCCACTGGTGCAAAAACAGTAAAGTCTAGACTTATTAATCCCAATATTCCAATAATTCAAATATTTTGGAATTGTGTCTTTTATCAACGTTAAAGCTGCACTCTTTTAACTTTTACATGGGGGTCCGACACCTGCTTGTTTCCATGGAGATGTTAATGCTTTGCCAGGAATGTTCTGGAATATCTCATTAAACTTTTCTATCTAGCATTTATTCAATTACAGTTTTTTTTTATCACAAATAAATCACCTTGAAGAAACGTACTTTGAGCTGTGTTGCCACTCCACAGATCTGACGTGTAACCTGCTTCTTTCTTGTTTCCATGGCGATATATAGCATGTTTAATGCTGTGAAACATCCCAGACAAAGCAGCTAATGAATCCTCAAACGAGTATTACAAAACACATTGAAGTAAAACCTATAAGTAACACAAATGTTGAATCATAATCATTTTCCTTTTATATAACTGCAGTAATGTTATCCACCAACTGCACTCATTCAGAGTCTATAATTGCTGCTCTTGAAAATAAATGTTCTATGCAACGTTTATGGTTCTGAAGCAGCATATACAAACATGCAAAATGTCTTACTTTGATGTGCAATGACGGCCGTGTGCAAAGAGTCTGGCAACACACAGACAAAAACAGCAGTAAAATAGAATGTTTGTTTGTGCGTTATCTTTACTTCATTTCATTCCAAATTCAAATGACATGTAAACGCTGCCACAATGTCTGCCGCGCGTTGCCTTTCGCAAACCCTTTGTTCCTTATCGCTGTCCATTTTACTCCCAGCAATTACATTTCAATGGTCTTATCTCAAATACACCCGCTCTGGATGCCAACTTTTGTTTCTTTCCCCTTCCCGTCCAAGGCTGAATCATCACTTTCCTTAATGCCCGATGCGATCACTTATTGCGGATGACCCTCGCTCGTCCTGGCTTTCCTTTTTTCTTCCTGTTGCTTCACCCGTTCTACCCCCCGCCCCCCTCCCACGCGCTCGCTCCGTCTCACACACCTACTGTCTCCCCGCCAGCTCTCTGTTGCTAGGCGACAGGCAGCAGCAGGCAGCGTACTGCTCTTATGAAAACGACATTTGTCCGTCATGATCTCCGCTTAAGACGCACGCTTTTACAGAGGAGTTTGGGCACTGAAGGCTCCTCCATCTTTCACCAGACGCAAACAGAGCTGTGGAGTTATTAATGGTGCTGTGTAAGTGCTATTTATCTCAAAGTGATGTTTTAATGTATGCACAGCTAAGCAGAATGCCACCTTTCAGCATATATACAATACAAATATTATTTACAGCCAACTGCTTTCCTGTCACAGAAAAAGGAGACAAACTAAACAAGCAAATGGTCTATTGTCAAAGAGTTGCAATTAAATATACATAATGGAATTAAATATTGATGAATGAAAGCTGTATTTGTATTGTTATCAGCCTTTAAACTTAGTTTTGAGTACTTTTAGTTTTATGTTTTAGAACAAACTAAATTATATATATATATATATATATATATATATATATATTTTATTACGGTGTATTTATATATATATATATATATATATATATATATATATATATATATATATATATATAAATACACCGTAATAAAATAATTATAACTACATCTACAGGTTGCAGAGGGAATTACACAGTTTAAGGTAACTTTTCAAGCTGGCCTCTCACATCCGGGTTACAGCATGCTGTTCCACTGATCGTGATTAGAGAAATGAGTCTGGTGATGATTTAAGGACTTAAAAAACAGCAGAGAAGATTCTCAGAGCCACGTCACAGATCCAGAAAATATCTGTTATCAAGACCGGAGTGTTTTTGATGCTCGGAGGGGAGAGGACGTTCTAACCAGGATTCATCAAACTAGCATGAATGAAGCTAAATACTACAGCATTTATGTTTTTGACGAGGGAACAATGTTAGAACATGGTTAAAAGCTCCAAAAAGTCTATTTAGCATAACATTATGTGATAAATTGGGGTCGTCAGAATGTTTCAGATTTTAAAAAAAGTTAATAATTTAGGATCAGAATGAAAGAATATGAAACAATCTTGGACAACCACATAAAACTGCTATGGCTTTTATATTTGTAGGTCGGTAAGCGTTTATCCATCTATCCAATCAGAGTTGGGAGAAATACTTGAAATACTGAAAACGTATTTTGTTACAGAATACTTGGATTCAAATGTATTTTGTTGTGTTTTCTGTTACATGTTCCAATCAGAGAGTAAAAAAATAGGATTAAAACAGCATTACATACAGAACAAAAAATCGCTCAAGCATACATTGTAAGAGCAACGTTTTCTCCCCCTGAATACAACCAAATACATTACAAGCATAATAATGTGATAATGAATAATGACTTCCCAACAGTAACACTAACACATGCTACATCTGAACATAAATCCTATATACGGATAATTAAACGGCTGATCTGCTGTATTCTTCATCTCATTCGTGCTCACGCTGTCAGCAGCCCAGCGCCGACAGAATGCCAATGAGCACCTTTCATTTTTGCGCTGTAATAAGAATCTGCAGTAAGACGTGCCGAGACCCCCCGCCCTGCCCCTTCTCCCTTAAGCCCTTCCCCTTCGCTTAGGCCTCTCCCCTTGACTGTCTGTTACCAGCCCGCCCGTGATCCTGTTTGATTAGTCCCCGGGGTCCGTGGGGTTTTATTTTGACAAATGAGCCCAGCGGCAGGCACTAAAAACTCTTTGATTAACAGTGGTTATTAGCTCGTGAAAGCCGATAGTACATACATTGAACTTTCTTTTGTACATACATTGAACTTTCTTTTGTACATACATTGAACTTTCTTTTGACCGTCCACGGCCTGTTTAATAAATGCAAGTCCGGGATTAGCCTTGTGGATTTTCTCCTGGCTGCGTTCGAGGTTCGACTTTGATGCAACAGACGTAATGCATCCAGATGAGTGGATTAGCGGGGCTAGCGTAGCTGTTAGCCGGAGCATATCCACAGTCCACAGAAGAAACGCAAACTGTCTTTAGCTTAGCCTGCGGGAATTGACTTATTTACAGCACGTACCACTGTCCAACCTGCAGATTTGTACTTAGAATTGTTTGTTTGACTGGGATTAGCAGCTACTATATCCGGTGTTATAGCATCTCTATTGCTGATGTAGAAAAGGAAAGAAAACTGGCACAGCTTTTTGAATGTTGTGTTAATTATGTTAGCGTTTTTTGCTCCTGAAAATGTAATATAATCTAAGCACTGCAACGTATTTAACACAAACTTAAACTTTAAAACCATGTACTGTATCTGGGACCTGTCTGTAGGTATCAGTGGGCCTGGGGCTGAGGGATCCAGGAGCCCCCCTGACTCATGTTTTATAGCTTAAAACAATACCTGATGTATTTGTCATTACATTCGAGCTGGTTATGCCATGAGCAGAACAAACAGAAAGTGCTCCAGAGAGGAATACAATAGTTATACATAGCTTTGGGAAAGTGCTATGAGAAGTCAGAGTGTGGGAGACGCTCAGCTGCTTTGGGATTGGCCCCTTGACTCTTTAGGCCCCTGTCTGCCCCTGTCTGTAACACTGACCTGTCTGGAACTTACAACTTAAACCTCCTGCAATAAAAACAAGCAATGGATCCACTAAAATGTACAGTCACATACTCACTGTGCCTGTTTTCTGTTCTTCTTGTACTTAAAGAAAATAGAATAAAATGTCAATGCTCTTGCAAGCTCTAATTAAGGTTTTTTCCAATCTAAAGTTGCTGCTGTTTTGTGCAGTGTTGACAATGTTCACAGTATTTTTCAAAACATGATGCAAGAACTGTAAAAAAGACTAAACTAAACTTTGAACTAGCTACTGCTTATGAATACTACATGATATTCCTTTCCATTGTCTTTTTACAAACAAAATTGCCTCAAAATAGTCTGATAACACAAACGCACGCACGCACGCTCACACACACACACACACACTCACTCACTCACTCACTCACTCACTCACACACACACACACACACACACACACACACACACACACACACACACACACACACACACACACACACACACACACACACACACACACACACACACACACTGTAAACCAGTTCAAAGAGGTTCTTTAATCGTCAGTCTTGAGTGAAGTACCTTACCAATAATCTTTTTAAGGTAGGACTCTTGATCCTAAAGATTTAAGGAGCGAGCTGCGAGGTAACTGTGAGGGATGCACTGAAAAGCGATGCACTGAACTGAAAAACGTGGTGCGAAGGAGTGAATCTGCATCTTAGAAACAGCCTTTGACCCATCATTCAATACGTCTTGGAGCAATACTTCTCCAGATCTCGAGCTACTATTGAGTACCTAAGGATTGGCTTATTACACATGCATATTCCCAAGTATCCGCTGCTTGCTTTGCAGTTTCAAAACTTCTCTTCTCTTGTTGACTTGTTCTTGGCGTTCCACCAATCAAGTCAACGACGCACAATAACCTGCTTATTCAGTTTCATTTCACTTTGCATGAGCGCTGAAGTCAACCCCGTCTCTCTAACGCGCCCTGACAACATTTTATACTTTTCAGCTAAATTTCCACTGTTTATTTGAGCTCCCGGCCAGTGCTGAGGGTCACGTTTCCTCTCTGTCCCCACCATTATCCGACGCCAAACCTCAAGCGGAAGGCAATCCCACAATCTTTCCTCTCGGCTCCTCAAATCAAACCCAAGGACCCGAGCAGATTGCAACACAAACAAACACGAAGCCGCTTAGAGAGAGTTTGTCATCTTCAGAGAAAGCTTTTGATTTGCTGTCAGAACGCTCCGGTCCTTCCCGGCAGCGCACTTTGTTACACTCGACATGGTGGACATAGGTCGAATGTAGCGCCTGCAGCGTACGGTCCAGTGTTCTTCTCGAGGCGCTGACCTTTTCTCTAAACACTCCGATTGGTTTGTGAGATGCCGTCCTGCGTAATTAGGCTGCTCCATTGTGGTGTCTGAAAACCACTGTCTATTTCTGACAGTGGGGAATAATACGCCATAGGTCAGATAGCTCATTTAGTAGCTAATTTAGTGAAGCTAATTTGGTCACCGGCTGGGGCAGTTTATTTTTGTTTGTTGTTAAGTGTTATGCAATTAATGAATAGCTTTAAACGGCAAAGATTCTGCAAAGCCTCAGTAGTTCAGCACAACGAAGAATATATTTATGTTTTAATAGTGATGGTGACAGGTGGGTTTGTAAAAAATACTGGTGCAGCCCCAAAAGTGTAACGGATTGAAATAGAACTCTTATTTTCTTACTTAATTCTGGAATAGGGATGTCAAGATTGTCCAGTTAATCGATTTTTGTCACGATGTAATCACAAGAACTAAACATTTATAACTGTGTGAATTGTAGACAGCAATATGGAGTTCAAAAAAGTCAAAATACACCAAGTACTTTTCTTTTATCAGGCTGTTTATGTGACAATATCTTCATTTTTTCATTCAGAAACTTGTATTTGATAATTTTAGACTCTTGGTTGAAAGCATATTAAGGATTTCACTGTTGTTAAAGAACACTTATTGTGCTTTTTCTTCTATATAGTTCTAATCCACGACTCGTATATATAATTATGTTGTTATCTTATTTCTTAAAGTTGACTTAATTGAAAAATAAGTCGTTATTGAAAACCCCCGTGCTGATTAGTGCCTTTATGTTGTCGTTGGAGAGCTACAGTTCATTGGTGTCAAAATGGCTGCTTGTCCTGTTCTATCTGTACATGCATGATACATTATACATAACTAATGCTGTATTCATCTTGATATAGAATGACAAAACAGAACTGCAATGTTCACAAATCAAATTGAGATCAATATTTTTGAAGAAAACGAAGAGAAAGTGTTCGATACCAATTTTTTCCAGTACCTTTTAACGATACCCAGCCCAGAGTATTTTTATATGTGCAATATATTGAAATTCTAGGTCGTCTTGTCCAATCTAATTTAGTATCAATTGTTTTTGCAGCTAACCTTAACCAATTTCCTTTACGATTTGGAGGAATTCTTGAAAATATAATTCGATGACATCATGGGGCTGTAGAGCTGTTTAGTCGATGAATCGGTCGACGGTTGCTTAGTCGACCAAGATTTTTTACTAGATGACTAATCATTTTATTGGGACTAAGACTTATAAAGCTGTATATTGACCACAACAGAAAATAGTGAGTTTAATCTTGTCACTGATAATTACACTGTTTTCTGTACAGAACGTATTTGTTGCGTGACCTTTCGTGATCGTGCAGTTTGGGTCAGTCACATGGTCACGTTAAAGAGACCCCTGAGGCCCCATGTTCTTCTCCCGTTAGTGGACCAATCGATACACAGGGAACGTCTTTAGTCGGACTTTATAGCTTCTGTAATTTAACTTCGCTTTCCTCTTGAATAACTTCCTCAGCTTTATTCAATCACAATCCCCCTCTAAGGCCGCTCACACTCCCGAATACTCCACACGTGTGGCATTGCTGGCTCCAGCGGGCAGATCTTGTTAGCCGAGGTCACAGTCTTTCCAATGAGGGGTCATACTTCAGAAAGCTTCCCCATGGAGCGAGTGGGGCCTGGTGCGCACTGATAGAAGGCAAGCGATCCGCCCGGCACGCTCCTCTTAACCGCAGGCTCCCGACATGCAAATTCACGATGAGGGGAGCTGATTTATTTTTCCCCAGTGGGAGGTGTGAGATCTAAATTTGAAATGATTAAAAGAGCCCGGAGTTCTCAAATCATTTGCACTTCCATTTGTTCGCCTCTAAGCTCTTCTCGAATCAAGGACACGGCTCTGAATCATTAGACCCAGATGACTGTTTTTTATTTTATTTTTTTAAACGCTAATGGGGACGTTTCCAAAATAACGCTGCTGTCATTTGTCTTGTGACAGAGATTTAGTGGTTGGCGTGTGACCAAAATTGTAAGCTTTGTACGTTTGTTTGTGAAGTGAGTTTTTTGAAGTGTTGAAATGAAAAGGTCCTGGGGCCAGTATTAGCATAAGAACTGCAATAAAGGTCATGTTAAAGGTGCACAATGTTACTTTTCTGGTGGTCGTCATGGAGATGTTAGTGCTTTGCCTGGAATGTAACTCAGCACACAGAACATGACAGAGACATCAACTACAACGTATGAATGTCAATTATAATTTGCTGGTCCGATTTGTGTCATTGTTTTCACCCACGCTGCCAAAGTATGATCCAAAGTGATCCATTTAATCCAAGTTTTGTATTGTAAACTTGTCCAGATTGCATTAAATCAATTACAATCAAGTGTTGAATAAAGTCTTTGTATTGCTTAAACAAACGCGTCTCCACAGATCTGACATAGTGTGGGCACATACAGCGGAGCGTTCCAAAAAGCATATTCGACTCAACGAATGGATCAACTTTGGCAATTAGACTCGAGCAGGTGAAGATGTCGCCAACGTGAGGAAGTGATCATGATGAAGAGGAGGATGTAGAGGAGGATGAGGAGGCTGGTGGTTTCGCTGCTGCAGAGACGAGTTGAAAAGCTTTTCTGCGCTCTCCAATCGAACCATAGAGTGCTTAAAACACGCTCCTAACCTGGGACTAATATCCTCTTGAATATTCTTGCATCATTCAGATCAAAACTATAGAACTTCTTGAGATTTAGAGAGTTTCTCAATGTTTTACCCATAAGCCTCCATGTTCGTTTAGCCATGAAAGGAGGCTGCTTTTCTCTGATTGGTTAATCCGCTTGTCAGTCACGCCCATTTGACATCGGATATGATTCCAGGCCAAAACGTCTTTGTAAAGTATTGTCAAAGCTTGTGGCTGGTCAGGCAATTGAAAAGGCAGAAAGGAGGGACATGAGAGGAACGGTTTGACGTGATTGGTTTAGAGGCAAGGATAGCAGACTGTGATTGGCTGACAATAGATATTTGTAAAAATGTCTTCCTGGTTGAATTTGCTCTTCAATTTCTATTCAGTTATTCTCAAATATGTTAATTATTTTGTTGTAAGCGATTGTACAAACATCTTTACTGAACACTAGAACATTTTAGTTCTGTCAAGCTATTATGCTATCACGCCTTATGTGGAGCAGTTGCTGCGCTGCATTTTGCCCTACATATGCTTTTATAGTCCTTAAGGAGCGATAATGCTTTTAAATCCACTTACAGTTTAGGAACAGAGCAGCTTTAGTGTTCCTTAAATGCAAATATTTACAGTGAGCACAACTTGCAATTAAAAGGTTATTGATTCAATTCAGATCTTCCTGCATAAATGTGTTTGTGAACAGCATGTTTGAGTCTAGTGGGTTTTTGTCATGAATAGTGACAATAGTATACATATAATGTATATCTGTGTAAATGAAGACTATGTCTTTATGGAAAATATATTGCATTGAGTTTGCATGTTCTCTCCATTTTGGTTGAAAAACAGGGTAAATCTATAGTCAAGATAAACATACTTAACTACTTTAATATTGATATCCTTAATGCTGGTTTAATTTCTCTCTAAAATCTACAAAACATGAGCTTTCCAGTTCAGGACTTGTTTGTATTTTTTTTTGGATGGATGGATGTTAAAGACAGGGGAGGCTGGGACATTTGTTTAAGGACAGGGGAGGCTGGGACATTTGTTTAAGGACAGGGGAGACTGGGACATTTGTTTAAAGACAGGGGAGACTGGGACATTTGTTTAAAGACACGGGAGACTGGGACATTTGTTAATAGACACGGGAGACTGGGACATTTGTTTAAAGACAGGGGAGGCTGGGACATTTGTTTAAAGACACGGGAGACTGGGACATTTGTTTAAGGACAGTGTGGGCTGGGACATTTGTTCAAAGACAGGGGAGGCTGGGACATTTGTTTAAAGACAGGGGAGGCTGAGACATTTGTTTAAGGACAGGGGAGACTGGGACAATTGTTTAAAGACAGGGGAGGCTGGGACATTTGTTTAAAGACACGGGAGACTGGGACATTTGTTAATAGACACGGGAGACTGGGACATTTGTTTAAAGACAGGGGAGGCTGGGACATTTGTTTAAAGACACGGGAGACTGGGACATTTGTTTAAGGACAGTGTGGGCTGGGACATTTGTTCAAAGACAGGGGAGGCTGGGACATTTGTTTAAAGACAGGGGAGGCTGAGACATTTGTTTAAGGACAGGGGAGACTGGGACAATTGTTTAAAGACAGGGGAGGCTGGGACATGGCTAAATTCCTATCAACATTGTCTCTTTTCATTATCGTCCTTTAGGCAACTGCATTTTGGTGATTTTACAAAAAGAATTGAATGGAAACTTATTGAAGAGTCAAATCTATAGATCTTCATAAAGAACTGTGCACATTTTCTGTCCAAAAAATCACTAACATGGTGTTCCTGGTCATTTTTATTATTGACATATTTAGTTTGCTCAAAGCTGGGACTTGAACATGGTTCAAAACATAAGACAAGTACAGTTCAAAATGCAGTGAAATAAAGTACAGTGCAAAAACGACTGTACTCAAGTAAAGTACAGATACCTAAAATATACTATACCTATACTTTGTTACCTTTGCTTTCACAGATGCTTCTCTCATTGTTCAAAATCAGGTTCATTTTTTTTTTGTCTCAATTTTGCACCGCTCCATTGTCACATTTGAAACTCCCGGTGATTGTCTTTTCTGCTCACATGATTTATAATAGTGTTAAAACCAACGGGCCAAACTAATCTCCGTAGATCCATCCATCCTTGTTCAGGGTTTGGAGAGCGCCTTGGCATTAGGAGCAGCTAAATCTTCAGTCCTGTCCCTCACTTCGACAGCCTCATCTGCTTACTGCCTGTTAAACTAGATCGCATTAAGATGTAGTGGACGGGGAGAGGGAGGGAGGGCATCTGTGGTCATCCCCGCTGTAAATAGACGTAATAATGTGTTCATTGGACATAACGGCTCACATTTAACCACTATAAATATAATGGATAAGGTGAGAGCAGGAGGAGAAGCAGTGCAGGATTATGATCAGGTGATTGTATTAGTAATGCATCTCTTGTGAAGACTCTGTGTTTCTGTGGTATAATGTCGTGAGTAACTGGTAAGAATGTGGAATGTAGGTCAAAAGGGAACATGGGATGACCCTTGTTAGCATGCGTTGGCTAATGATGCATTGCCCGACAGCTAAACTGGCATTTTGATCCTGAATGCTAAAGGTCGAGTTAGCTTTTGACTCTAGAAATACAGTTAAAGGCACAGTATGTAACCGGGTACAACGTTTCCATGGAAACAAGCAGCCTCCAGTCAGGTTTATGGAGATAAGATAAGATAGGATATTCCTTTATTGTCCACACATGGGGAAATTTCATTGTTGCAACGCAGGTAGATACAAAGGAAAAGGACAGATAACTTATAGGAAGTTTAAAAAACACTCTTAACAGAAGAACTCTTCTAAACAAAACTCTTCTAAACAAAACTCTTCTAAACACAAACTCCTATAGACAAAACCTCTCATTTCCTAATAAGGAATGGAGGGGGAAAATAAAGCTAAAATAAAATAAAAACAGCTAGCCTAAGACAAGATAATACTACTAATAATAATGGTAAAATAAAGACTCTATTTTCATCAGTCATATGCACATGAATGTGACATTATTGCAAGCCCACTCGGAGAAATGACATCGTTTTGCTCAAAATACATTTCAGTAATAAAACCATCCAAAAAAAACAACATCATGCTTTTGTTTTAGTCTATTTTGTGCCTTTAAAATAGTACATTTCTGGATGGGGTTTTGCAAAAATGAATGTTAGGCAGCTACACTCTAAATATGAAATTGATCTCAAGCAGCACCGGAATATATAATGCTAGTTTTTTTCTTTTGCCACATGATATTCAAATATTTTAAAATATGATAATTTACGTTGGTGTAATCTCTCATTCGTCCAGAAGAATCCAATGCTAAAAAAAAAAGTTAGTGAAGTAAACTAATTGAATAAACACAAGACAGATCTATTTTAAAGCAATGACAAAGCACAACAAAGAATACATGTACATTTTAGTCATCAGTCCAGCTCGTCAGCCCACAGTAACACGCTGATGGTCCGCTCTGAAGAACACGGGGAGAACATGCCGCTGCATATGTGTTGGTCCGGCTCGCTCTTAGTCATCCCCATTCTTCTGCATCGTCTGCTCTCCGCCATCACACCGTTTCTGCCCTGACTGACTCATTTGCATCCTCGCGACTGCCTCCAACACAATGCCGTACGCTTCTGCACACAAGGAAACCGGCCTCTGCAAGTCCAGCACAATGTATGACGTGTAAATGCCATCAGAAAGGTCACATTTGGAAGCAGGGAGAAGAGCTTGTGGTGTCAAGGCCCACCGGTTTGAGCTTCTGCTCACAGTCAATCCAGTAGAGAAAAATATATACAACAGGGACAGTAAAATCCATTTTTCATTTATGGAAAACATTGTGCTTGTTGCAATATCGATTGTGCTCGCCACTTAAGTACAGCCCTATGCACCGTGCTTTTGTATGAACGCCTATACAAACAATCGTGGTAATAATATACTTTTGTGAAATGATAACGTAGTATTTGCAATAGTGTCACCGCAGTAAATGGACTTCTGTTGCTCCATTATGTGTGGAACGTGAGATACAAGACTCTCCTCTTCATGAACGCTATTCCTGTCTCTTGTGGGGAATACCGAGGTGTTCCCTATCCAGCTGTCCTGTTGGCGTGTCCCGGGTCAGCCATGGGGCCCGCTCCTGCTGGGACACAGAGCACCCATGCGTGAGCCTCCTCAGCTGCTTGCTCTGGGTGTGGAGAGGAACAGCCAGTACACTCCTCACCCTCATCTGAGGATGAAAGGAAAAAAGACCAAAACATTTCTGTGACGGGCGTGAGAGGAGATCTGGAGCTAAAGGCAGCAGCTTGTGATTGGCTGACAACAGACTGGTAAAGAAAGTGCTTCCTGATCGATGCTAGAGATGGTTTCAAAGGTGGAACGAATAATCAACTCAACATGACTAGTCCACTATAAAAGATAATCATGGTCATATTTTAATCATTATAGTCGATATCTGGACAATTCAGACTCTAAAAAGACAAAAAGAGCTTTCATAACAAAGTCGGCGGCATTATTAAGTCAGAATGTCATTAGCATGAAATGGGATGAGAGAAGGGAGGACATGCAGCAAATTGTTGGACACGGAGCCTGGCATATGTACTGCCGCCTTAACCACTCAGCCACCAGGCCCCACCTGACAGTCCTTTTCAGTCCTCAGAGCTGACGTGTAAAGCATTAGCCTTAATGGGACTAACAGAACTATTGAAATGATACTTTTTCCTTTTATAAATGCCTAAAGTTTGAATCATATTTCAGAGAATTAAGTACATGTAAAAATGCTAAATATTGATTTCTTCTTCCTGTTGTCAGCACTGAAATGGGGCAAAGGATCATGATCCCTCGTTGGTGTTCCTTTAGATGCAAGAAAAGAAAGCATTTAAACAAAGAAGGTTATAATTTGATATATTGTGACTGCTCAGGATAATACTGCGAGACTTTTTACAGTTTCAATCACAATATTGCAAAGATTCAAAACACTCCCACATCTTTGAAATGATGTTCATAACCTCAGTAGTGTTGAATCTATTGTTGCTCAAATTGCTTTCATACTTTTCTAAATTAATCTATAACATGTCACAACTAAACTAGTAACGTCTTCTATTTAAATCTGATTAAAAGACATTTACTTCCCTGTAGCGCAGCTCTTGAACAACATTGGCACGTTCCTCTCAGTCCTCTCTCTGCTCATGTTATTTTCACCCAGACTCTGTGCAATTAGACGTTTGCGTTCCCATGAAGCCTGATCACGTCAGCTGTTAAAAGATTCATCCGTCACTCAGGCTGGATGTTGCTCTTTATGGCGGAAGGTCATTGATCAGCGCAGTGCAGACAGCGGGCAGCCAATTAGGGGCTGGCCGCCATCTTGGTTGTTGTTCCGTTCCTGGACGGATGACACCTCGCACCTACCCTGCACATCAGCATTCACACATCAGAGTATTCACATGTCGGCTGCTCGGATTGATCAGAATGCTCCCGGCTGGTTGTGTGTGGGGACAAAGCTTGTTAAGATGTTCATGCAGCGGATAAAATGATGTTATTTTTATGCTTGTACAGGTGCTACTCACATTGGAACAACCTGAGAAAGCCATGCAAAGAAAACAGACCTTCCATAAGTGTGATAGTAAGGGCCGGGGACTGTTTAAAAGGACAGCACGGTAAAGAAACGCGTTCCAAAATAAGCCTGGCGCATGGAGAGCAATTATAATATGAACATGTTGTGTTTCTTGTGCTACTCTTTCAGATATGATTTAGTTTTCTCATTTTTGTTCATCGAAAATACAATACGTTTTGTGCCTTATTGAAGTTTTTGTTCCTCTAATTATATTAACTCCACTTATAAATCAGATATTACATCCAGACTCTTGAGTAGCAGTTTCCCCACATACTTTTGAACTCTTACTTTATTGCAGCACTTTATTGTGTGTGCAAATTTCATGGTTGTGCCCTGTTCCAATTTCGTATGATAAAAAGAAGTCTAAAAATATGAGAGCTGAATATAGAAGAGGATGTAATATTCATAGATAATGAAATAATCATCATGTCAGTGGCAATGGGGCTCGATATGAAGGTTCAATTTATTCCACTTCAAAGCCGTAGAAACCACGAGGCATTCAAATGCCTGGACTGGGATGAGAAGTAGCAACATGTTGCTTGTGTATTAATCAGCTGACTTGTTTATGAATGATTAAGAATGCAAGTCAGTTTCATGGGAGGTAGAGTGACAATAATGACAAGCTAAAGTAATTGTGGAGGTAGAATCAAAATGCACAGGAAAACTACTATTGTTCTACTATTGTGCAATGGGTGGGGGGTTAAAAATCCATTGGCTAAAGTATATAATATAGTATCAGTGATGTTGATGAAACGTATTGATTTTGAAAGTTATGTTTTTGCAAGTTATCTTTGCATTTGACGTCAGTAATATTGGATTTATTTTGCCATAAAAGCCGCCACTGTGCGCAGCGGTAAGCAGAAAACACAACACTGTAAACGGAGCAGCAATGCTACAAGTGGAGCTAATAAACAGTGAAATCTCAGATATGTGTTGGTAGCTAACGTTTTCTCGATTGTGGTTGTGGGGGCTTGAGTAAAGCTTTCAGAAAGTTTCAGGGACTTTTAACACTCGAATTGACTTGAGAGTCGGTGGAATAAGAGAAGCCAAAGCCTCACATTGGCCTCTCTCTACCAGTACAGTCAACCACGCCCCTAAAACTGAACTGTTAAAACATACTTAGCACTTACAAGTACTCACAAACATAACAGCGATATTCACCTCCGGAAGTTAACATAGCGCTGCCGACCTCGAAAGAAAACAAGTTCTACACAGACTAAAAAGTCGTTTTCGCCCAGGGAATCGGTGCTTTGTTGACTTGTTGGTGGTCAGGCCCGGGTCTACAGGAGTGCTAAAGGGTGCATTGTATTTTTATAAGTGTTTGCACCCACATTTGAGCGTGTAAAATAATGACCTCTTTGAGACATGGCTGCTCCTTCACTCAGTTTGGTCTGGACCCGTGCCTGTTGGTCGTGTGAACATCAGATATTTCACACAAATCAATCTACAATCAAAGACTTTCCCCTCGTTCTCCATTCAAACCAACAGAGTTCCCACTGCACCCAAAGTGTGATTACAACAAAAGTGCTGATCGTGTGGGAAAAGAGGGAAAAGTGGGCGGGGCGTAATATGGTCAATACAGGTCTAAATCAGGCAAAGTTTGAGACCCTGAAGAGGTTTTTGCTTTATTCAGGCTTTGTCCTCACAGCTCCATGGTCACATGTTAAAGCCTGTCCTAAGTCATTACCTGTAATAATTGCCGTGGCTCTGGCGATAGATAAATTGTAGGTGACATGCGCTATTATATTTTAAAAAATCTGGATTATTTTTAATCAAGAGACCTACAGCCAATCCACTGAACCATTAACATGCTGACAGTGCACTTCCTGCTTCACAGAGAATAAAATGCTCTCTAATTTGATGCAAAGCATGCAATGGACTCATTTTCATCCGAATACAATATACCGTGCAAAAACTGATTTTATTTAAACAAAATATTAAGTACAGCTCATTTAAAAAAGTTGCATTGTTAGTGTTCTGGAAAGTCATATTAGTATTATTTTTAGTACAACTTAACAAAAACTTCAGTTCGATCAATACAGGGAAACAAATTGTGATGAATTGTTTTGTCGTTTTGCCCAGCACTGGCCATTATCCATTCCCTCCCCACATTTAAGCTGCTTCCATAGCTGACTGATGACAATGTGGCCTCTCTGACCACCACCAATGGCTCGCTCACCTCTTATATATTATGTGGGCTGGCCAAGCACACAAGGAACTGTCATTGTTCGCTTTTAACTGGGATCGAGCTTCCAACACAAACCGCCATCACCTCAACAGTGGAAGTGGTGGAGTAAAGTTTTCTACCTTTTTATTGGAATCCCACCTCCTCTGCTTCTCCGTGATAAAAGTCTGTGCTCTTCAGCCTCGCAGTAAACCAGCGTTATTGGCGTATATTGGCCGCCACTGTGCATCTAAGGGGCTCAGCAATAAAAGTAAGCTTTATTGATGTTTTCTGCCACTGCTGTGTTCAACCCGTCTGCTGTCGAGCTCTGTGGCTGCAGATATGAGACTCTGGACGCCACTATTACGGCCTGATTTATGGGACACATACAAAATGAGCCATGGAAACAGAAATCAATCATAGCCTGAACGACGCACCGACCTGGGCAAATGACTATGGGTGCCCTTGAATGAACAAAAGCTGTATTGGTAATGATTGAAAATGGAGTTCACCTTAAAGGGGAAAGTTGGAGGTCATAAAAGTTTCAAATGCATCAGAGAACACTTCAAAATATGACGAAAGAATGGTGAAAAGGACAAGCGTGTGTCTGAAAGAATGTCAAGTCCATTAGAGAGAAGAGCCAAAATGATGGCCCCGGGAGCAGTTGCATGAATGAGTTTCATGTTTTTAAAATCTCTGGCACAAAAGCTGAAGTTACGGTTTTAGAAGTCAGTCTGTGAATCAAGCATTTTGGTTTAGAGAACAACTTATAAAATCCATGAATGCAAACTTTTGAAAATGTTAAAATATTGCATTTGATGGCGACGTTGCCTAAATTACTTCATTTTTAATAGCTTAATATGCAATCGTTAAGTCTCTAACGATGTGAGCAGTAATGTTTGAGAAATATAATTCAGTTTTATGTTCGCATCATCATTTTGGGTCACTCTTATATTTCAGTTGAATTACATAGTTCCAATTTCATTTCTATACCAAACAAAACAAACGAAACAAAAACATATTTAAGTACAACTGAAGCTTTTTCTACTATATTTAAGTACATTCCACAAGTATCCATCTATCTTTTCCATTGTTGGAGTTTTATATCCGAGATACATAGTTTTAAAATGAAATGGAATATTGTTGTTGAAGACATCCTTATTAATCTCAGTCTAGTATTTATGAATAATAGGACAATCCCAAAACATATGATAATGATGTGCTATTTAACAGCCACAGTGAATAATGTGCACTTTTACATGGTAAAAAAGACTGTGATAGATTTTTACAACATAATTCTTTGCAAACATCAGATTGCTTGATTCTCCATTCAGCTGTTCCCATTCTTCATCAGTTATAACAAAAAAAAAATCCTTTTTCATTTTCATATCACTTGTAGACTTTTGATTGATCTCACTCTGGCCACATGTCACTCAATCTTGATCCAATTTATTTTTTTCATAGAAGATTACTACCTTTTATAAAAAAATGGACCAAGATTCTTGTGAAAAAGACAGTCACCATAAAGAGATTGTACCATGAAGTCAGGAGTACAATGAGGGGGCGCTCCTTAACCCTCCAATCAGTGCGCTCCATCAGTACACACCTCTGCATGAAGATGGACATCGGTCTCTATAGCAACAAGCAAGCATCACCACAGCGAATTAAACAGGCAGTTGACAGGTTGGCGTAAGTAGTAAACTGGAGGGTTAAAGTGTTTCTGATAACAGCACTTGGCCATTCACAAACAATTTAACACAATTTATAAGTGCGTTTAAAAATGAAGTTTACAAATTATAGTGAAACACAGAGCTTTACCTCATTCAAGGGCATTCATTCTGAAATTGACCAAATTGTTTAATAGCGGTAAAAATTCAAATGAAAGCCTCCCGCGTGTCCACGTCCTCCCGTTACCGTAGCAACGAGCCATTTCCATTGTGGTAAAACATATTAATGACTAACTTGCAGATTTAAATGGCCTGTTAAAACACTTTGCCGAGCGCTGGGCGTAAGAGCGGCTGGATTCGGCGCTTGTAATGGACAATTATCTGAAAAGTACGTGAATATTTTGCATTTATTCCGCATTTTTCTACATTTTTAACAAGCCTATGTATAAAAAGTATTAAAAACGTTGCAGTATTGGCTTGGTTTTTGCGGTGAAGCCTTGTCTGGATGCCTTTTTGCAGTGATCTCGTTGTCACCTTGGCGTAGGGTCCCAGAGCGAGTGTGAGTGAAATGATATTGATTTTTTGCTCTCGTGAACTGTGACTGTGGCTTATTGCTCAGCCTCACAGTCAGACCTGTAGTTAGGTTTGTTTTGTCACTGCAGCCTCCTACACTTGCCCATTAGACCCGGACCACTATATCATCCCACCGACACGTTTGCTCTGAAATGGTTTGATTCGATACAAGCACAAGTTATCCGCAGAAAAGTGGTTTGCTCGTACTGAAAAGAAAGTCATTTTTCAACTTAGTGCCCCAACTATAGTTTTCATTGTAAATAAAAAAAAACAATATACGTATGTTGGTCTAGTTCTTTCTGTTTTGTACTTTTCTTAAATGTGTACTGCATAACTTTTAGCTTGGAGGATGGAGATTTTATTACTTTACCTGAAATGTCCCAGTATGGCAGTAAACTTGGCAATATTCCTCCGATTGACCTATCAAGATTCAGTTGAATTAACTCCTATTGAAGTGAAATATAATGGCTTTCAATATTAATGTCTTTATTGATATAAGTATTATAGACGTTTAATAATGATCATTTTCCAACGTAAAAGAGTCACATTTCTGCCTCTAAAGTCTGAGTTTACTATAGATCTCGCCATTCAAAATACTTATCATATATTTATCATTTCTAATCGTTATTTCTTATCATTAACGATTAGACATAACTGAATCTCGATCTTGGTTCAAGTTTGATTATTTGCACGGTCCTAATTAAACGTATCTATCAAATAAAGCAAGATAGGACGTTTTAATGCTGTACTGTGGATCTTTCCAGGCAAAGGAAGAACATTTTCCAACGTCCGTCTGGTTTGAGCAGAATTTGTAGTTCCTTGGTTTTCTAAAGATGCTCCAGTTCCTCCTCCAGCCATGTAGTCCTGGCCAAGATCCAGGCTCAGATTGGAGAACGCTCCCTGCTGCAGGATGACAATATAGTCCAGCGTAAAGGGCCTGTACCTCTTACTACGTCTGGTTCAAGAAAACACCTTAAACTCAGTACAAAAGAAAGGACTAAAGGGGCGAGGCTAAAAGTTCACTCTGAAACATGGTTGAACATCAGGTACAGGCCCTTTAACCTTTCTCACTGTAATTGGGTTCTTTTTTGTACGATTTTGGCTTTTGTTGCTTATTTCTGTGTACATTGAATTATATCAAATGGATACAAGTTTTATGAGTGAAGGGAGGAGCTAACTACACATGAACTAAGGCGAGCTAGTTTCCAGTAAAGAGTATCAGTTATTGACCTACTCTAAGGTGTGATCTGTCACAGCAAGAGGGTTACATTTCCAGGCCTTCTTCTTTTATGTGTGGCGTTTGCATGTTCTCCCTGTGTCTGCGTATAGCTTTCCTCGATGCTCTTGATTCTTAAATAAAAGACAATAAATGTCCCTAATGGCTCATCTAACTCCTATTAGCATACATATATTAAGGGCAGAAGCAACTTGGATGAGTGTGTAAACGTATTCACTCTTTACTTCAAACTTTTGTCTAGTTATAGAATATAGAAAATTGTTAGGACCTTTATAGCAGCTTCTAAACAAGACCCCAAGCCACGCACCTTCACTGCAAGACCAAAGAGAAATCCAATGCATCTTCACAAATGTGCCTCAAAACGACCCAAACCCAAGCCCACATGGGCCGCACCGAGCCTGCTCCCATTTCACCCTGACAAAAGAGAACATTTCATCATTATGTAACCGCAATTTTTGTTGTTCCACAGTTCGAGGACCACTAGCCATCTTTTATCTGCTGACATTAGATGATAAAGCCCAAAGACGTTACACATGACAAGTGCTGACCTTTCAATCTCCTACAATTCATCGCATCAGCTATTTTTATCCCCGACAACTGGAGCTTGAAATCCTGTATCAATGGAGAGGTGCAGCGCAGCGTTATGAATCAAGATCCTCCCTACAGCCAAAAGAGAGTCATCTAATGCACTTTGGGTGTTTCTGTGTGCGGGCTCACGTTGGGGATTTTTCAAATTGTTGACAGCCTTGGGAAACTGCCTTTTTGGAGGGCAGCCATTTTGGATCTGGTCTCTGGGGTGTGTGTATGGTCTCCCTGTTTCTTGATGGATTTATCTTGTGGTCCAGTTGCTGCTATCAACCTAGAACATGCACAGTAGGCTAATCCTCCCTCCAGGTAGTCCATCATGCAATTATTGACTTATGTGACACTGAATCAAATGCAAAGGAAAAAATATTATATTTTTTGGAATGTACAATAATCCTTAATCTATGCATTGTGCAGTATAAAGTTCAGTTATTTATACGTCTTGTCTGGCTACAACAAAGTGAGCAATAAATCAAATCAAATAAATAAAACACTTCGTCCAGTTGACACAATTGAAATTCCTTTTTTACTATTCCTTTTTTTTTTAATATTTTTGTCCAAAATGAATTGTAATTGTAGATTTCGTTATTCTCTTAACATAATTTCCAACATCATTTTTCAAGGTTTTTGGGAAAATATGAAAAGAAACTGCCTTTAAGTTGGTGTACCTGAAATTTTAAAAACACAAAAAACAAACGAGTTGATTTTAAACTCTTTGCAGCAGTTCACATGTATTCCTCACTTACGTAATGCATTCTAAGAATCCAGATGATTCACTGCAATGAGTTTAAAAGCGCTTTTCACAACTTTCAAAGACCAGAGTAACGTTTAAGCTAACAACAACTAGCATGCTAACAGCGTACTATCTGCATCGCGGAGAATAAAACACTCAGACAACGCACAGTGGACACATTTTCACCCTAAGAGCTGCTTTTACAATATAAATACATATATGTTCTGTGGCAAAATAGATTTGACTTTATCACATGAAAATATCTGGTCCAGCTCCTTTAAGTCAAAAAGATAACGACATGTTGTCCTGTGTTGATGTCGGCAGCGTTATGGGCGTCCGGCTTGTTTTCACAACTGCAGACATTGTGTCATCTGTTTACCCCAGTGTCCACAAATTTGTTCAGTCCTGTCGAGCTTAAAATAGGTCCGGATCAGTGAGGTGCAGTGAGGGCCAACTGGAGGCTAACGCAATTCTGGAGATGGACAACCTCACTGATGACACAGACAGATTGGGAGTCTGGGGGACGGCGGAGATAGTGGTGCGATGGTTTGGTCACGTCTGCAACCTGAAGGAGCCGGACCCATCCTCTGTGCAACATAACATAACATAACATAACCTGTGTAACTATGAATCTATATGGCTCTGGGACTGCTTGGGTTGAAACTTATGTTGACCGTTGTAGAATAAACCATATGTTAAATATATTGAGTCTGAGTCCTCAGACTAGATCCTCAGATTGAGAATGACTCTTGGATGAGAGTCGAAACGTGTAGTTTGTTTGTCCAGATGACTATAACTGAATCTTTTTTGACAATACACTTAATGATCCTTAAAAAAAAAACATGAACAAAGACTGAACACATAATGTATTAAGAATCATTCAAGCTTTGTAACTTCTTTATTACCTTCTTTGTTCATACATTATTAAGACTTTTAAAGGTGTATTTAACAGAATACAATGAGATTGCCATATCCAGGCTTGGTGCATATGATATACTAAAACAAACAGTTGCGCTCACATGCAATTTTACATTTGACGTTCAATTTTAATTTTAATATGACCTACCTTTGTGTCGCACTAATGCATGCATTTTGTATTAATGGTGCACTATAAAACCACAAAACCCAGTGGCTACAGCCGTTATTGACGTACTTCCAAAAACAAATGAGGTGCAGTGTGTTATAAGTCACCTGCAATGACAACATCACAATAACATGTTTGACCTCTTCATCTGACACGGCTCATTACCCACGACCTTCAAAGTAATAACTGTCATTATACACCATGCATTTAGTCCTCCTGCATGTCTTCTCCAGTAGTTTTGACCCAGTGTAAGCAATGGACTCTAGAGCTAACTGTACGGCCGTTAAAATAGCAAACAGGGGGGAACCAAGTGCATTAGGAGTTCCACTGGTCCGGCGTCTCCCTGAGTGAAGCTATAAATAGCCCCGCACACTCTCTGGAATTGAGTTTTCCCCAGCGAAGGCCAGAGGAACAGCTGCGGTCAAGCCAAGTGTCCCCTATGTGGATCTGTGTGTCCAACTGTCTCTCCAGGGCCGGGCCTAGGTTTAAGGTGGGCCTGCGCGGCGGAAAGCTTCAAGGATGCATATTTGTAATAAGAATGAGTAAAACGTAAGATCAAAAGTACATATTCAGGATGTTTAATTTTATCATTATAATTGAAATATCACAATAAAGAAAGCAATACTCTAAAATACCAATGATAAAAACATGAATTTATTATTAGTTATTCTTCATCTTCTTCTTATTATAATGAGTAATGGAAAAGAAATTGAGAAAAACCTTAGAAAACGATTTCCAAAAGACAAAAACTTGAGAGACATTAGGGGCCCCTGATGGCTTGTGGGCCCCATTCATGTTCTTAGTTTACTTTTTGCTAGTTACACCCCTGTGGGTCACACTGGATTGTTCCACAGTGCTTAATGCTTATTGGACTACATCCAAAAAGAAACTGAAGTTCCAAAAGTGACAAAGATAATTAATGCCTAGTATGTAATGGATACATTTGGGCGCATACACCCTCAACAAGGGAACCAATGATTGATTTGTTTGGGGAATCTGAATTACTTGTGTTTGAAGACTCTTTCACTAGGATTTAAAGCGGTGGTACCACTTTTTTATCGTAAATGAGCTTGGAACTAGTTTGTTAGATTCAAATACAAACTTCCTCCTTTGGCGGTTTGAAAATGGAAACACAATTGAGTTATTTCGGAGCTTTTCTCCTTTACAAGAGATACTGCAATCACGTGAGGAGTTGTTATGATTCATTATTCAGTTTGAAATCTCATTCAAACCATGAGCCTGAGTTTTCCCTGTGTCATCTCCGCTCCCTGTTCCGTGCACGCTCCATTTAGTTTGCCTCCTTGTCTCATGTCTTTTAATTAGAGCCCCGTTGTCATTATGTGCGCTCGTGTGGATGTGTCCTTGTCCCGTCCTGTCTCCTCTCCTCACTCGGCCGTGGCGTTTGACTGCGTGCCCTTCCTTCCCTTCCCTTCCTTTCTTTCCTTTCTTTCCTCCCCCTGTCTCCTTCCTCATGCCTCCTACATCTCCGACTGCCACTTTCTCTTTTTATCTCTGTCCGAGTCAAGTCTCTGGTCTCTCATTAGCTCGACTCCCCTGTGGATGCAGATAATTGGAAGGATCCTAATATTAACCGTGTTCTTGTATAGAAAAAAGCAGCAGGGTGAACTAAATGTGCAGCTTAATGGGATTGGGCTGAGGGCTATTTAAGGGTGGCCCAAAACGTTTGACAAAAATACAGGACACAAGGTTAAAAGGTGACTGGTGTATGAAAATATTGTATTATTATATTTTGCTTTTGATGCCAGGCTGATTATCAGATTACAAGTATACTGTAGCTCATTTACATGCATTTTGTTTGCTTGCTTTATATGTCATGCTATCAATTTGAATACATTTGTTGGCTAATTATATTACTAAAATGGAGACATATTCTACTAGAAACTCCAATTAGCGATATATTAGCATAAATAAACAGTAGCGCTAATGTATTCTACCCACTCACTGACTGTACACAAAGACATATATTTATCCAAAAATGTATTTTCAAAGACAAGGTTCATTTTGATTCTGATTTGCTCGTGGTTTAGCCCTGGCCTTGTCTATGTGTAATTCTGGGTTTAGTCTTGGTTAAGTTTTGATTTTAATGTGCAGTTTATGCAAGTGTGAACAGCGGATGTTAAGATTATTAGCAAAATTAGACCTTTTTAATTCATATTCAAGAAATGCATAAAGTACCCGTTTTTGTCAAATTAAGTTTATTTGGTCATTCAGAGAGAGCGGCTCACAAGCTTGTGAAATAGTAACCTGTAAGACATTGGAAATAATAATGATATGATTTAGTGTGAACGCACCATAAAAGTCAGACAATTCCTTACATTTCTTCTTATTGTTCCGTTTCTCTCTCTATTTAGGTTCGTCAAAGCTGATAATATGTTCTGACCCGGCTGTCCAATCAAAATGTGACGGGAAAACGGCAAATTAACAAAGGAATAACTAGCTGTCTATAATAAGAACTATTAAAACTGCTACAGAAAAGCTCTTCAAGAACAAAAACATAACAAACTTGCTGCGTTACCTGTAATATTTCTGAAATGGTTTGGTTATTTTTACAGTCATGTTTTTTTGCAATATTTCAACCATAACTAATACATTTACAGTCAAGTTTTACCAGATTGCTGATGGATTGCAATAACAAAAATACAACATCATTTTTGTCATTATCACATCCCCCCACACCCATCTTATGCGCATTTATTCACAATTTGTAATTTTCAGTTCATTTTGACTTTGCTTGTTTTTCCGTCCTGTCCTAAGCCTGTTCACTCGCTGCTCCCCGCTGCTCTCCGCCGCTCCTCGCCGCTCCCCGCCGCTCCCCGCCGCTCCCCGCCGCTCCCCGCCGCTCCCCGCCGCTCCTCGCCGCTCCTCGCCGCTCCCCCCCGCTCCTCGCCGCTCCCGCCGCTCCTCGCTGCTCTCCGCCGCTCCTCGCCGCTCCCCGCCGCTCCCCGCCGCTCCCCGCCGCTCCTCGCCGCTCCTCGCCGCTCCCCCCCGCTCCTCGCCGCTCCCGCCGCTCCTCGCCGCTCCCCGCCGCTCCTCGCCGCTCCCCGCCGCTCCTCGCCGCTCCTCGCCGCTCCCCGCCGCTCCCCGCCGCTCCTCGCCGCCCCTGATGTGCGTCTGACATCACGCGGTGTATATTTAGCCGGCAGATGGATTCTCCCGTGGTGGGCTGCTCCCGAGTCACGCAAATGAACTAGAAACAATTCCGTGTTTACTCAGTACTCCGTTTGAGACTCCATCCGTTATTTATGCCCCGGCGCACGTGTACGGCAGCATCCTAAGCTAAATGAGTCCCGCGGCCCCCCCACCCCCACCCACATGTTCAGGTGCAGAGGTCAGCCGCAGATAAGAGCGCTCCTTACAGATCGGTTGCGCGGCGTTGGGGTAATTGCGTTGCCGCCGGAATGTCAAAGTCGTTTTGGATGAATTATTAATGAAAGTGAATTGAGTTTGGGCTGAATCAAGCTCGCAGTTTGGGGTACAGAGATATACAAAGATGCAGCGTGTCCTCCTACGCTAGTGTCGCATTCAAAGGCACGCGGGCGGATATGATGTGCCGCTAGGCTAAGCCATTTTAGGTTATTTTTGGTGCCGTTGATGCATTTGTCTAAAAAAAAACACCTAGCAATTTATTGTGTATAGGCCTGTAACTATAACACATTTTAAAACATGATATATTTCAACCGAAAATACCCTGATAAACTATTTTGTACCACTTACAATATAACCATTAAACGTACATGAAATGAGCTGTAACAAATAGACAAAAACAATAATTAGCCACAGAAGGTACTTATTCAACCTTCTATAACTGAAATTTTATCACAATACAGAAAACCTCCACTACTGCAAAGACACACGATATATTGAGCCATCATATTTATTGAAAGATAAGTGAATATTAAATATCATGACAGGCATTATTATGTAGATCGTTTTATACTCTTCGTGTAATAATCTTAGTAACAATTCAAATGAAGTTGGATGATACATTTCTTTGGCCTATTTGATAATTATAAAGGCAGATTTGACATTTTTGTATTTTTACTGCACTGTGCTACTTTAGATCAGACCAGCATATACCTATTTTAATTACATTTTCGTTATTCATTGTCTCGCTCGTTTTGTGCATGAATGGAATCTGAAAAAATCTTCTACGCAAGCTTCTGTCAAGTTTAATTTTCAAGCTTTATTATCAATTGATACAAAGAACTTAAAGGTGCGCTATGCTATATCACTTTTTAACTTGTCACACCTGCTTTACCTCAGTATGACACTAAACTGATCTGTTTTTGCATTAATTCACAAGTGTTCCCAAAACAAGACCTTGAAAAACATGCATTCATCCACAGATATGGTCTGTATTTCTGCTTTGTCTCCATGGCGATAAACATTGCCACATTAAGGTACATTCCAAACAAAGCAATTGACAAGCAGGGCAGTCCCTCCTCTAGAAAAGCTACATAATGCACTTTTAAATCCCATAAACAGACATTGCTCTTGTTTTCTACTACATAATAATAACAGTTTTTATAGTTAAGTAGACCACCTCATACATAGAGCTCAACTTACAAAGACCACATCCTAAAAATGTACAAACAGAGAAGATCAAAATATGCTTTGATAACTCTATGATACAGTCCAACATACTGTAGCTGTCTAGTTTTATTGCAGCTCTGACAGGGGCCGTTCCCTGTCTGAACTGGAGAAGCCCTTAACATGACCACGCTGTACCACAAAAGTGTTGTACTGAAATAGTATCTGCACCATTCATGACACACTTTGACACAGAGGACTTCATGTACTGGATTGCTCAGGAGAAACTGTATCTCCTGTACAATGTTATCGCGGGATTCATTTCACTCCATGATATTTGTGATTCTGGGGCATTAACAATAAAACAGATGATTCACAATCGAATCAAAAGTGCTATTGAAATGGTTGCAATTAGAAAATCGAAATGTTATGGGTTTGAGTAGAGAACTCTTATCTGGGTCACTGTAGTTTATGTCTAATCTAATGTGTTTTACTCCACGATTAGTTATTAAGCGGTTTATGTTTCACTTTTTAATGCTTTTAGATATATTTAAAATGTGAACTTTGATCTGAATTAAGTTTTAAATAAATTGCACACATAAATATATATTATTTTTCATATTTCCCAATCCAAAATAGGTGCAAAGGATTTTAAAATCATTTCTGTCTTCTTTTGTTTCCATACCATTGCGACAAATCAATATATTTCACCCAACAATGACTGTACCGTGTCGAAGTTCGTGATCATTTCTAAATCGCAGTATATTCCTAACACTGCTGCTAATTCAACTGCAAGTACCAAGTTGCAATTCAAGCCTCCAGTGCACATGCTGGTCTCTGCATGCCATACCTGACAGCCAACCTACATTTATGTCACTGTTTCATGTGTGAACTCTTGGAGGTACTGATCTTGCTCCACATGCCTGTAGGGCAACTGGCCAAGGGTGTGATCGGTCCCTGTAAAACTTTAGATAACCCGGTGTACACACTTTACTCAGTAGTGTGGTGTGGGGACAGGGGCCGCCGGGAGGGGTCTTAGTCATGCAGGCAGCGCTACGCTCTCGTGCATATTCAACTGTTTATCAAGACTGTCATTTCTCAAGTAACATTGGAGAATTTGGTGGTGCCAGAAAGGGTTTTTGTGCTGTTCTTTTTCAGTATTTTCTTTTGTCGTTTAGTGGATTGATAGCTCGATAGGGTCTAAGTTGAAGGAGAAAAGGAGAAGGAATGAGTTAGCTGGGGATTTGGCAATGAAATGTGAACTATTTTCTGCCTTCTCAAAAAACATGCAATTTACTAACACGTTTCTTATCTTGTCAGTGCACTTTGGGTCAGTTTTTTGGTCAGTTCACAGAGACAGCGTTGAGAGCTTTTGCTAATCCCACACCCTCTTTTAGTCGACTGATGCACAGAGAATGTCTTTTATTTCTATAGTTGATTAAAGCCAAGTCAGTTGTAAGATGTAGCTGTATTGGTTGTCTGTCATTTCAATGTTTTGTAGTGACTAAACTAGTGACTACCACACACATGATAAACATTTAGTTTTCCAGTTGCCACAGAATATCCCATCTCATCCTTGGCTTATATAGTATCCACATGACGCATATGAATAGATTATGATCTGATGATGGAGCCAGGCTTTTAGACCTACTTTATTGCCAGGAAAGTTTAATCAAATTTGGAATAAAAAACATAATATGATTGAGTTTACCAGACAAAAGACAGATGTTCTGACTCATGTATTATTTATTTTAAGAATAAACTGGTTTCACCGTGGTAAGATTGAGGTTTGTACCGTACAAAACAAAAACTTAAAATATTCTATATATGTTGCAGCATACAGTAATTGTCATCCAGGATCATTCCACACCAATCTGCAATTACGTAAAAGGAGCAAAAGTCTTTGCTGACTGAGCTTAACATTGAAACAGATGACACCTCATTATACTCATTATAATTCCCTATTTGAGTATTATGTTTTGTAGTTTTACGACTGGTCTGAAAAAACAACTGCAGCCAGCTTTAAGCTGACCGTGCAGTGCTACTAAACCACCCTGTAAACAATAGTGAAAGACTTACACTTTATTGCTTTTGTAGGGATTCTCTCTGGACGCGTGCCATAACTCTACACTCTGCATCATTCTGCATGTCTTTGCAGTTTTTTTCCAAACAAAATCTCTCCTCCGCAAATCCTTTATAATCTGTTGTATAAAACATGGACATTTTCTCATTGCGTTTGACTGTACAGCGACGCACAGAGAAACAGCTGCATGCGAGTTGGTCATGAATGCATGAATGAGTGAGTCAATCACTCAGTACTGTACTAGCTCATCTCCTCTGCCCCAGGATCAGCTGATGTGACGTCCCATATGGGGAAAGACACGGGCAGACCTCAGTACATGTGGCTTTACAATAAGGCACTAATTCAGAGGGAACAGATGGGGCCGGTGTAGCGTGATGAGCGCATTCACAGCTTATGTAAAGAGGCCACATGTGAACAGGGCGAGCAAATGGGCTAATTTACTGTACGTGTTTGATTATAATGTAACGTGTTATGTAAGTGCAAACGGGGCCAATGGAAATGCACTTGACTGGGAAATGAAATTCAAAATTATACATTTTGTGTACACGCTTAATAATAATTGCATACTCAAAATATCCATACTCATATTTAGAACATGTTCATTAAGTTGAAAGGAACTTAATGAATTCGATGGAGGAAGGAAAAACAAAATGAGGAGGAAGAACACATTGAGCTTTAACCTACTGTACTACTCCATAATATTGTGATAATACATAAAACTTAAAATATAGTATGCTCAGCTTGGTACTTATGTTAACACTCTTTCCCATTCATTTTAATGTGTCAACAAACACAAAATTAACACCGGAAGGGCCTATAAATACATTTGTTTTAATTGAAGATAGAACTTTTTTTGCTCATAAAAATCAAATTTAAATAATGCATTTGACTCAAACAAAAAAATCTTGACATAGTGTACAGAGTGTATGCAAGAACAAGAAATACAAAAAATGTATGTGTACATTATCTACTGTTCATAATCTTCACCTTTTTACCCCACAATTGCTCCTGCCATTACTATAACAAGCTGCAGAACAAATGGCTTGTTTTACGGCCGACCCTATGGTGAAAAGAAGTCTTCAATTACTTGACGCTCACCCAGTGTAATTCTCCTAATGAGCCCCAGACCTGCCTTCAGCCAGCATTGTCTCTATATTCCACCACTAAATCCTCACTTTAATTATACCTTCCACGTTCTCCCCTACAGCCTTTCTTCCTTTGTTTCCACTCCGTATGTGACTAAAACATTCTAAACGCCTTCATTTCAAATTTCACCGGGAGGTAGGTTAGAACTCTGAGGTCGATTTGCTTTTTAACTGTCAAATGCAGATGTTTTGACCTGGTTTATGGTTTTTATCTCTGTCAGTACTGGGCGTATCCCCATGAAACAAAAACTGGCATGAAGTTCAACATCTTCTCTGTCAGCACTGGAGAACATGTTTTGTTCCGTTGCTTCAGAAAGTGGTGGCATTGTTCATACACCAATGTGTGATTGTTGTCATTTTAAAGGACATTGTTGTATTATTACACGCAGACAGTGTGCAGCAGCCTCATTTTTGTACAAAAGTCCTGCTTTTACAATATACTTTTTGGGGGAAAAGACAACCTTTTCAAAAAGAAAAGTCAGGTACTCCAGCTTTAATATGGAAAGTTTGTGCTCCTAATCCTGATCCACAAATAATGATAATGATCTGTGGATTTAAATTGTTTATGATATTTCTTTCCAAAAAGCAGTAAATCTTTCATAGACTTTGTTATGCGTTTTAGGGTGATGAAAAGTGGGTATCACACTTGTTATTTTGTATAATTAAAACCATTAAAAATGACTGAAATCTTTTACATATAAAGTATATATCTTTTCTGGTAAATGCTTTCATCATCCACGTTTTGTACAATACTTAAACTTCAACCAAAACATTTACACACAAATTTAAGTACAGTTCTGATGCATTGTTAAAAACTTGTCTGAATATTGTTATCGAGAAAATATCCAGGTAATAATACTTTATGTACGGCTTTCAACTTCCTGTTAAACGCAACATTGAAACTGAAACCCATCATTTCGCCTCTGCCTTCCATCTAAAATTGTGATCCCATACTAGACCGCGATCTCTAACCCGTTCTTGTTTTTGTCTTGCAGCAGGAGCAGAAGGCGATCAACCTAGCCAACGCGCAGGCAGCCGCGGCACCCAAGAACCCAGACGAGAAGGAGGAGGCCCCGATTAGTGAGGTGGGCTGGATGACCTCGGTTAAAGACTGGGCGGGCGTCATGATTTCGGCGCAGACGCTGACGGGCAGAGTACTGGTAAGTGTAGAAAACAAGTGCATTCAAATCGATCATTGTTTGTATTGAGTGATGAGTCGCTGGTGGTGCAATGATTTAAGTGGTCGCTGGTGTGGTTGTCACGCCCAAGTTGGCATTGGTTAGATTGTAGCAGATGTCTAGCCAAAGTGTTTTATTCTTCAATTATTGTGACAAGTTTCAGTGTTTTTCCTGATACATTTTAGCTAAACAGTTTTCTCTTGTTATGAATTAGCAGTACTCACACAGTGTTAGCAAGTCGTTAAAAGAAATATCTAAACGTAAATGCTAATTGTCTTACTTTATGCTAAATGTACTTTTAGCTGTGTTTTAATGTTGTTTCTTCAGCGCAATCCTGACATTGCATTTCATTTCATTTATGCTGCTCTGCCTGTTTAAGTAACTCTTTATATTTAGGCAGTTAAAAGTGGTTAACCACCTTGTGATGTCATGAGGTGGTAATCCAGGAAGTGCTTCTCTATTTTTTGTTCATGTTTTTCCATTCAAATACCATATTTTAGGTCATATAATGTGAATTACTCATGCTAAAAAGTCTAAAGCAAGTTTGAAAAAAAAATAGTAATGAATTGTATTGGACCTTTAAAAAGTGAATTGAACTGTTACCTGTTAAAATGTGTCGGTGCGGGTGTTATATTCCAGAACACGTTAGAATATTCTAACGTGTTCTGGAATATAACACCGACTATTTTATAGCACCGACACATTTTAAAGTGTGTCAATGTGAATTTTAGCATGCGGAAAATACTATCCCACGTCACTTGAATCCTCCTCCATCGAGAACACACGTTTTGACTGCGTCCCAATGGAGTCCTACAGCGCTGGACAATGAATTTGATCTGCCCAGCATGACGGATGTTGAGTCCTCACTTAAAATATCAGATGGCTGTTTGGCTGGCACTGCCCCGTCTGTGAGCTGGAACTGTAACTTACTCTACTGTGGGTCTGCGCCAGATGATAGACCTTCATCCACTACTATCTAGCGTTTAAGATGGTTGTATGTTGTCATCATCGTGTGGCCAGCTGTCTTTCGGTAATGTTCTTGCAAGGAGAGACATGTTTTCCTTTAAGGGCTGAAGAATTCACCAAATTTGAATCAATATTGAGGTTTTGTCATGTCTAATTGTCAATGATGCGCCTTTGGTTCTTTGATCGAGGCATGTGGTTTTTAAATCAGACTTTGAAAAATAGTCTTGAATCAAGTTGTTCATGAATCAAAAATCCAACGCCCGTTTTATTTCATTTTTGAAGAGAAAAATCAATATTAATCAAAAATCGAGATCGACCAAAATGAGGAAAAACAATTGGATTCCTTTTTGCCGAATCGCTCTGCCCTATTTTCCTCTTTCAATTTGATATTCAATTTTCAATGTTTTACAACGTGGTACATTATTTATTTGCTCCTCAGCTGCACTTCCTGTTGGAGGAAAAGCAGCCATTTTGTGCCTCGACCAGCTCGGACACATTCACATTTTTGCCCAAAGACTCAAAAAGACGCAACGTTGGTGCTGAAAATCATACCATGCCCTTTGCGGTTAATGGGCTAACATTCTGAACAAAGTCGGCTTTTCAAACAATTATCTCAAATATTCCTGACTTTCAGTTGCATCATCTTTACCTGTTCTGGCCGCCATTTTGAATACTTTTATTATACAAAAGAAAATCAAACGTCATGAATTGTACAAATTACTCTACTTTCATTTCAGACATGTGAGAAAGCTGCAAAGATGTTGGATGAACGTCTTGGCCTTGGATAACATATTGTTTTTCTTTTTTTGGACCACTTTGTTCCGTAACTTGTTAGCTGTTAGCTGTTAGCTAGCGGATTACGTACTGTAGCTTCTTCCAAAGAGCCAGTACATTTTTCAGACTGCTCCTAAATTGATGATTGAATTGTCCATTTTGCACGTCTATGAACTGCATCTTACCCTTCAGTGTAGTGCTGCTCTCAGCCCTGTCTCCTCTTCTATAACATCCTAACACGATTATGACCAGTTTACCAATGGCTAACCAGGAAATGGATTGAGCAATTGGATTGAGCTTGGTAAATTCTATAAGGAGTTTCCGCTGTCCCCAGCAGCTATTGGCAAATTCGCTGCATTGGTTAAGTATATTAGCAAAATGAAAAGTACATTTTCATTAGACAATAACATACTATTACCCCATTGCTAAGCTTTGTTTGCTAAGTCAGTTCTACATCATTTTATTCACAATGTCTCCAAATCTCAATGTCTTAGGTTACGGAAGGCTGGAAGGGTCAAACGTCTCAAATTCTCAATGTGTTATCTTTGAAGAAATATTTGTATTCCGCCCTATAAATGACATATACTACGCCAAAAAGATTTGTACGACTTAGTCACGCTTGTTTTTTTTTTCTTTTCGATTTTAGCCCGTAGGCTTTATTAGACAGTGTGACGTGGGGGATCAGAGAAAAGGGAGGACATGCAGTAAATAGTCAAGATTTGAACTCACGACACTGCGGCCCTGGATTATTGCATTATACAGAGTTTTTAAATCCATAAACCATCACCAGACTCTATTCTATGGTAAAATTTTGGACATTTTGAGCCTTTGTGCCTGCCATGAAATTTTTCATAATCAACGCATGATTGTATTAGCATAGCAGTCATGTTGCCTAAGGGCTTGATTTATATAGTTTTCCAAACGTATGCAGTATTTTAAATTAGAAAATGTAAAATACGAGGAGACCACATGCATGTTAAATTAATTCAAATTAAGTTATTACATGTCCCTACGGAGCTTCTGGAGGCTCTCAAAGATTGGAAAATAAAGACTAATAACAATGAGCTTGATACTAAACAACATACACAATATATTTTTATTTTGGGGAGATGTTCATGAACTTTTGAAAGTCCCTGACTTAAAAATAAGATGATGAAACTACATGGACTGTGTTCATTTGCTCCATGACAAAACCACCGCTATATCCAACGCTGAACCGGTTGTTTTTATTATATAACTTGTTTTTACTCGCCACGTTTGCCCTGTGGAAAGGTTGTTTTAGGTAATTGTTTCAGTGTTTACCTGACATTGCCTTCCACCTTCTCGCTGACCTCAAACAGATCCCGCTCTTTGGGCTTCCTGTCTGACTCTTGTCATAAATTAATAAGCAGCGTCTGTCCTTGAGTGACTGAGAGATCTCATCACTTTGTCACTCTTCTACTCACACTGTGAAGCAGCCTGGTATTTTATTTAGACATGGCACATTTTATATAGTCTATTTTGAGACATGTATGTATCTAGAAAAATATGAATAGTTTTTGTTATTTACTGCTGTACTTTTCCGTTTGAGAAAATATCTACCTTTTGAGCTTGAAATGATTGCGATGAAGATGGATCGGCTGAAGTGGCTGATTGTTCTGCTGCTGCGGGAGTGTAGGTATTTACTGTATTTACATAGATTACTTGCTCAATGATTGATTTAGAGGCAATGGAAGTATGTAGAGCAGCAAGATTAATCACATTTGAATTGAAATTTGAATTGACGCAATTCGAAAATCACAAAGACGGCAATTTTAAACATTTCCTCCAAAACAACAAAATATTCTGCATAAAAACTGATAATCCTGTAGTTTAGATCTGCTCTGAAGTACATACCGGTAGTTTGTATGATTATATAAATAAAGGCGCCTTTTAAACTTCCTTTTCCTCTGTATCTACCTGCGTTGCAACAATGAAATTTCCCCATGTGTGGACAATAAAGGAATATCTTATCTTATATTTCAGGTTTATGCGGGAGCTTTGAACAAAACCACATTATCGAAACACAAATCGCAAATCTAATAGCATTAGCTAGTAGCATTATTTGTAAATATAGATATGGAGAGGCTGAGGTGGCTGATGCTTTAGCTGCTGCGGTGGAGGTGATATTGGAGGGAGGAAAAAAGTTGAATTCCTTGTTAAATTCGTGCTTCAATTTGTGCTTTCGAGTACAAAAAGCATGAAACGATCGCTGCCGACCTGCAGTTTCTGGTTGTAGTGTGGAGATGGCAGCTGGTCGGCGTGAGCAGCTCAGTGTGGAGACGGCGCTGCTTCTTTCACGCTGGAGCAGAGGAGGATTCCTGAAGGGAGCTGTCAGTTTACTAAATGACTTTCTGTTTCATGGCTCTCCCACTCACTCGGATCCTTTGGCACGGACACGGGCCTGGTTCTTTCATCTGCACAGCCTCAGAACGCACACGCAAGGAGGTTTCCACATCTCACACCGCCATCTTTACTGCACGCTCACCACGTGCTTTCAAAAAAATGTTTATATTTTGTAAATGCATACGTGATTTTCAATACAGTGGTTATATTCAGCTTTGTTTTAATGTTAGTCTGTGATTGTATTGTTGCATTTATATAACAGACGTTTGCATGTTAATCCAGCAGAAATAAACTGTCTTTAAATGTATTAGTTTAGGTTTAGTTATCAGAAAATGACTGTAAATGAATCACAAAAGTGCAGAAATATCGGCTCATACCCTTATTTATTTTGTATTATATGTCTTTTTTCTCTTTAAATAAAAAAAAAAGAAGATTAAACAGAAAAAAAAAACAGAACACAACCAGAGGGCTGATTATGAATAAGAAATACAAATAGACCTCAACTAGACTATTTCATCAAAATTAAAATCCCATTTGATCCATAGTCGGTCAAATTTGTCTAGTTCCAATTTAAGTCTGAATGTCATTCCCCCCCATTTGTCTGATATTATTTCATACTTTCATATTTTTTCTTCATTTGTATTTCTAATCAGCTCTTTTTGTAGCATAAACAATGTACTCAAAATTCAAATATTGCTTCAAAACAACGTACACAACATTATCCAAAATCAATATATTTCCCCCTGTAGTTGTAGCATTTGTAGTATAGCAAATGTGTGATAACTCTATTGTATTTTAATACTTTAAGCCGGGTGTCTGGTGCAGGATTTTGGCCGTCTGACAAACAAAGATACCGTACAAACAAGACAAGGACAAGCTGTAATTTATATGCGTCTGATATTTTGAAATCTTGGTCGCAGAGTGAGTCCTCCTCTCTACGATCAATCTCTGTCAAGCATGCGCACAGCAAACACAAACGCTCCTCAAAGTAATCGCAGGAAAGCTCAGTGACCCGGGACCGCCTCCACATTTCTCCTTCATTTACAGAACACCTCTAGCATATAGCGCTGGTCAGTACACCTGGGGGGGACTTGCCTTTCTTATATTACTTTCTTTACTGGGATACTCCTTACGGTAAATATTCACAGTTTTACATCAGTCAAAAGTGAAGTTTGTGGAGAAAAACTGAAAAATAAAAGGATGTAGTGCTAAAACGCCTTTACTCGCGTCATCAATAAGCGACATCACATACATGCAACAGACACACTTTTCTGACAGTTTAAACAATCATTTTACAACATACAGATATTATTTTTGTCATAACTATGGTGTAGTTATAGATTTCTGCCCTTGTTTACAGCATGGTTGCTAGGTAACCGTTGTGGAAGTACTACTACTTATGTCACATCTGCTGCTCGTGGCCAACCAGGAAGTAATGTTATAAACTTCAAATTTGTCAAACGGGGGAAAAAGAGAATTTTTGAAGTTACATACTTAAATACAATCATGTTCATTTTCTTTTAGTAAAATACACAGTCCAACACGTCATATACACTTTAAATACACCACATTTTGCAGAGTTACACGCATAAAGATGAGCAGAATTGTGCAATAGAAACTTAGATTTAGAAACTTAGAAACAACAAATGTTTTTATACATCAGTTTTTATCTTATTTTTGTTATGATCCCGGAGGCAAAAACCCAAAAGCAGTCTGGATGAGGCAAATAAGAATGTATTTAACAAAAAGTTCAAAAATCCAAAGGCAGGTACAAAGGCTCAAAATGTCCAAAATCCGAAAACACAAAGAGCACAAAAACTCCAAAAGTCAAAAAACATAAAAAGTATCCAAATTTCCAATAAGCCAGAACTGAAGAGTACAAACTTGCTCAGGTAGACAGATAAACAGGCAGGCACAGGACAGGACAGGGCAGGGCAGGGCAGGGCAGGGCAGGACAGGGCAGGGCAGGGCAGGGGTACAAGCAGGACAGACATCAAGTGAGAAACAGACCCAGAACAAAGGGGAGACAGAAGTTAAATACACACAGAGAAGCAGGTGATTGGTGGGAAACAAACAAGTGGCAGGAGAAACTAATTAAGGTAAAGAGAAGACTGACAGCAGGTGTGGTGGGAGGTGACTGGGAAATCCAGGAAGTAACAGACAGCAGGTGAGGGGCGGAGACACAGAAACAACCATGGGAGCACATGACAAACACAAGGGGCACATGGGAAATAGAGTCTCTGCAGAGCGGATACTAACAATTTTATCATTTGTCCTGTGGAAAAAACGTATCAACACACATTTATTAGTTCATAAATCCAGAACGTTACTTGTATTCCGAGTGATGGATCCACTGCATATCAAATAAAAATGTCAGTCCGTCTGCCGTCCCGTCTCCAGGCAGCCAGGTAACCGCGCGTGCACTTCCTACTGCGTTGTGTGCTACTTGTTCAGGCCCAATAATTGTACGCAGCAGGTTTGTTTGCCGACATGCTACGTTCTAATGATAGGCTCCTCTAACCAAATGGCTTTCAGGTAAATAGCTCTCCTCGGGTGGGTGGAATACATGCATTCTCCGCTAAGTCTATGGATGCGTGCGAGTGGGCGAGTGCGACTCTCTCCTTCAGGTCTGAACTGTGATGTTTTTCCTTGTACACACACACAACACACAACCTGGCAGGTTACCATGGCAACTGTGCGGCGGCGGCTGTGTCTCCTTTGACTTTGGGGGAGTCGGGCTGTGAGCGGCAGATGTTCGGGGGGAGAGTGGGGTGAGGCTGGACGGATCACTGGACAGACGTTATGACATAATGTTGGAAGTGAAGGTTTGAGGAAATAATCTGATGTTTTGAGGAAAGAGTCTTGTTTTGTCCAGTGTGAAAAGTCACTTCTAAAGCTGTAACGGTTCGACTAAAAACGTAATCTGTGCACGGATTAGTTGGGTCTTAATAGTATTTTAATGATCTGACCATGCACTGTATCTGACCCCAACTCCATTCACAAGACCAGTTCAGGAGTTTACACAGAAATAGCTATTTATATATATATACTAGTAAACTGCGTATTTATATGTAAAAGGCTGAATAAACCCCTACATTCCCTACAACTCCTTATAATCCCAATTATGTAATTAGTTGATGATAAAATATCTTGGTTGACTTAGATTCCATGCATTGACCAATTGACCTTGATTGATTTTTACCCAGTGAGCCTTGGGAAACTGGAGTTAATAGATCGCACATGGATTTAATTGAATCGCTTATGATTTGAGTGTCCTGTATAGGTCTGTACCAAAATACAATCACTATTTCAAATGTATTAAACATAATTTGCCATCCTTTACCGCCCTTTTTTACTAAAACGTCTGATTTGACAATGTTTTTGTAGGTGGATAGAATCAAAAAACCCCCCATACTTTCACGCTGAGGTTTGGACGTGGTGCAGTATTGAGAGATGTGGCACACTTTTTTGATTGGAGAGACTCTCGCTACACCACCAAATAAATATCACCAATTTTAGTTAAAAAATGTGGCAAATAGTGTTCGTGTCAAGGTCTGGTTCATTCAGTTTGACAATGGTTTATTGTTTTGTTTTCTTTTTTTGCACAGAAGTTATCTCCAAAATGATTGAATTCAAGTTGAAGTCTGTTTACTCAATTTTTCCCACGGCACACTGTACCAGGCACTAGTGTTCCTTGGTAAACTGGTAGAAGATGAAGGAGCTGTAGGATGAGTTAACGCCTTTGTCCAGTTCAAGAATTCCTCTACTTCTGTGTTCCCAAACTTTTCAGATCGCAAATCCCTAAAGAACTCTGCAACATTGTAAATGTAATAAACACTATTGAATTCTACTGGCAAAAAAGTATAACACAAGAACTCCTGCTTTGAATAATTTACTTGTTCTACGTGATAAACCATCTAACCCCAATCTTTTGTATTTTTGGCCTCATGACTTCATTGCGTCTTTGCCTTTTGTAAATGACCATTCTAATCCATCCACGGCACCATTAGCGATTCATGTTGTTGCTATTGCTACATCTTTAGCCTAGCATTTAGCTGTGGCAAGCATCAAACTAAATGAGCAGATCTCTTCCCACGTCACATGGCCATTAGCACTAGACGTGTGCTGCGTGGCAAGAGCGTGATTTAGTTTTCATTAGCAACTTGTTTTGAAGACTTTGCGGTAATAGGCTGAGGAACTATGGAAGCTGTCATGAACTGTACTGCTCATATGCTCTGCCACGGCGTCGTGAAAAAAAGACTGTACAGAAGATTTGAAGCTTGTTATGGATATACTGTAGTAGTATGGACTAGTGTGTAATGCAGGCTTAACCTTCTATGGATTGAAACTGTATTTGGATTTGATGGCCGTATGTAGTTAGTAGATGTTATAGGTCATCTTTGGTTTGGATGGTTGACTGGTTGGTTTTGGTGGATGGTTAAGGTTTTGGTAGACTTTATTGTGTCCGTGGGGAAATGTGACCCATCCTTCAATGGCAGTGGTTGCTTCAGTGCCATCTCCAGATCAGGACGACCTTCGCTGGACCTACTGTGCATGTTCTGGTTGGTGGTGGAAACCAAAGTGCCCAGAGGGAACCCACCCAGACACCGGAAGAAACAGAAAGGCCCGGTTTGACCATCTTGCTGTGAGAGTGGTTGGGCGATTGGGTGGTTGGGCGATTGGGTGGTTGGGCGATTAGGTGGTCCAGTGGCGATGGGTCATGGTGGTGATTGTGGTGGCACGCCTCACTGGACTCTAGACAAGCTCAAGGGTCTAGTGGATTCGGAGACGGGGGTCATTAGGCACTCAAGGGCAGGACGTCCGGGGAAGCGGCCAGCTGGGGAGTGAGGGGACATGGGTGAGTGTGCAGACCTGCGTCACACACAGACAGTGACATGGGAGGCTATGTAACCAATCAACGTGTGGTGCTTCTGGTGACAATAAGAGGCTAAACAAATGAGTCCTAAATGCTCGCTAATGTAGATAGTTTCAGACACGTTTGTTGTTTAAACGTTTTACTCCTTTTTTCAGTTCACTATGTATTAAAACAAACCTGTCATGTACTCATAGATGATCTTGTGCTTTTTTCTTCTGACGGTTGTTTTTACTGTAAGGAGTCTCTATTTTCGTTGTAATATCTCTGCCAGGTCATGTCTGTTGTCTATTATTTTAATGTTAAATGTTTTGTATTGTTTCTGTTTTTTTTTTACCAGTCTCAGAAAAGATCAAATGTTTGAATGAATGGTTGAAGCTGCAGACACATTGATTCATATGCACTGTCCTAATTCAAACAGACAGACAAACAAATCATTAAATACATCAATAAATAATGTTGAGTTTGGTTTTGGACAGAATCGTAAAACACATTTTTGTAAATAAAGGTAAATATGGAGGCTTTTAAATATGACAATAAAAAGCTAAAATCTCCCTAAAACATATACAATATTTAGTTTACAACTCCAGCATTTATGTAATGTCATCATGTCTTCGGTCTGAAAGTGTAGAACAGAATTGCTCATAATCAAATTCGATTAGAAATGGAAAATGCAAAAACAAACATAACAAATTTTGGGCATCAATTGATCTATTGGGTTAAACGTCCATGATTTCAATGGGCAAAGGTTTATGCTGAGGCAATTTACATCTTTACAAATTTATACCAAATGGCTGCTATTTTGTACAAATGTGCCCCCCCTTCCATGGTAGCCCTGTAGTCATGAAAGCTAACTGTGAATGACTGCAGGACCAGTGAATCATTTGACAATTTATTTTAGTAATTTTGGATAAATTGTGACATTGAATATCCTCAAATGTTCAGAAATGCATAAATCATTCTATTTATCTGAGATTGCAGTTGAGAAGGTCTTGATTACAATATTTCACAATAATGTGAAATCTAAGCTAATCCCAAAGTGTGTTTCCTCCAATTGCCTAAAGAACGACTAACATCTATAAAATGACATCACATTTGCCCAAAACAGTGGGATTGTAACCCTCTGCACGTTCGACCTCGCCCTCTCTCCTCGTGTGTGTAGATTGTTCGCGCTGCACAAATAGGTCAGCACCCGCCATCTTTCTTAATGAGATCTCGGTTGGCACCCATGGGAGCAGCTGTTCCAGGGTCCCTCTGCTTCCCTCTGGTCATCCCTCTGCCTCACCATCCTGCCACACTTCAGCCACGACCCCGTCATCTGCAAATGTGCCTCATCTGTCTCCATACTACTCTAATAGCAACAAATCCAGCAGGCTTAGTGTTCTCAACGGGCTATTCTTTTTACTATTGTTATTAGAGCTCAGTCTTTTCAAACCAGGCGCAGCGAAGTTCATATAATTTCCAATATTTTTTCGAAAACGATAAAGGTTTGCATTGTAAATTACTTAAAAATGAGGCAACAGTTATATTAATTGCTTCTTTTTACATTTTACATTTATTTTGCACCTTTTGATGGACAATATCTCACATTTTCATATAATTTGGGTCTAAAAATAAACAGTAAAATCCATATTGTCTGTTTCAGGAAAAAATAATTTAATATCTAATTTAATATAATAGCAATCTGGGGAAAACTTGAACAGAGTGATTTGTGAGCGCTCGAAGAAGACAAGCTTGCAAGCAACAGAACCATAAACTGTCTTAAAGAGTAGTAAGATTACTCCCGTGCCTTGGAGCTGGAGCTGGCCGTGTGACAGGCTTCTGTGGGCTAGTGTCTTGGCAGAGGCTGAGGTGACATCTACAGTGCACCAGGACACCGCGGGCAGCATCCTTTGTGTTTGGATGTGTCCTCAAACGTCCTGTAGTGGAGGGAATAAGTGTAAATGTGTACTCTCACGCTCCCCAGGACACCCAGCCGCCCACACAAACAACATCTGCCAGTCCTCTCCTCAGTCTGCCAGAGCGCGATTCATTTAGACTGGACTATGTCTTATTTAGGTTTCCACGTTTCTTGCTAATGAAAAAGAACTCGAAAGCAAATTGAAAGTGGCATGTGTTCCAGATGTGCATCCACATAGACTGATTATAAACTTTATGCCTTGACGATGCAGCCTGAATGCACCATTGGGGTTAAAATGAGACCGCTGTGTGCTAATTGCATCTAATTATAGAGCATTTTATTCTCTGCAAAGCATGTTGTTAGCATGCACATGTTTGTTAGCTGTCGTGGAACTCTGCTCTGGCCTCTGAAAGTCCTGAAAAGCACTTATAAACTCCTTGCGGTGAATAATGATGATGCTCAGAATGCGTCAGGAAAGTGAGGAATACATTTGGATCACAGCAAACAATTTAAGAGTAACTAGTTTTGTTTTTCACAGTTGTAACTATCAGGTACATCACTTTTACGTTACCTGTTTTAAAGTTGCCTGGTTGAATTTAGGGTGGAAGTATGTATCCACTATGTATCTGCATTGCACTGATTTAAAATGAATGTGGAATTGAACAGGCCTGTCGATAGTTACTATATTGACTTATTGTTCAATAAATAGTAGCAAGGACAATCATTTTTTTATTTTTTTGGTGGGGGTGGGGAGAAGATTTGAGCTGCAGAGGAAATAATGTCTATGACCAACAGTGTATGTTTAGTTTTAACAGTAAAAAAAATCTCCAATTCCCTGTCTTCCAAACATGTCACATTCCTCAAAATAACCTGCTGGTAACAATAGCACGTTCCAATACATATAAGATGCAGACATACAGTGAGTTTAGTGAAAGGAGTGCGGTCAGAAGCGATGTTCCTCAATAGTCCAGATGGCCACCACATCACATTGGAATAAGCCCCTGGCAGCAGCTGCAGGAGGATGCGACGGTGAGCCAGAAATCAAGATGAAATTCGGGCTGCTCTTCAGAAAATTGTCAACTTCCAAAGCGGAATTTCAAATGTACTTAGAAAAAGCTCTTTTGCGTTGCTGCTGCTGGCGTTTAGAGTGAGCAAACCTTTTACAAACTGCTATGTCATGTGAGGAAAGTGTTACATCACCTTTTCAACATATCGTCTCCTCAGAATGATAAGGTTCTGCCTGTGTTCAGGATGGTTCTGATCTGCTTTAAAGTGGATATATATTTATTGGATACACAAGATTTTTTCAAATATTTTTTTTCATTTTGGGAAGTGACCATTTGCAGATTGAACCTTATTATTCTGTAAAATATTCATTTGGAATTAAAAGGTTCTATCTACAAAATATACCAAAAATAAGGAGTCAAACATCTATTGTAAATTTGAACTAATTAATCAATATCAGTATATTATCAAATAAAAGAATAGGCTAGCAAATTTACATTTACATGATTTTTACAGTTAATGTTAAACTTTTTAAACTGATTTTTCTGTATTATCAGATGTTAATATTCCCATTTAATATAGAAAAACTCAGAATCAGCCATTTGATTCCTAATAGTCCTCTTTAGTTAGGAAACCAGCCATTTTTTGCAAATAAAGAATAACGTCTAAAGTCTAAAACGTACCACTACAGTAGGTGGCGCTAATGTAACATTTGGATACCAACCGCTATTAAACACCAAAGAATAACAAAATTTGTACAAAAATGTCTGATAAAACCTTATAATTCTAAGAGAGTACAGTATCTCTGCAGCTGAACCAGCCTGCTCTCCCGTGTCTCGTATCATGATCCTCGTTCTCCAGGCTCCCAGATTTATTTTGGGTCTTGTTTTCTGCCACATCTGTTTACCTCCTGTGTCTTCTCATGTTTGTTTCATTGTGCAGCGTTTGCGCCTGGCTGCCTGCGCTAAGCCGCTGCCTTCACCGCGGAGTACTTTGGCTGGCTAATTATGCTTTCCCAGCTCGTGTGTGGAGCTAATTTATTGCTGTCTGTAAACTCTGCAGCGAGCATGGGTATACAGCTGTCAACGCCATCCTTCTACTACCTCGCATCGCCGTGGCAACTGTCTCCGTTTCTTGAGGCAAACAGATTTACTAGTTCTCACGTTGCATCTCTTTTCACAACACAATGTTTTTTATGTCTCCGTTGCTACATAGAGGATTATTGAAAAGCTAACAGGTAGGATTTATATGCAGATAAATTGTACAAACAGGCGCCAATCCTGTGCATAGTTTATCATTAGAGAGATATAAAGCAGGGCCATAAATAACGTAGACGGCAATTCTTCTATTTTCAACTGACATTCCGAGAAATATCGCCGTATGCGCTCGGGAATGAATTAAATTTGTAGCTTGGTTTGTTTGGTTAGCGTAACATGTTTGCCCTTTGGAACATGCCAGCCTTCCGGGGTGGTTGGATTCAGTTAGCCGTATTAGTTTGTCGTCTGCTGTGATTTATCAGTTTGGTCGATGCCAATCCATTTGGTATTGACAGGGATAGGGAGCGCTGATGAATGGTGGTTTGTAAAAGGGCGGGTTCTGTAGAGGAGAGAGGGAGAAGAGGGAAAATGTAGTTATGATTAAGTATATACATATTTAGGTATTTCACAGTGTTTTACACATTTTTGGGGCCCACAATTAGAACCTGTTACTAAGTGCATTCCTACATTTGGTCTTAACATTAACATTGTAAACTATTATTAACCTCACCAAATCCATGTGTTACAGCTCTAGCAACCCCAACATAAAAAGTTAAATTCCTGTTCACTTCAGCATTTCCTTTTAGGCATTTTCAAACTTGTCTCCTGCACTACACGCCTATAATTCTGCAAACATCACCCTGTTTTGCCTTTGTAATGTTTACATTTTGAGGGAACAGAAAACGCCATTTCCGTCCCGGTAGCTCGTATGCTGCTCATTATTGCACTGCAAATGTTTACGCTCCTCACTCCAGGCTAATTTGTTCTGCCCAAATCGAGGCAGTAACATTTGTACCGATTAATTCTGAGTCTAATTTCATGTTTCGTAAATATTTATCCCTGGCCTAATTGGGGTGTATGAACTTTGTGGTTGGCTGTGTTGTAGTTTTGTTCATTTCACGGCCACTGGACTGATATATAGAGCCAAGAACATAGAAGTCACAGAAAGAGAGAGAGCGAAAGAGGGGAATGGATTCAGCCTGTGTGGAAATGTAGTGATCTCTTCTCACCAGGCATAGTGTTGCATATCTAAGGACTCGTATGTAAATTTAACAGGAGTATCTGTGTATTATAATCCTGGCACTTGCTGTTTGAATTCCGTCACGCAAGAGTAGGAGCAGAGTGTGAAACAACTCGAGTTTCAGCTAAGGTTTCTTAATCGTAAGACACACCAGAGACGCAGAGAGGTGTCTTTGGAAAGGTATCGGCTATTGGATAATGCCAATTGTGTTTTTGTATAAATGTCTAAACAATTTAAACATAGAGCTTTAAATTAAGACATTTGGATGCAAAAATACACTTTTAAACATGGGATGCATGACAGGTGATGTGGCTTGCTCAAAGCACAATGGCATCATGTACTGGTGGAACAAAGTGAGAAAATGTTCATAGTACCAAACTATGTAATTTGTTTTATTTTATTTTATGATGACATTGATGAGGGTTTGATTTTCACACTGACTAGCTAACTAAGACTTCTTTGAATGAAGTCTGCATGTTCCATATATTTAATTTTAATGTTTGACAGTTTGGACAGCCCACTCATGGTCTTCTCCAGAGGTTTTGGCACTGTTTTCCCACCGGTAGCCCAATCTGCAGTCCAACTTCTTCGGGACCCTATGGTGTGTGAGAGTAAAAAGACTCTTCTAGGTTTACAGTCCTGTGGACATGTTTCCGTATTTCAAATGCCTCCTTAATCCGGCGATGATGTCTGTTGTCCTTGGTCATAATGATGTTTGCTCAATCAGGTAGGGCTTTGGGACAAGTTTGCTTCAGACAAAATGCTGAAGCAGGAAGTCCCAAACGGAAAACTTGTTGGCTAATGCTAGCTTATGATTGTAATGTTATTTTAGAAGGATTTTTAGAGACACAAATCATCAACTGTGGTTTGGTTATCTATGGAAATGAAGATGAATGTCTAACATGAGTAACAGAGCTTCCGACAGAGCAGTGCCTCTTCAGCCCCCAAAGAATGTTCATGACAACTACTTCATCCTAAAACAGATTCTTCATTTTTAATATATTCTACCCTGTGATAAAACACTATGAAACAACTATATTACCGACTTTACAACTTGTTCCATCTCTCGCTCCCTCCAGATGCCTCCTTTTGCAAAGCACCACCTCTACGACCTGTGCCACTGTTACATTTCCCATGTTGCATTAAATTGATTGCATTCCTTCTCTCAGCTCGTTTTGCTGCACTGGTGGGAGACTTTTACTGCTTTGGAGATTGTAGTCCTCAATTTGCTCTCATGAATGATTTCCCCTGCAGTCGCCACCTCTGCCATCGCGCCCCGGGCCTGTCATAACTTAAATGGGTTGGGTAGAGGCAGGATGAGTCATCCGGCCTTGTTTTGGTGCCTGACCTGTCTATTATCCTGCCTATTTGCCACCTGTGCCTCTGTAGACAAGGACCCCATGACCTCCATCTTACTACCACCAAACACAGTTAAAGGTCAGAATGTCAAAACCCAAAAGTGATATGTTGTTTAAGTGGACTTTTGGCTGTTATATCAATATCACGTATGGGGTAGGAATGGGTAAGATGATGGGCTTTTGTCCTCTCATCTTTACACATTTAACCTTCGATAACTCATCTAGTATAATAGACAAATGTGTACACTAGTGAAAGTAATAATGGCTTGAATTTAGATTGCATTTCTTTTTGCAAGCATTAAAGGCCATTATTCAGTCACTCCTCCCTATAGGCATGGGCATTTTCTTTTCTATTTATCTTTAATATTTGTTTTTCCCAAAAGCTTTGTTAGATGGGATCGCTGAGGTGAGGAGAGAAGGAATAGACATTTGGCAAATGGTCAACACCCAAACTCAAAATCCTGCTGCCGTGGTTGCAGCAACCACCTATGTGCAACTCCCTTAAACACGGCACCATTGGCGAAGCACAGGATTTGTCATTGTCTATTGACCTGATTTACCTTATTCCGCCCCGCCCACTTTTCCCTCTTTTCCCACATGATTGCCACTTCTGTTGTAATCGCACTTCCGGTTCAGCTGGAATTCCGCTGGTTCAAATGGAGAACCAGGGAAAAGTCTAAAATATGTTATAAAGTAGATTGATTAGTGTAAATGAGGTTTTGTCTATGGGAGTTTTTGTTTATAAGAGATCTTCTACTGAAAGTGTTTTTCAAACTTCCTATAAGTGATCTGTTCTTTTCTTCTGGATCTACCTCTGTATCTACCTTGCATCAATGAAATTTCCCCATGTGGGACAATAAAGGATTATCTTATCTTATCTTATATCCAATGGTCATGTGACCAACAAGTCAACATTGCACAGATTTTCTGGGCCTGAAAATGGCTTCTTAGTCTGTGTAGAAGTTATTTTCTCGGGAGGTCGGCAGCGCTATGTTAACTAATACAACTGGAAGAAGGATTACATCATATGACAGCGCTCAGACGGGCTTCTGGAATAAGGTGAATACTGATCTTGGTTTATGCCGCCTAAAGCTTCGTGTCCACTGCATGATTCTGGCCATCTGCGATTCCTGATTGTGGGGAAAAAAAACTTGGGTCATCAAATCAAATCAAATCAATTTATTTTTGTAAGGCCCAAAATCACAACAACAGTTGCCTCTGAGGGCCACAGGGAGAAATGAATCAACAATGTCTGTGGTGGCGAGGGACGATGTCCCAGGGTCCTCTGTCCTTAGACTCTCCTTCTCGGCCAGGAAAAACTACAAAAAAAAGCGTAGAAACCTGGAGGAGTTCCAGTGAAGGAGAGATCCGACTCTCACAGACGGACAGACGGACACGAGGGAGACTGGAGCTGGACCCACTCTTCAGCCAGATGAGGGACCGACTGAGGCGAACTGGACCCACTCTTCAGGCAGATGAGGGACCGTCTGAGTCGAGCTGGACCCACTCTTCAGGCAGATGAGGGACCGACTGAGGCGAGCTGGACCCACTCTTCAGGCAGATGAGGGACCGACTGAGGCGAGCTGGACCCACTCTTCAGGCAGATGAGGGACCGACTGAGGCGAGCTGGACCCACTCTTCAGGCAGATGAGGGACCGTCGGAGGCGAGCTGGACCCACTCTTCAGGCAGATGAGGGACCGTCGGAGTCGAGCTGGACCCACTCTTCAGGCAGATGAGGGACCGTCGGAGGCGAGCTGGGCCCACTCTTCAGGCAGATGAGGGACCGTCGGAGTCGAGCTGGACCCACTCTTCAGGCAGATGAGGGACCGTCGGAGGCGAGCTGGACCCACTCTTCAGGCAGATGAGGGACCGTCCACACAGGGCAGGGACCACTTCACCAGGGGAGGGGCATCTGGGTCCACAGGTCCTCAGGAGTGAGAGAAAGAAAAGAAGGCGGTGAACAGTTTGCAAGTGGAATCAAAAAATAAATATTGTTTGATAGCATAAGTAGTCAGAAGAAGAAGAGGATAGTGCTCAAGCTGTCATACTTCCCCCAGCATAGTTACTCCTAGGGCAGCGTAGCTAAAGCTGTGGGTTTATGTTTCTGTTCCTAACTAGTCTGACCATAAGCGATTTCGAAGAGGAACGTTTTAAGCCTGGACTTAAATGAAGAGACTGTGTCAGCATATTTAACATGGGTCGGGAGCTGATTCCATAACACAGGCGCTTGGTAGCTAAACGCTCTACCTCCTACAGTACTTTTAGAGACTCTTGGCACCACCAGAAGGCCGGCATTCTGAGAGCGAAGAGCTCTGTTTGGATGATATGGTTCTATAGCATCTTTGATGTAGGATGGGGCCATGTCATTTATGGCTTTGTAGGTCAAGAGTAGAATTTTGAATTTGATTCTAAACTCGACGGGGAGCCAGTGAAGAGACTACAGCACCGGCGTAATGTGCTCTCTTCTTTTTGTTCCTGTTAGTAATCTTGCTGCTGCATTTTGAACCAGTTGAAAGCTTTTTATGGAGCTTTTAGGACACGCTGCAAGCAGGGAGTTACAGTAGTCTAATCTAGTCGTTACAAATGCATGGATAAGTTTTTCGGCATCACTTTTAGGCAGAATTCTTCTGATTTTGGCTATGTTGCGCAAATGGAAATAGGCTGTTTTACAAGCTTGATTTATATGAGCTTTAAATGAGAGCTCTCTCACAGGTTTCTTACAGTAGAACTGGAGGCTACACTGACATTGTTCAGTGTGACTATCTGCTCAGATAGAGCGTCTCGTAGATGTTGAGGGCCAAGCACAATGACCTCGGTTTTTTCAGGGTTAAGAAGCAGGTAGTTTAGTGTCATCCAGGTTTTTATCTCCTTCACACAAGTACTAAGTCTGTCTACTTGATCGCTCTGATCAGGTTTCATTGATAAATACAGCTGAGTGTCATCTGCATAGCAGTGGAAGTTAATGTCATGCTTTCTGATAATGTTGCCTAATGGCAGCATATAAAGAGTAAACAGAATTGGACCGAGTACCGAACCCTGTGGCACACCGTAAATTACTTTAGAGCTTGGTGAGGAGCTCTGGTTTACATGAACAAATTGGAACCTATCAGATAGATAGGATTTAAACCAGCTGAGGGCTGTTCCTCCAACACCTACATCACATTCTAACCTCTGCAGTAGAATGTTGTGGTCAATGGTGTCAAACGCTGCGCTGAGGTCCAACAGGACCAGGATTGAGACCAGTCCATCGTCAGCGGCTAATAACAAATCATTTGTGACTTTAACTAGTGCAGTTTCAGTGCTGTGGTGGGCTCTGAACCCTGACTGGAAAACTTCAAATAAGTTATTGTCCTGCAGGTGGCGACAAAGCTGTTTTACTACAACTGTCATAGATCTTACAGTGAGACACGGTCAATGATTAAACTTTGAACCACCAACAAGATAAGACAAGATATGATTTGAATAAAGCTAGTCGGATATTTTGTAATCTTCATCGCAGAGTGAGCCTTCTCCCCCTGTGTCTACGATCAATCGCCGTCAAACGTGACAGGAAATAGTAAAGAACAAGCGGATGGTCAAAGTAACAGCAGGAGACCTCAGCCATGAACACAGAACCATATCTCCTGAACATTTAGTTTACCAACTTGCAAAAAAAAGTGCGAAACCACAGCTAGCATAAAGCGCTAGCATAAAGCGCTAGCTTTAGCTAGGTTACAACTCCAGAGACTTCGCCACATGGAGCCTAGAGCCTGATTCACTCAGACTCAGTCTTTGGTCGCAGCTACAACTGATTGTGTGAACCATGGCACAGTGTGACTGTGTGCTGCTGTCTCACGATTTCAAATCCCTCACGTCTTGTAGTGTGACATCCATAACTCTCATAACAAAAAATGAAGGTGCAGTGGATACTAGGCTTAAAAGCTTGTGGGTGATGTATTTGGGAGTCACATAATGATTTCAAGTACCTCAAATAAAACTGCAACCTCTTAACAGACCAACTTTGTCTGTAAAAAACGCATTGCACTATTCTGAGTTTAGAAAAGAAAAGTTTTCCAACAAATGCCCAAAGAAATAATTAAATCAAGCATGTTGTCATTAATTTCTTCCATAGAGTTATTGCTTATGTTCGCAACAATTCTGGAATCAATGCCTTGAGAGCATGTGACAAAGTCACTTAGCTAATTATAGCCAACTCATGCTAGCCTGTACTTGAGCAGCCCATGCTATTAGCTAATTAAAATATGGCCTTGTGCTAATGATATTCTATGCAATATGATTATTTATGTTCTGCAAAAACCACCGGCTCAGGCAGTGCACAAATGTGATTAGTTGCAGTGATGTGCGGTGAGGTTCAGGGCCGGTGAGGCACGACTCTTTCAGAGTCAGATTTACAAATGCGAATGAACACAAAAGAGCTCCTTAAACAGGTCGTTCTGGACCAAAAAGAGGAGAAGCTGCAGGAGACTTGCATTCATTCCTCACTTTTTGTGTGCTATACAGTCCCACTAGATCCGCCCTTAGTCTCACAAAGTCAAAAAACCCTGCATATTTTGACAGGATCAAAATGTTGTTCAAACCAAGGAAAGCTAATCTGATCACTGATGTTATAAAAAATGTTAAAGAACCATTGCCTCCGTTCATCTCTGACTGACATAACTCATCCCAAAACAAACTAGACTGAGAAATTTATAAGTTTAAAAACAAAATAAATTTCAGGGCAAGCTGGAGTTGATCCCAGGATCTCTTGAACACCAAGGCCGTGTCTCTAACCGCTAGACTAAGTGTAGTGTAAATGCACCCACTGTTTTTAGATGTATCACTCCGTCTGAAACAACCCGCTCCACTCCGGTGTAGGTCTTCCTTTAGTTATAACCTCTTGCTTTGATTGAAAATCCAGATTTGCGAAACGTTTTAACTTGGAAATGTAATCGTCCATATTGTACATATTCTACATACACAATAATAAGGAAGAAGATAGAGCACCTGTGTGGCCGGGCTCAGGAGCGCCCTCTTCCATGAGGCACATGTACTGATGCCTCGCTGAGTGAACTTTTACTGCAGTTTTATAATTAATCTGTGAGCCTAAAACACAAGAAAAAGGCAGTCAGATGGAGCAAAGACGCCGAGGAGAGGAGGGTAGTCCTAGATGTTGTCTGTTTGTCATTGGGAGCCCCCATCACCACGGAAACAGAGGAGGGATGACGCACACATCATGGATCCACATCAATCCATCCAACCAACCAACCAACCAACCAGGTGTAACTTCACAGTCAATGAAACTCTGATCTGCTCACTTTCTTGCAGGGATGATCTCAGCTCAACTTTTGTTCTATTTCTAATGGAGCTAGAACCATGGCAAACTTTGAAGTGGGTGGGACTGTTGAGCCCAATTTCCATATTGATGTAACAAAGTTCTTTTCAAATAGGACTTTCAATTTTCTAAATGTATTGAATCCTTCTAAATCCTTCTAAATCCTTTTAATCAAACCAAGTATTGACAGAAACATTGCATTTCGTTTTGTTCCGCAATCATGCAGCCCAACAATGAACTCCTCTGCCCTCACACGCCGGCAGACTGTACTTCTCCCACACTCGTTTGGACACACTTGGGTTCTGTAGGTGTTGCACTCTTAAGTGACTGTTGGCTCCAAGGTCCCTGAAGTGGACTTAAGCCACGCACTAACCTCCCTACAGGGACGTATGACTTATCATAGTGTTAACATTTTCTTAGTGTGGGTTGGACTGCATATCAATGACTCCCTGTGCTACTCCCGGTCTGTGTAAGGCCCATACATCAGCAGTTCTGAGTCACACTGGAGGCAGACGGCTTGGGTCCTGCTTTATAGCCCGGGACAGGTTATTATTGCTGCCACATCAGCGTGGTGAGATGGATGGGATGGTACTGTCGCCCAACACTGACCCCAGACACAAACAAACAAGTGACACCTAATGTTTTACGCTGATAGGAAATGGGAAAGAAATAAGACCTTTGTGGCGCTGTAGGCATTAGCTGTAACCATAAAGGTCATGATTCAACTTTTGGGGAGACTTTGTAGCGTAAAAAGTAGCTGAAGTTGTCCAAAGCAGGCACAGTTTCTACCATATTTATGTTAATTGTGTTGATAGGGATTGTCATTTGTCTAGATTCTCACTGTCAAAACAGTCATTTGGGCAGAATTTGATTCAATAAAAGGAGCAGGAGGGCACTGGACGTCAGCTGACTTGTTTTTATGTTTTGAAACGTGAAAACAGAACAGCAGTCCACATGTAACGCTCACGTCCCTAATGCATTCTCCCAGCATCCTAATTATTCACTGTGATGAGTTTATGAGCACTTTTCACGAATATCTGAGCCAAGTTTTGCAATCCTGGCTCAAGCTAACAAACATTAGCATGCACTTCCTGCTTATCAGAGAATAAAATGCTTCGTATTTAGATGCAGAGAAAGTGCTGTAGTCTCAATATACTATATCTGTTCTAGGGGCAGAACAGATTTTACTTTATTACATGCAAAAATTATGGTAAATTAACTCATTCTGATTTTCATGTTTCAAAACAGTAAAAATCGAGATCTCTATTGTGATTTAAAGTTGAAATATATATGTAATACATTATAGTATAGAGCAGACGAAATAATCCGTCTTCTTTAAAAAAAAAAAAACATCTTCAGCTTTTGCTAACATACAATGACAAATAGCTTTACAAGTATTATTCTAGCGCTATTAGATATTATTGAGCTAACATTCCACCCATTGGTCATCATTATTATCACTGCAACATACAGCGGCTCTGGTAGACCCAATGTCCCAACACGTTAAATCACCTCTGGAGCCTGCATGAATTGAACTGTAATGTATTGAATGATCATGCAAACCCTTCCAAACAGCTGTGTTGCTCTCCCTAACCAAAAGAAGTCAATGTTTTTTTCATATGCATCAGCATAGATTTTACTTGAAGGCATAATCTATCCATACCTCCATGAAAAATGCATAAATGAAACACTTATGGAGCCTGTAATGCCTGCGTGCTCAAATAACTCAAAAGAAGCAGTGTTTAGCTCTACCACCTGTGCTAGGAATCTGAAATGATTTTTCTTTTTCCATCTGGAGAGGTGCAGAGTAAGTTGGTATTGCTTATCCTCCCTCTTTGATTCGCCGAGTCTTTTGAAGTCAATACGGCTGTAATTCGTGGCTAGCGGCGCAGAAAGAGCCACAAACCTTTTCATTAGCACTTTGACATGGCTCAAATACAAGGCTGTATCGATAACAAAGAAAACTAATCAATGCTACGGATAAAAACTGGCTCAGGGCAGAGTTTTGCACGAAGGAAGAAAGGTTAAGTAATCTAAGTAATTAGGAAAAAATGTTGTGAAGCAGGAAAAATGGGTCAGTATTTATCAAAAGTGTTGCAAAGACGACTATTCAAGAAGTGCACCTTATTGACTTCCTGTTCAGAATGACTGAACTGATTAGCCCCGCCTCTTCATCGGGACGTTTCACCGTAGAACGCAGTCGATTGTCATTTATTGTTGAAAACTCTCTTTTTGCCGGAGTTTGAATTTTTGATCAATCACAACTAAATGCAGAGCAGTGGGTGGGGATAGGGGGTAGGTGAAAACAAGAATTTCCTTAATACCCGATTCTCAGTTCCAGGATAATACAGGATTATTCAAACATGCATGAATCAAAATACAGTTAATTAATGATGAATCAAAATACAGTTAATTAATGATGAATAAACACAGAACGTTTAAAAGCTCACAAAAGTAGATGTTTGCCCCTTTAAGAAAAGAAAGTAAGACTAACAGGTTTTCCAGTGCTACTTTACCCATCTTCTACAAAGTCTATGTTTCTCACCATGGGCCTCTCTGTGCTTGTTACATCACCTGTGTCCCTGGTGATCTCATGGAAAATGTGAGGAGGTAAGAAAGTGTTGTAGGTGAGGCGTTTTGGGGACACTGCTGCCGTGGCGACGCGCTTCTCCCATCGCAGGAAACACAAGCCCGGTGGGGGTAAACAGATCTTAAGGCAGGCTTAGCATATGGTCCCAACTCTGCTGACTCCTCTGATGAGCAATTAGAAGGGAAAACACGAGCTGGATGACAACAGCACATCCGCCACGAGCGGATCTGACGCAGCATGGGGACTTCAAGCAAAGCAGCCCATGTGGATTTTTAATGACCCATATTATACAGCACGCAATTAACAGGATGTAGCATCATTGGCTATATTGTGATTTAGCAAATATTTACCTTATTGTTAATAATCGAATTATCATTATTTTGTTACGTGTTGGATTCATGCTGGCATAGTGCAATTATTCATTGTTTTTCAAGAAGGATGATGGTTAGAAAACAGGTTTAGTTCATACTGCATTTGTGTCGTTGGGCAAGACGCTTAACCATCTTTACCTCCAGTTTATGTGAATGTGCAGAAGAGTTTGAGGGAATCGTTTCTTGCCTGAATTTGCTTCAATTCAACCTCGTTTTTCTTTGTTAGCACTTAAAATAATGGGACTTTTGGGTTTGGGTCTTCAATAGGAAAATTATGAAATTGCATTGAAACCCATTTTTCAAACTCTTAATTTGATCGATCTGTGACGGCTCTGTCTAAATGAAGTGCAATTCAGGTCAAAACCAGAACTAAATCAAAGCAGTACTAAACTTTAAACTGTATTCACTTGTTTTTTGATAAATCATCACATGGGGGATATGACACAACACAACAATTATACAACACACCCGCTCACGTTTTGCACATTTTACGTCCAGCGCCAGCTCCAACCTGCCCATGGGAAATTAATGCTATGAAATGATTAACAACCTAGAAACAAATTGGCGAAATAGCTTTACCATAGTGGTTGTAATGATGTCTAATTGGTTCGGGGGGAAATAAGAGACCCATAGTGTTAGGGTTTTTAAGAGATAGAAAATCCTTATTTACAAATGGTGAACCTGTTTTTCACTTAGAAACTAAAGAAGACACACTTTTGTAACTGCACGATTTCAGTAGAGTATTTCAAAATGTATTTTTTTCTCTCTTAGATCGTACAATGTCCACTTCAAACATAGAAGCATTGGCGGCTCCTTCTCTCTCACATGAACTAATGAAAGCATAAAACACACTCTGACAGGGAGGGTCAAAGATCGCCCCGTCCCGGCCCCGTTGGAATAAGAGCTTCTTTGATACTGTCTTATTACTTTCACTCCAGCTGCACGCACTATCCTTGTGCCTTACATTCACACTGTGTATTCCCATGAGTGGTCGATCGCCATGGCAACATAACAGTAGCTTTCTACACAGTCTCTAGGCATACGCTGGATTCATAGGAAACATTATTAGCCTTTATATTGTGGGGTGGAATTGTGACTGGCGGACATGGAGAAGTGATGGACGTTGATATGCTGCCAGCTAACTGGCATTTTCAATCTTGCTACAGTTGCTACTCTGGGAAAGAGGGTCGGCGACTGGGGGTTTCACGTAGGAAGAAGCATTGTGTGGGATATTAAACCCATAAAATCCAACATATCCAGAGGGACTTGTGCTCACATATGGAGTTCTTACAGTCTACTGGAGAACATATCATGATTTGTCAGAGCATGGCAACAAGCAATGAATGAATGAGTCAAAGCTTAAGTTGAAAGAGAACTCAGTGTGACATTTTGTGGCTAGTACTGAACAGAGATTGTGAAGTCAAATGTTTAGTGCCATGGTTTGTAATAGGGGAAATGTAAGCCAGCTATGGAAGTTGTTACAATGCACTTTCTGGAAATTGCATAAGAATAGCTTGATAATACAATAATAGTTGGCTTCAAGTTTGATTCTCATATGTTATCCGTTTACAAAGTTCCTTGGAAATACATTAAAATACCTGTGCTTCTCAGTTTTGTAAACGCTGTACTCCTACACTCCTACCTCCCTCCATTTTTGTCTCATTTTTGATCACATCTCGGGTTTAAAGAGGGCATTCTATGTAAAATCACCGTTAGCGAGCTTTTATCCTTACAACAGTGTTACCTGATCATTTGTGTGCTCATAGTTGCTCTATTGTCTTGCAACTGAGACTTGAATGCTCAAAAGAAATCCTGTTTTCACCTACCCCCTATTCCCACCTCCATCTCTGTACTTAGCAATCCTGCGGTGAAATGTAATTTTGAAGAAATGATCAGTTCTGCAGTTTTGAACAGCAAGAGAATAGACCTGTTTCTTCTACTTAACTGTTTTAGATCATAATTTTACATTTTGTTCATCGTAAACTGCAATATTGATCTAGTTATGTTCAATACTAAGCATCTGAGAAATAATTATATTTGTCCTTTAAGTGTCCTATGAAAAACACACCGTTACAGTGATTAAGATGTATTCTACTTTTGAATCTCCTCCTCTTCAGTATTAGCATCTGTAGCTGCAGTAAATCTTTAAATCTACGATGCTTTAACTTCAAACTTCCCAAACCCTCTCCTTTTTCCAATAACCTGTAGAAGTTATTTATGGTCATTGCGTCACTCGCCCGTTCTGATTTCACAAAATGACCTCACAGACCCTCAGTGTGCCATGCCCAGTTCCACAATCTTTATTTGATGATTCATTTCTTATGAATCATCACATTTATGCAAATAGCCCTGCAGGGTACTGTTTTCATTGACGCACGCTTTGGCCTTCTTTAGCAAACACACAATCTTACACTGGCTATATATTTAGAGTTCTGTTCATCAAAGTCGACATAGTCTTCACGTTAAAGGCTTGTCAATGTCACGTAAGCTAGCATTTTGTCTGCTCTGAATTTGCACTGAATTAAATGACTTATATCTTGTCCCACTCTGAAATTTCAAATTGGTCTCTGATGAGAAATATGGAAATGAGCTGCCAAATTAGCTCAGCGCTGTCAGTAGCTTGTTTGCTAGGCTTCGCTAAGTGCCACATGCGCTAAGGTCATTGATGACAGCTTTAGACGTCCAATAAAGCAGACAGCTGTGCGTAGCCAAGGCCAGCTAGCAAACAGTCAGCTACAGGAGATGCTAACACTTTCTCCACTCGAGATGAATCCGGAATGCTAATCCAACTTGTCCTCCCGTCCCTAGTATCGCGTGTCACCTTGCTGCTAGCGAGCGCGCTACCTTATCGGGATCCATTTGCGACGTTGTTAGGGAGGGAAAGTAGGCTTTGACGTGGATGATAAACTTCTCATTAACCTTCTGGAAATTAAACGGAACCTTTATTTAATTAGATAAAGATCATGTCACCGCTGCGTCTCCTGGGAGATGAAACTGAGCCTGTTCTCCACCTGTGGGGGGTTCTGGCTCGAGTAAAGCTCCACCAGGTTAACAAACAAGACGTGGCAGGGATATTATACCGTTAACATGCCGTGCTAAGCTTGGGAGATTGTATTTGTGTTTAATTATTTTCACTTTATAAATATGTTAAGATAAAAGTGTGATGGAGTGTGATTTAGCATTCAAGAGACGTTGTAGTTTAGGCTGCATTCACACTAATGGTGATTTATTCAAGGTCTGGTCCAGGTTTAGTACCAACTTTAATTAACTTGGATTTGAAAGAATTTTATCATTCTTTGCTGTTCAAATGTCAAAATGCAGATTTCCTGGTAGTTGGCATACTCAACATGAAACAAAATCAATCTAAAAAGGTCAAGACTATGGTTGTCTTTCATAGTCACATTTTCTTTAAATTGTAGTCAAAGGCAATAAATTGAAATGATAATAAATACATTTTTTCTTCTACTGATATGGTTATGGGTTATGGTTAATATCTCTGTGATTGCTTGGCCTTTTGACGTTTAAAACTGATTTATTATGTTCTCTTTTAGGATTTAATAAGAAGTAATTTTAGCTTCAATCATTCCAACACGCTTGATAGTCTCTAAAAGGACAAGGTTATTCGTTTGCTAATCCAAGCCTCAACAGAACATTCTCAGTCTCAAAAGTGAAGATTTGGGTTTTTGATATTTTCCTTCCAGCCTGATCGCTGCCTGAGAGCCCGCTGCATTCCAAATGAAAGCATTATCAAATCTAAAACGTGAACCCACCCGCTCGAAAATATAATAGACGGTCCAATTCTAAATTTGGCAGCGCCGGATCTGTACTTGAACACCACTGCCAAATGCTGTATTAGATTTCGTTGCAACAAATTAAACGTTTTGCTGAATTCTGCAATACGCTTAACATAAACTAATTACTTTGTATGCGGTGGAATGGAAATAGCACAGGGGTGATAACGTTTTGAGTATATTAACAATGACAGGGATGATTTATGCTATGATTAAATGCACATCATGGTATTGTGGCTGTAGACGCAAACAGAGTGACCGGAATATATTATAGCGGAGGAGCAGATGGAGACGCTGACACTAGGGGCAGCGTTTTAGTATTCATGCACTGAACCCTACTCCTAATTCCACACTGTACATCTAACTGTCATGTCTTATTGACCTAATGGGAAATGGAGCTTTTTGGTGAAGGCCATGCTATCCTCATATGTGCTCCATTTATTTGGTCTAAGGTTTGGAGAACAAGGGTGTAAAAGATGCAGAGGTTGTTATTCAATTTGTTTCAACCTTCGTCTGATCTGTTTGGCCAATCACAGAGCTCCAGCAACACAACAAACAATTAGAGGTGCAATTTCTGTACAATGTTGTGTTTTCTTTTTTCAATAAATGCCAATTTAAGTAGCATAATTATACAAAGAATTGTCAGCTTTGTTGATGATTGACCTAGCAGTAAAAGCGGTGTTAAAAGTATGCATTCATTCAGGTTTCACAGCTCCTAAAGTAGCTTCTTCAGTTCATCTGCCTTATATCTATTTGAAGGGAGGAGCTAACTAACTAATTAACTAACAAACTTACTAACTAACTAAAACAAGCTAGTAAAGTCCATTTAACTGCTCCATGGTGTGTCATATTTAGCATTAGCATGCATAAGGCTAACAGGTTGTCTGATTTTTATTAGTATTCTCTATTGTTTCCTTTGTTTTAGTTTGGGTCTAAGGATGGCGTTGTAAATGGGTGACAGGTTGTACCTCGGACGGATTGTCTTTCCTGACCAATATCGCCTGTTCAAATCACTACACTGAATGGAGTACAGTAGACCACATTACTTTGTTTATGGCTTAAAGTACTTGAATCTTCTTCTTAAGGTCCACACAGACAGATTATCCACTAACCGTGCTTTTTGTAGCCACCATCATGTTTTTTGCTTTTCTTTTTGATATTTCATGACAACATGATATGCACGTTAGTCCTGGCAGTGCTGTAGCGAATATGACTTGCTGCTTATTTTTATTTTGTAGATATTCATACTATATTGATTCATTTAATGTAAAAAGTACTGTTTCCATAAGCATGGCGCTTCAAAAAGGTTTATACCATGATATATGTTGGGTTTATTCTCATCAGCTGTCATGAACAAAACGAATCTAGTGTATTCTCTGACACGTTGGAAGGACTCCCTGTGTAGTGGAAGTCTTTTTATAGAAACTAGGCATTATACAGTGTTCAATCTGAAGCAGCAGGGAGCCAGTCTCTGTCAGATGGAAGCGCCTGGTATTTTTTAAAGCATTATGTGCCTAGTCAGACATCACTGATTTTAATAAGATGGAAATTGCAATGTTATCTGTTTTAAGAAGTACATTTATGCATTTGCAAGTACGGACAGCGATGTTAGGGCTTAACGTAATGGAAAAAGGCATCACATGTGTATGTGACAGCTGTTTCATTACATGTGTTGCATTTCTATACAAATTGGAGCTTAGGACTGTGTTATTGGTTAGAACTGCGACTAATGTAATTTTAGTAGTTGGCTATTTGTTGACTAGTCAAACACTTCAACCAAAAATATGGTTACTGAAGGCTTTTTGAAAGAGAATATTTATAAATGTAGTGTATTATTGATACAAATGTGTACAAATGCATTCTTTTTTACATTTTGATTATTAATGCCACTGTATTTCTTAATAAAGTGTTTAAAAATGTTTGTATTGAGCAGAAAACAATTATGATTAACAAAATACGACTATTTTTTGTACTACGATTTTGTACTACGATTATTTTTTATAGTACACTAATCGTGCTTAGTCGGTAAATCTTAGTTTTTGTCATTCCCTCTGCGTTTTGATGAATGCATGAAAGTCTGTTTGCAGTGCATCTTTTTTCGTTATCAACCTATTTGACGAGTTACCATGAAAAAGACAACAATCTACCCCATAGCTAGACATTAAAACCTGCTGTTCTCTGGAGCACTTTCAGAATGACTTCTTATTTATTTACATCTTGTGTGTGAATTAATTCTGCGGTTTGTTTTTTTCCCTTCCCCCGTTTTGATTTAACACCCACTCATGCGTCAAAGCATTCACCTCGACACTCGAGACAGCCGCGGGTGAGGACACAGGCTTTGACCTTACTTGTAATATTTAGCAGCCACGCTTTATCGGTACCTATTGTGTCACTTTACCTGTTATCCCCGTCATTAAATCTTTATTCCTTGGCTAATGTGGCTCTGAGTTAGCATCCTTGGTCTATATCTTTACAATTCTCTAAAAATAGGCTCCGTGCCTCTTAGCTATAGCGCACACGCATTTATGGACTCACGGAGTGCAGTGGCAGCAGCTTTTTATGGAAATCAATTCATATCGTGGTACATCTTTCTCTCTTTTCCTGAGGTTCCATTTATAGGCTTGTGTGAAGAATGGGGAGGATGCTTGACATGAGCGATTTTGCCTTCAACGCTGCTGGAAGCTCTTTGCAGCCCTGTGACAAAATTGTGCACTTAACGTCATCACATGTTGGCTGTGTTGAGTCTTTTATCCAAGAAACGGTGATATTCCTGTACATAACGTTGACGTTTTGGTGGAAAAGGATATGTCTAGTGTGTGACTAAACTAGGGCTGTCAACTCATTTAGCTCATGTGACTAATCAAAGGAAACCGATGAATCATAGTGCAGATGTCGAGGTAAAGATTGTGCGCTCCGTGAGGATATGGGCCAAATGTTTCAACAAAACTACTGACTGGAAAAGCATCTGATTAAAAAGAAATCTCTGCAATCTGTATACTGCAACGAGCCTTGATAGAAAAAAAGTTGTCAAATAAATAATAAATAGTACTATCTGTCATACTGGTTTATAGTATTTAGAACAACTTACTAATGTTATCTCTCCTTGCACTAATAGTATCCACAACCAAATCATGGGAAATTACCTTACCTACCTAAATTAACTCAGTACTTACAATTGTATAAATTCATATCTTCCCTAGAAATGTCCTTTATAGAATACAGTTGTAGTCTTATGAGTGCAGTTTGGGTGAGATACATGGTCAGATCATAGAGCTACTAGTGAGCTTTTGAGAATGCCCCGACTCCTTTTTCAGTCACTAAAGATTTAATAATAATCTGCACTATACGTTTTAAAACCTGTTTTAAGACTGTTGGATTAACATCATGTCATATCATCTGAATATTGTTATCTGGATACTTCAAAAAACATTGAGATTTTCCTTTTTGCCATTACACATGTCAATATTGTTTTAACCATGTAACACTTATATTTTATTTTTATTTTGTATTTTTTTTGCAGCCTTGCGATGTAATGGATCAGTTACAGTTACATCAGTTACAATGCAGAGGCTTTTTAAGGACTTCTTGTCTATTCTGGTTCAGTTTTTCCAAAAGCTCCATTTATAGCTCTGCGGCCGCGTGTTGGAGAAAGTCTTGGCCGCTTGAGCAGAAGAATTTTCCCTTTAAGTCTGTCCAGAGCTCTGGGTAGGCTCACGTAAATCCTCTCATCTCCCCCCTCCTGGCATCCTCCCAGCAGGGGTGCCCGCTCACTCTCTCCCTCACTCTCTCCCTCACTCTCTCCCTCACTCTCTCCCTCACTCTCTCCCTCACTCTCTCCCTCTTCTCTGTCTCTCGGGCAAACGCACAGATCCATGCGACAGTGTTCAGAGGTGAGGTCTCGTGCACACTCACAAGCACGCCCGTGGCATTCGAGCCGTGGCTGTGCCTTAGAGGACACGTATACTTTGTCCTCTCCCTCCTCCTCCTCCTCCTCCTCCTCCTCCTCCTCCTCCTCCTCCTCCTCCTCCTCCCTGTTTCTGTCTCGGCAGCGTGCCCTTATTCTGTGTTTTTCCCTCTCATCCTTCCATCTCTGATCATCACTCTGGACTTTTCTTCTCGTGTTGTTTCGAAAGCATTAGGAGCCCTTGGCCGACGCTCAAGGTCACAGCTGCAGCGGTGGTCTCCAGGGAGATGCTGCCTGTCAGAGCAGGTGTTGTGAGGTGCCCTTGTAGGATGTGGAGCAAGTGCACGAGAAGGGTGAACATCTACACTCTTAACATACTGTTTGTCACTTATTTATATTCGTCTAATTGGCTTTTTATACATTAAAATTCTAATAGATATTTATTCTACATTGTGGATGATAAATGCGGCCTCTCTAAACCATCATCACCCACTCGAGGACACAACAAAAGTATGGCTAGGACAGCAGGGATTGAAGCAACAACTTTCTTATTATAAAAAGTAAAGATAAAGTGTATGTGAAGTATTTAGCTGTTTTTCTAATTATTACTTTGATTGGCGTTATGGTGCAGGTTTGTGTTGCAAGACGACAAGTTCAAATTTACAGGAAGTAGTGCTGAGTTCTACAAAAGAATCCCTCTATGTGTGTCATGTGACACAGTTGACATGCCATTTTCTGACAATTGAAACGTTCTTTTAAAGGAGACGTATTATACTTTTTTTAGTATTGAAGTTTAACATAAGTAGATCATCATTTTACATTTTGTTCATTTTAAACCACTATATTTATCTAAAACAGCTTGGTAATAGAAACATCTCCATTGACTTTCTGTTCAAAATTGCAGGACTGATAAGCTCCGCCTCTTCACGATAACAAGCAGCAGATTTGCATCAAGTACCAATGTGACAATGTCAAACCCTGTATCAGTCAGAGTCTAAATGTTTCAAATAATTACAACTAAATACAGGGATGGGGGCGGGGATAGGGGGTGGGTGAAAACATGAATTTTCTGAACACTCCTGCCTTAGTTGCAGGACAATACAGGATTGACTCAAACATGCAGGAATCAATCAAAATACAACTTTGATTGAACTAATGGTGACGAAACTGTTGATTCTGCATAATATGTCCCCTTTAAATGAATACAGGTGTCACCATATAGTTTTATTTGTTAGATAATAACTATCATATCGCTCCAACCAGAATAAGCTTCACCAACAATCTGAAAATTCTACAAATATTTTTTGTTTTACCATAAATGTGTAGTCCAACCTGTGATTTGCAAATATAATAAAGACGATTTAGTAAGTGGTGAAATCCTGTAGAATTGGATGACTTTTCCTCTACATTTGCCTGTGTTCCAGGAGACACACAAAAAGTGAGTCTGGTCACCACTCCCTTGAGCCAAACTTTAACAGAAACGTGCAATCAGATTTGTTTATTTCGAAAAAAAAATCAAACTTCTCTCCTCAAGTTAACAGTATTTTATTCTGCACTCATAACTCCACATCATCCGCATAATTACCCATGAGCAGTAGCACCTTTCCTATTTCACAAATGAATAAAAGCCCGGAGCCAAAGTTTGGTGTGAGATCTCCGGTCAGGCTGTCCTCCCCTTCTGTCCCCTCTGTCTCTCTTTGACAGCTGTTCATTTTAAGCTGTCACTGTGTCCGACCTGAGCCTCTTTGCTTCTGAAATGGCTCCTCCCTTCCTCTTGGTCTGTCAATCACTCCCTTCACCGTCACCGTCTCGCCCCCTCAATACCGGGGCATCCAGAATTAAAGAGCCCGGTGCAGTGTGGCCATTTTGATTTGTGATAGCTTTTCTTCGGCAGAATTTTTTTTTTAAATCGCAAAATGGTTTATTTACAATGCTGCCACGCCTGATGTATGGCCCCTGATGTATGGCCCCTGATGAGGCCGTGATTTATAATGAAATAATGCTGCCACCAGAGAAAAATGTGCTATTGGCGTTTAGATATATTTTCTTGTAAAATTGCGGTTTTCTGACCGTTGGTCATTTTGGTCAAGCAATATTTCGTAACAGAGAAGAATGAGACAATTTCGTGGTGCACAATGTCCGTCACCTGCTTGTCTTCATAAAAAGGTCATGGTTTTCACAGTACAGCATTAATATTAATCTTGCACAATACAATTTGAGTCTGGCTTTGTGGCCCATACAATAGAAAGTCATTTTATATATAATTGTTTTTTTTTCTATAAATGAATTTACAGCAGAATAGATGCCACTTCTTCAGACCTTTCCACCTTCCAATGAGGAAAATATGAATTAACATTGTAATAGGAAAAACTGTTATTAATGCTGTTTTAATTGGCCTGTTTTACATCACAGAAAACATTTCCTTACACAATAAAATGGACTTACTTTTTAAGGAAAACGTGTTATTGTTTGTATATTTTGAAGACACTCATTGTCACTCATTTACTGTATATTGTTGTATATGTATTGCTCACTGTAAATTTGTTTTCATCATTTTATTCTGTGTTTTGTGACTTCTGTCTGTGAAAGGTGCTATACAAATACAATTTACTTACTTACTTACAAGCTTTTAAAAAATGTAAATTGGATTCTTGCTAGAAGTTTAAAAAAAAACATGTCTTACTCTGCTTTTGTTTTTCTTTCTTTTTAGGGTTTGTTAATTTGTTCTGTCTTTTATTAGATTGATGTTTTTTTTAATAATAAATAGAAAATAAATACATTGAATAATAAGAACATTTCCCAAAATTGTAACCTTTCATTTTTTCATATTTTAAACAAAACATTTGATCATATGTATGGTCCGTCACATGCTTGTCTCTATAAAGATATCATTTTTCTTGCCTGAAATGGTCCACAGTATGGCATTAAAGTGATCTATCTCCAAGGAGACAAACAATACCATCCTGTGAGACAATCCAGGCAAAGCAGTAACACCTGCATGTAGAAAAGTGACACAATCCCTCTTTAAAATAACACCACCAATGCATTCATGGACTGATTCTTCTGTATTGTCCTTGCTCTGACCTCCAGCCCACACGGTCCCTTCACGTCTCCAGTCCCATGTGGGGCCGTGCTTCCTCTGGGCTCTCTCCTGTGTGTGACTCAGCATGTACAGTATTAGCGGGCCCCTCCACGCTGCGGTACTCGGCTCTGCTTTTGGCTCGTCACGGCTGCTCGATCGGCACCTGTTCCGTCCGCGCTGTCAGGGCTTATTTGAAACGAAGCCAGTGCGACGAAAGTGCTACATCTCACCCCATGTTGGTGTTTATATGCACACACATGGAAATTAGGCACCCGCCCAGCACCATCGCCCCCAGATTCTTTTGCTTATGCAACTGTGGAGCTGTTCACCCTGAGACTTTTTGTTTGGAATCCTATTGGAATGTTAGTGTACGCAGAGAGCTGAGGAATGGGGATTTTAGACTCTTCACAAGGGCTGTAATCAGTTAAAGACTTTCTGACCAATTAGTCGGCTAAAAAGAGTTGTTGCAAACGCTCTCAAAACTATGAATTATCTCTATGTTCTGACCATGTATCTGATCAAACTGCACCATGTTTAGTCCATGTTTAAACAACTGTATTTATGCAGATTCTAGACAGCAGTGTATTAAGGCGCTGGTACAGCTGGCAGCCCGGTGTAAACGCTCTCTCTTCTTTCTCACACTTATTGTGCTTTATCTCCTATATTTTGTAAATATAGTTAGTATATTTTTTCTATTTTACTGTACGATAGGGACACGCGCTGGAATAGTTTTTTAATTCAACTGTTTTTGACTTTTTTAGGCTGGATTTGTGCGTTTTTCGTTGCGTTCGTTGTGTTGTTGTGACGTGAGCTAGCTCCGAGCGAGCCCACCAGCCCCCCCCCGCGCCCTCCAGCCGCGCTAAAGTACGGCGTGTCGTCGGTACACGTTTATATACACGTTTATATGAAAGAGGAACTTAACGAACGATCGGGACACGCACTGGAATCGCTTTAAATTAACTTGTTTTGACTTTATTCGGCTGGATTGAGTGTTTTCGTCGTGTCGTTGCGATGTGTCTTGGCTCTGAGTCCCCCGGCTCCGGCCCCGCCCCCCGGCTCCGGCCCCGCCCCCCGGCCGGCGCCGTACCGCGTTTACACAAAGGAGGAACTAATGAAACTGCGGAGAACAGTCGTCTTACCCGGAGATCGTCACGTTATCCCGACGGACATCCTAAGGAAAACGCAACGAGGCAGACGGGCTGGACGTAAACTCCGAGAGAAGAGAGGGACAAACAGGAAGTCGGTTCCCGCCGTAGTCATAGGTAACGTGAGGTCCCTTCAAAATAAAATGACGGAAATAGCGAGCCTCATGCGGTCCCAGAGGATGTATAGGGACAGCAGCGTCTTGATTTTCACAGAGACCTGGTTAACAGCAGAAATGCCAGACTCTGTTGTAGGTTTGGACAATTTTCATCTGCTGCGGGCGGACAGAACGAGAGAATGCGGGAAGAAAAGAGGTGGAGGTCTGGCGGTGTATGTGAACACGAGCTGGTCCAAACCTGAACACTGCACAGTGAGGGAGCAGCTATGTAACAAGGATATTGAACTATTGGCTATTGGCATGAGGCCATATTATCTGCCCCGGGAGTTCTCACATGTGATTTTGATCGCAGTCTATGTGGCCCCGTCTGCCAATGCTGAAAATGCTTGTGAAGCACTGCTCTCCTGCACTTGTAGGCTGCAAACACAGCATCCACAGGCTCTCTTCCTCATCTCTGGTGACTTTAACCACGCTTCTCTCTCTTCTGTTCTACCAACATACACCCAGTATGTTACCTGCCCCACCAGAGAGAATAGAACATTGGACTTGTTTTTTGCCAACACCAAGGAGGCTTATTCTTCTTCCCCCCTCCCTCCCCTGGGCAGCTCGGACCACAACCTTGTACATCTGAGGCCTGTGTATGAACCCATCGTGCGCAGGCAGCCTGTGGTGTCCCGTGAGGTGAGGATGTGGTCTGCTGAGAGCGAGGAGGCTCTGAGGGACTGCTTCAGCACCACTGTCTGGACTGAGCTTTATGACCCACATGGGGAGGACATCAACACCATCACAGAGTGCATCACGGACTACATCAACTTCTGTTTTGAGAACATTGTTCCCTCCCGGACGGTGCGGTGTTTTCCAAACAACAAGCCATGGATTAACCGTGAACTGAAGGCTCTGCTGAAGGAGAAGAAGAGAGCCTTCAGGTCAGGGAACAAGGAGGAGCTGAGGACTGTGCAGAAGGAGCTGAGGAGGAAGATCAGGCAGGCTGAGGCCGGCTACAGGAGGAGGATGGAGGAGCAGCTGCAGCAAAAGAACATTCAGGGAGTGTGGAGGAGCCTGAAAACCATCTTGGGCTTCAAAATCCCCCCTGCCCAGACAGAGGGGGATCTACAGTGGGTGAATGATTTAAATGCTCACTTCTTGAGGTTTGATCGGTCACCCGCCCCTCCCCCTGCACAGCTGCATGCTCCCTCTTCCACAGCTGGACAATGCCCTGCATCTGTTCCTCTTCGCTTATCTGCCCCGGACCATCAGCTCCCCACTTCGCCTGGACTCACCCATCCCCCCAGCACACGGTCCCCCTGCCAACCACTGACTGTCACAGCAGCACAGGTGAGGAGTGAGCTGAAGAGGATTAAAGTGAGGAAGGCAGCAGGACCTGATGGCATCAGCCCCAGGCTCCTTAAGTCCTGCGCAGATGAACTGTGTGGAGTGATGGAGCATGTCTTCAACATGAGCCTGAAGCTGAGGGTGGTACCACAGGTCTGGAAGACCTCCTGTCTGGTACCTGTGCCTAAGACACCGCGCCCCAAAGACCTCAACAGCTTCAGGCCAGTGGCTCTCACGTCCCACCTGATGAAGACACTGGAGCGGCTGGTCCTGGACCACCTCCGCTCCACCGTGAGCTCAGCCATGGACCCGCTGCAGTTTGCATATCGGTCTGGCATCGGAGTGGAGGACGCCGTCATCTCCCTGCTGCACCGCTCTCTCTCTCACCTGGAAAAGCCTGGCAGCTCTGTGAGGATCCTGTTCTTCGATCTCTCCAGCGCCTTCAACACCATCCAGCCGCTGCTCCTGAGGGACAAGCTGGAGACGGCTGGTGTGGAGTATGACCTGGCAGAGTGGATCCTGGACTACCTCACAGACCGACCCCAGTTTGTGAGAGCCCGGAACTGTGTGTCTGACACTCGGACCTGCAGTGTGGGGGCGCCCCAGGGCACTGTCCTCGCGCCCTTTCTCTTCACCCTTTACACTGCAGACTTCAGACATGACACGGGCAGCTGTGTCATGCAGAAGTTCTCTGACGACTCTGCCATCATCGGACTCATCACGGACGACGATGACGCGGAGTACAGAGGACTGGCGCAGGACTTTGTGGACTGGTGTCAGCGGAACCACCTCCTCATCAACGCGGGGAAGACCAAGGAGATGGTGGTGGATTTCCGCAGACGCCACCCCACTGCCCCCTCACCAGTGAACATCCAGGGACGGGACATTGAGAGAGTGGACTCGTATAAGTACCTGGGTGTTCATCTGAACCACAAACTGGACTGGACACAGACGCACTGTACGGGAAGAGCCAGAGTCGGCTCTACCTCCTGAGGAGACTCAGGTCTTTTGGAGTGACAGGGCCACTCCTGAAGACCTTCTACGACTCTGTGGTGGCATCAGCCCTCCTGTATGGTGTGGCCTGCTGGAGCAGCAGCATCACAGAGAGGGAGAGGAAGAGGCTGGACAGAGTCATCAAGAAGTCCAGCTCCGTCCTGGGCTGTGCTCTGGACTCGGTGCAGGAGGTGGGGGACAGGAGGGTCCTGGCTAGATTCACATCTATGCTGGACCATGAGTGTCACCCCCTGCAGGACACTCTCTCCGCTCTGGAGAGCAGCTTCAGTGAGAGACTGATCCACCCTCGATGTGTGAAGGAAAGGTTCCGTAGGTCTTTCCTTCCTGCTGCTGTCAGACTTTATAACAAAAACTGTTAGTACTGAACACCCGCAATACTGACCTAACCTAATACTGATGTGCAATTCTGTCATATGTGCAATTGCTGTTGGAATTCATGTGCAATTACTGTGAAATTCATGTGCAATCTATGTGCTGTCGTGACACATATTCATGTGCAATTACTGTCGTGATCACATGCAATGGTATTTATGTATTTATTTATTTATTTATTTATTTATTTGTCTATGGGAGTTTTTATTTATTTATAGGAGATCTTCTACTGAAAGTGTTTTTCAGACTTCCTATAAGTGATCTGTTCTTCTGTATCTACCTCTGTATCTACCTGCGTTGCACCAATGAAATTTCCCCATGTGGGACAATAAAGGAATATCTTATCTTATCTTATCTTATCTTATCTTATTTATATGTAAAACATCAGATGAAACTCATAATCTTCAGCTAGCTCACGTCATGCCTACTCTTTTCTGCTGCTCTCAGTGCATCTGGAAGTGTGGAAAAGTCCAGATTTTCTTATGTCACAACCTTATTCTAAAATGTATTAAATTTAATTATTTGCCTCAAAGTTCTACAAATAATACCCCATAATGACAACTTGAAAGGAGGTTGTTTAAATTCTTTGTGAATTTATTAAAAATAAAAAATAAAAATACTCATAATTTAGTGTAGACGGAAGTACATTTTTGCACTTATTTTTGCAAGCAGTTTTCAGCAATTCCTGGTTGTCCTGGAGTCCAGAGCTTAACATTAATTAATAACCATCATATTTGATTCATACATATAAACCTCAAGGCTTCTCTTCCCTCCACTGCACTCAGACACGCTTTTGATCACAAATGAATGAAATAGAAATGTTAATTTACAAATACATTCTCTTGGTTCATTAGTGCAACACATATTTCTCAAATATATATTGAAAAATCACACGATCTAACATTAGAAGTCCCATTTGCCTTTCCTCTGTCCTTTGAATAGTCAGCCTGAATGTCTCTAATGTGGGCGACCGCAGAATGGTTGATAGAGATCTTGTTTTTGAAGGACAGGTCAGTGCCTTTTCAACACTATCCTCTATTCACTCCTCAGTACCTCACCGGCCTTCGACTACCACACAAAAGCTTTAGGCTGTGGGCGGAAAGGCGGACCAAGAAAGCTCTGAAAAGACTTTTGTACACTATCTAGTTCACCGTTTCAGACACTTAAATAACCTTAACGGCCCTGTACCCAATTTTGAACCATGAGTGATGAACAAGTTTATTTTGAACTTTTCGGCTCGCCCATGTAGTCCCTTCACGCAGCTTTTTGTTGAACTATAGAACTATTACAGGCAGTTGTTTCCAGATTGTGCAGCAAAGACCACTACAGCACGACAGACAAACTGCAAGTCACTTCTCACACCTCTTCATTCTCTGTCGGAGATTAACCAAAAATCCCATTTCTAAACCTAAACCTATCCCTAACCTGATTTTGAAATATTATATCGTCTAAACTAAACATTTACTAGCATAGCCACCAATGCCAAGTAGCATTTATGGGGCATAACCTCGCGTTTAGTCCCTTCTTTCACCTTTTGTAGTTGTATTGTTCTATAAGTCTGATATTACCACCATGACAAACCCGCTTTTACATTACGCTGCGGTGTAAAAAGCTTTTACCTGAACTAAAAGTAATACAAGTCAGGTACAGACCTTTAATAAGCGAGACAGTGTGCCGCTAACTTAGATACACATTATTTCATGATTTGCATGGTGGTAGATGAATCAAATTGGCACAGCTCCCAGGCAGCCAAACTGGTTTAATAAATGCATTTGGCTTTGCTCTACTTTTTTGAGCAAAGATGGAAAATTTATTTGGAGGATTTATCGGAGAGAGGAAACGGTAATGTGAGTGGCAATTTGTATTCATGACCTTGCAAAGTCAACAAAGGCTTTGCACTTGATTATCTCCACGCCTGGACCAAAAATTCAGGAAACACTGAAAGTAAAATGAGTTTGGTGTTTTTGATTTTGGAAGTGGAATGACGATGTGTGCATGCAAACTGGATGAACCATAGCTGGACCAAATGTTTGAAGCTTGATGAAATCGCACAGAAACAGGACAGTGTATGAGTGTAGTGAAGACAATTGGTGTTCCTGGTATGAATCTTTACATCTATAGCTGTATTGATTTTGTGTATATGCTGTCCCAGGGCAGATGTAGCTCTTAGTATCTAGCTCACCAACTGATATATCTTATTTCTTTTAGTCGACCACTTTGCTAGCGAGATGTATTTACCTTGACAGACAAAACATGCCAAGGTAAATACTGCTCACTAACAAAGTGTTCTGTCTAAAAGAAGAGACACCCATCGTTACCAAAATAGCTTACCAACATTTAGTGTCTCGAAACGTGCTGCAGCTAATGCATCATCATCGAAAGACAAACTAGATGTGCTATCTGCGATTGGGTCGGTCAGAATAATGATTAAAACACCTTTCTTGGTTTGTATATTATTGATTTTCGTTTTTTAACCTCTCCTTCCGTGTCTTTCATACTCGAAACAGGCAGAAAGGTGAGCGGAAAGTAATATTCGATGGATGGAAGATGGAATTTGTTAGCAGCCCTCAGGAATAGTGACGTCAAGATCGTTGGGTTAATCGACAATAATGATTATTCTGGCCACAATATGATAGAAATGTTGTCCAGATTTACAAAAAGTAAACTTCTTCAGAACAGAGCTTCCCGGACGGACTCAATTGCAACGATGTATTCTGTGCATTTCTTTCCGTGTACGAAGCTTGTGGCGTACCAGACTTGGTTTCCTGACATATCATACCAGTGTGTCTGCGTGTGGCCCCTCAGTCATTCGAGTGCGAGTGAAAGCGGAGCTCACATTATTTGCCGATGTATGGATGTACGCCATTAAAGTTTAACGCGGCTCTCGTTTGTTGAAATTCCCCGAGGGACATTTGGGTTTGCTCGACATGTGCTTAGACATGTGATTCTCTCATCCCGCTATACGCTCGCCTTCTTCCATATAGTGCGCATAGGAGAGGATTAAACCAAATTTTTTTGCTCTAAGAGAACATTTGGCTTGATTCGAGCTTGGCCCTTGTGAAATCCCTTGGCGACAGCTTCACAGTGGTCGTGTTTGGTCCATGCGTTTTGCGACTTCAGCGAGCCAGCGTGGATTAATGGCCGGGCTTATCCTAATGCCGCACAGTCCTTAAAGGCATTGTTGTCCTCCCCTTTAAAAGATTTCCGCTCGTGTAATCTTGGGGAACCCGCGCTTCTTAGAAAGTGCTATTTTCAGTCTGTGCCAGAAAACAAACAGAGAAAAATGGTCTTCTCTTTCTGCTTTTGGCGGCAGGTTTTTTGATGCAGACGGCCACGAGGTCTGTAACAATAAGATGAAAACCAAAAAAATGAGAGCACAGTGGGGTTTCTGAATTGTCCCCAGGCTTGTAATATTTCACAGTGCAGTGGTTTGATGTTGATAAAATTAACTAAAATAGCTCAGATTAAAATGTCCATGTGGTTAGTGATGTTGCTATGAGCTACAGGCGTCCCTAAAGCCTGAGCAGATTTATGTTTTTATTACATTTATGACTTCACACGTTGAACCAAATTAGAATTAGAATTTTAACTCATTCGAGGACGTAAAGGCATTCCTAGAATCCTAACTATTCACTGCAATGCGTTTACCAAAAACAATTAGCATGCTAACAGCGCGCTTCCTGGTTCTCGGACGATGAAATGCTTTAAAATTAGGTAGACAGCACACACCGGTCTCATTTTGATGCTAAGTGCTGCTTTTGTAAAATGTCTGTACTTGGGCAAAACAACTGTTGCTGAATTGTAGGCATATCCATGAGGTAGAGGCAATTTAATAATTCATAGTTCACAGTTCACAGCTAAGAATCTAAACACAATGGCCGTGGCTGCAGAGCCGCGGCGCGGTCAAATAGCCCAGCAGTTTCAGGAACCGCGGCACTGCCTTATAGCCTCATGGCTAACCCTGACCCTGACCCTGACCCTGACCCTGACCCTGACCCTAACCCTAACCCTAACCCTGACTCTGACCCTGACCCTAACCCTAACCCTAACCCTAACCCTAACTCTGACCCTGACCCTGACCCTGACCCTGACCCTAACCCTAACCCTAACCCTAACCCTGACTCTGACCCTGACCCTAACCCTAACCCTAACCCTAACCCTAACTCTGACCCTGACCCTAACCCTAACCCTAACCCTAACCCTAACTCTGACCCTGACCCTGACACTGACCTTAACCCTAACCTTAACCCGGCAGTAAAACGAGGTCAAATAGCGCAGCAGTTTCAGGAGCCGCGGCGCGCGGCCGGCACAAAATAACATGGCAGTTTTGGTTCAGATTGAAAATTACTTTTGAACGGCAGTTGAAACGTCTCGATTTTGAAAATATTGTCCAGATGACGAAACTTTTTCAGCAAATAATGCTAAAATACATTTTTCAGTTGAATGTTGACACGTAAACACATCTGTTTGAAAAGGAGGCTGATAATGTAACTGCTTCGGTAAAAGTAACTCAAACATTGGAATGCATAAGGTTAGAGTGAACGTATTCATTTGAATGGTGATTGATTGATTGATTGATTGATTGGAGAAATAAAGGTTGCGCATATAATATTTTGAAAAGATGGAGGGACAAACTATTTTCTCATTATTGGACGCTCAAAACTGAATTATTCTTAATCTATTAACATTCCACCCATAGCCATAACTCCTTTCTCTAATGGAGGCCAGCGCTCAATCTCTCCATTTTCTCTTTTTGTGACAATATGCATTGAATATTAGCACACCACTGTGGATTCAATCAGCCTCAAATATGTCTACAATATTTCCACTTTGCTCTTCTCAGCTCTGCTCCGTACCCTTCTCTTGACCTTGTTTTGTTCTTGTCTGCCAGACTCGGGCTGCATCCAAATCAACTTGTTTTGATACTGGAGATGCCGCTATCGTCTGTTAAAGAGAGATTCAACATTTCTTTGCATAAAATAATCATCATGCATTGTGATCTATGAAGAGAGGGATGAATAAGTCATGGATCGAAGCCAAAAGACCATAAACTATTACCAGGATGCATTTGATTTTTATTCCACGTCTAAGGCATTAGCAATTGTTTCGCTGTATTGAGTCAGCGGTCAATCTTTCAAGCTGGTAAAAAGCAGACTCTACAAATAATGATTTGCTATTGTGTTTTGGACTTCACAACATGTCAGTGACAGTGCGTCTTTTCCATCAACTAAATAACCACAATAGTTAGCACCACCATCTCATAAGCGAGAATGGCCTTTTTGTGTTGAGTTAACATTGAGTTGGTTCTCATCCTTTCCCTGATCAAAATGTCAAATTCACAAGATTATTTTTACTTTATACGTTTTATGACCAAGCTGCATTTGAGTTTCTTCTTTAAATTAACAAGGTGAAACAGTAGTTTTGGTTAAAAGGCAAGGGAAGTTAATTTTGCCACTTCCTGTCCCTTACAAGAGCTCCATGTTCTTCCCTTGTAAGGGAGGGTGCAGTGTCTTGCCCAAGGACACAACAGACCGCACCAGTGTGTGATGGCAGTTGTGAGAATCATCTTTTGTCAGTGGGAGAACAGCGTCTGAGCCACCCAGTGTTGTGTTAGCTAATCTTCACAGTTATAATTGCCTTCATGTGTAAGTGAAGTTAGTGATAAGCCTCATGTTCAGAGACATGTGACCACGGCTGGTTTGACCTGGGCACTCAACGTGAAGGTGATGTGATTGTTCTGTACACTGTCAGCACGCATCACCTTTCCATTTCGTCCTTACAAAGTGTGCTTAAGAGGTGACCTTGCCTATGACCCATGCACTAAAGAGGTCACAGAAGTCCTAACCAGAGTACTTAAGTACCTTTCTTTGTGAATTTAAGGACTTAATCATGACTAAACTGCAAATCAAACCAGGGCTGAACTGTAATCACCCACAAACCAGCCAATAGAATCAGACGAAGATTAGACCGTGACTAATCCAGGTCTAAACCATCTGTTATCTCTTCTAAATGAAGTCTAAACTAGGACTAAAGTAGAAACAAATCAGCAATTAATTAGCACTAAAAGAGCTCTAAAGAAGGACTAAAACAGGTTTGAACGAGGTCTAGATCATAACATCACTTACACGTATCCCACATCAAAAACGAAACAGAAACAGAATCTAAACCTTGTCTTGGACTAGAAAAGGACCAAAACAAGTCTAATTCTGTTCAAACAGGACAAATTTGTGAACCCAGCCAAATGACAATCTTAACCAGCTCTAAACCAGAACTAAACCGGGCTAAATAAATTAATCCATGATTGAACCGGGGTTAAAGAATTGACTAAATCAGCTTTAAACCGGGACTCAGGCTTCCTTCCACTCCAATTCGAATGACTTCCTGAATGAGCGCTCCAATCCTCCATCCCGACCGTCCCGCAAGTGTGTTTATACATGTACCTCCGTGTTATTATGTGTTTACAATTCGGATGGTGTCATTCTAGATGCGCCATCTTTAGCGAGCATGTGGCGCGGGAACCCGAGACCGTTGCTACACATTTGGGCTACACTTCCCCGTCTTCCAAGTATGCCTGCTGAAGTGCGCCACGGAAAGCATGCCACCCATTTAGCTTAACGCCTTAAATATAGAACGGGGTACACCTCTGTAAACCTGCACGGCTATTAAGATGGAGACATAGACATCAACTGTAACGACTGTGGGCGTCTGACAGAAGAATGTTCCAGACTTCTTATCATGTTGGGTCTTAGGCTCACTTATTCATTTACCAAACTGAGAAATATATGTTCGGTATGGACACAATTCATAACGATGAAGTTTTGTTTCCTTTTAGACAGTTGTAATAGTAATGTTATTGTTGTAAAATAAATGAACGTAACCTGAGAGTTGAAGAGGCGTCAGGCTGGAGTTCTACGGGACCCGGAGACATGAACCCTAAGACATTGTGATTGTGTGCATCCCAGTCTGATCCATTGCGTCTGCTGTTTGATATTGTTAAAAGAGCAAAGAAACAGGACGAATGGGAAACGGACCCAAGAAGGAATGGAGTCTCTATCCCTTATGACTTTGGACTGTCTAAGAAACTGGACAAAAACTGGTTCACCCAAAAGACAAGATGCCTACACGAAAACAGAGCAATGTAGTGTATTCTGTCCAATTCAGGGAGTTAGGTTGTAAAGAGCTTTACATGTGAGACTAAACAGCCACTGCACAGGTAGCTTTATCAGCACAGAAGAAATGCAAATTCAGGACCACAGAGCGCCGTGCACCTATATCTTAAAGCCACAAACCACTTTATTGAAGACAGTGAGGTGAAGATTCTAAACAGGAGAAGAAATGGTTTGAAAGAGAGAACAAGAAAAACTGCTGCTCGATAGTCAAGTGGTTAAGGTGGCACTGACTGTTTGCTGCATGTTCTCCCTTCTCTCATCCCCATTTCAAGCTGAACTGCCCTGTCTAATAACGCCTTCAGGCCTGATCGTAATCAGTTATGTAGTAGGCGGTCTAAAACTGGACGACACTATTGCTACAGTAGTTATAAAGAAGAATTTACTCAGAGATGATAAAAAATGTTGATAAAATTGACTCTAAATCAAGCAAATATTGGAAATCAAAAGGACCTTGCCTACCACAAGTAACAGCTTGCAAATGACCGGTGGTACGCATGATACACAATTTCCCATCAATAAACTAATCTGACTGTCTCTAAGTGAACAAATGCACTGTATCCTCGGGAGCAGACTCAACAATTCCCCTTCTCCTCTTGTTGCTCGCTCTGTAACATGCGCTCCAGCACGGGCTGAGATTTTCAGTGCTCAATTATGGTTTCTTGTCTCTTGTTGGGGCCTGACAGCTCTCATAGATATTGTTAGCGCTGCGTTAGGAGAGTTAGCGGAGGGCACGGGGGTGGATGGTGTACCAGGTTTCACACTTGAATAACTGGGTCAGGCTCCCATCTCCTCGGCTTCCATGCAGGGTGTTGGGGATCACTGGTGCAAGCGCTGCTCCGTCATCCCTCGTGCACTATGGCTTTATCTAGGCCTCTCGCTGCTGTTTTACTGTCTCTTTAGCACTATGAGCTTGTTGTTTTAATGATAGCATGTCAGACACCACTGGGATTCTATATTACAAGTACCAAGCCTCAACCGGGACATAACCAGGATCAGAACAGGCCAAAACCAGATTCGAATGAGAACTAAACTACTAAATCAGAACCTCCCAAGGCTATTTGCTGATTGTTTTGCAATGTTGAGCTAAATCTCCATAAGCTTATATTTTCTGTAAATTAGTCAAACATCAAAACCCCCCCAAATATAATCCATATTTGTATATATTCCCAAAGCTCTCTGTAAAGCTGTGAAATATTTACTACTGCTTGTATAATACAAAATCACCAAACTTTTTCCCAATCTTAATTAGTTTTTTGCCCTTCAACTGCTTTCATTGTTCAACAACATTAAGTTAGATGGTCATTATGAGCTCAGAAATGCCTATTACAAACTCATTAGCCACTATAGACGATATAATTGCCTTCTGATGCATTTCTTCTTACGTCTTATGTTGACTACTATCATTTTGCAGGGAGTTTTCTTGGCAGGTTTTTGACTCATCTTTCTCAGGACTCAGTGGGTGATCATAAGGCAGTGCCATCTCCAAACGTCGAGCTAACTTGGTCCAGGAACTTGTTCAGGAGTACCTATAACGGGAGGTTCAGCCAAAATTGTGCGTGTTTTACGTTGATGATGGAAAGAGAACATCTAAACTCTGAAAGGTGCGCTGTGTAACGTCTCTGGTGGAGGGACCCGTTGCGTTCCATTCTCAAACACACCCTTAAAACCTTCTAACTTTTAGCCAGTCCACTTCTCCGTAGATCTGACCTGTAACTTGGCTTTGCGGCGTAACCAGCTGGTCTCCATGGAGATATAGTATATACATTGGTGACACACAGTAGCTACATTTTTAATAAACTTGCTAAAGCATGAACAAAGACTGAATTACTAATGATTTAGGCTTAAGAACTACTTAATTATTACCTTAATCATGAGGCAAGACAAGCAGAAAAGTTACACAGTGCACCTTTTTAATAGAACCCTTACACCTTACACATTCCCCCTCCCAGCGCTTCAAAGCAATCATGTTATCAGATGTGGGTGAAATATTTCCCGAAAGACCGTCTATCTACCGCACCGGGACAAACGATCTTTCAGCTTTCCTTTTGTTTGTCTCATCTTTATCATTCTGTAAGCTTACAATACTTCCACTATCGACTCCCACTGGGACCCCATTATCTTCCCTTCAACCGGCCGCCATTAGAGACAGAAGGGGAGAGGGGCGTTTACTTATTACCTTAGCCACAATGCTCCGGATCAATGCGTCGTCGGGCCGTCGCATGAAAGTAATCAAGCTCCCGTCATCAATAATAAACGGGACAATCAGGGTGGATGGGGCTCTGGTATTGTGCGCCCTGTGAATGGGAGAGTGGATTGTAAAAGGGTTCGCTTTGCGTGCAGGTTTCTCCGCTGTCATGGAGATTATTGCGACCGTAATGATGGGAGTTGTATGACATAATGACGGCACGGTCGGCCGCGCGTGTGAATAATGAAGCTACGCCACGACGGGACATTTAGTCACGGTAATGTACGGGGAAATGGAAGATACGGAAGAATGCTTTGTTTACAGATTGTGATGGGGGATTAGAAGGGCGACTCATAATTGAAATAAATATGCAAAGCGGTTCAGCCACTGTCGGGAGGGTGGCCGGTTCGAACGTGGCGCAGTTGTTGTTAATGTGTCCCAAGGCAAGACATTTCACCCTCTTTGTTCACTCGAAAGGTTTCACAGTGTATGACAGGTTTATTGCACAGGGTTATCAATACTTTTCTACTTTATACATCAGACTATGTTGTAACAAGGTTCACTTTGCGCTGGGTAATACGGCAAAACAATTATTTTCCTCATATTAATAGCAGTTTTTAGATGATTAAAACTAAAATACCAGATAAAACAAAAGAAGCAAAGGCAACAAAAGACATCCATACACACATTGTCCAACAAAAATGTCACACTTAGCGCTACATGTGTCAAAGGTTTTATTTTTTCAGATTTTTATTTTACCTTTGAGGCAATAAAAGTTGCTAAGATTGAAGATGTTTCTCTCTATCTTGGCACTTGATAGTTAAAGTAGTTGCAGTGGTACTACTATGACTGACAATTGCAGTAGATGTAGTAGTAGTTTGCAATAGCAGTGAGCAGCTAGAAGTCATTGGTAATAGCATCACTAGTAAGAATATTTGTAGCTGCAATAAAGAAAGGCAGTAGTAAAAGCAGTGCAATTATTAGTTATAGTTGAAAAGCCCTGTGTTATTGCGTTAGAAGCGTAAGTAATAGTAGTAAATTAATGGTTGGACAAGACACATCTACCACAAGACAAGACAAGACACGATTTTTAACTACTAACTTACAATTCTGGTCCTACAATTTTTTTATTTTTTATTTTTCGTTTATTGTCTCTGTCATTGTGAACTGCAGCGTCTCAAAACATAACTCACCAGCTCTTAAACCTTATTTGGTTCAATCATGGAAACTATCATAGCATTTGTCCCGTCCCTGGTAGTAATAGTAGAACGTTGTCATGGTACTAAAATGTCAATCATAATCAATCAAAATATATTTAGACTTGATAGTTCTTTTTTCATATTACCATGTGATCTTATAGCAATTCTGATAAAGATCAAGATCATTCTCAAACTGTCCTTTAGAGGTCAACTTTGTTTTTTTTGTATTAATACTTGCCCAAATGAGTTTTTACTTTCAATACTTTTATTGTCAGTTAGCATGTTAAGTATTTTTGATACTTTTGACAACTCTAACAGTAAGTATTAATGATTTAATAGTACGTAATAGTAGTAGTGGTTTTAGTAGTAGTAAACACTGTAGCGTTTGTGTCCTCCTGGGCCTCACCTCACTTCACCGTGGCGCTCCTGGAGTCTATAGTTACTGAAATATTATCTGCAGCAGAGGCAGACGTGTAGGTCAGAGTTTGTACAATGCACACTTCCAAGCAGACTTGTACGTAGTGGACCAGCACATGTCAACACTTGATAACTGCGCCCTACAGTGAGCGCTTCCTCTCAGCACACTCCACACCTCGTCACTACCACAGCCTTTAGCTCCTCTGCTTCTGCTTATTGCACTTAAATGCATTGAATTGGCTGCTGACACGGAGGAAGTCATTCATTATGTAGCCTTTTTTAAATTGAAGCCACTGTGCAGCTTGTATGAGGCAGTTTAATTACCGTTACTGAAGCCAGAATTAGTTGAATAAATCATCTTGTTTCCACTGTACGCCGGGTAAATGAAAGTATTTAGGATCTCTTTTCAGTTTTGCCTGGTGTAAAGCGTCTCCTCTCTTCTCTTTCAGGTGGTGCTAGTGTTCGCGCTGAGCATCGGGGCCCTCGGGATATACTTTATAGACTCCTCAGAGTAAGTGATATTTTCTTGTATTATATTTAACAGAAAGTGCTGCATTTGGATAAAAATAGCCGGTACCTAATCCTACTTATGTCAAAATGCTAACGTGCTCGTCCCACCCACACAACCTACTCGCACTGCACACACACACACACGCACACGCACACGCACACGCACACGCGCACACGCACACGCACACGCACACGCACGCACACGCACACGCACACACACACGCGCACACGCACACGCACACGCACACACACACACACACACACGCACACACACGCACACAGCGCATCTGAAGATTTGTCAATGGGAGGCCTGTCAGTCGCCATGGTAACAGAGGCAGCCCGTAGTGAGGAGGGTGTGTGGAGATGTGCTCTGGCACCTTCCCAGAGACAGATTGAAACCCTGGAATCTGTCCAACAACCACTGCAGCCTCAGCCCAAGGTCCAGCACAGTCACTACACGCTCTACAGGATGTGGAGGCAAAATGTACGATGGAATATCAAAAGCTCGTGGTATGTTTGTTATAAGATGCTGTGGCATGATAGGGATTGCAATGGGGAAGTTACAAACATTTCCTAAAAATAAAAAAAATCATGAATGAGGCTCAATTTCTGGTCTAGGAGCTTACAATTTGCTAAAAGTTTGTAATATTATTGTGGCATTTGATGTTGCCTTTTCATGATGTCAAATGTCAGTTGGGTCATCTGTTTGACCAGGGTCAGGGTTGATCATTTTGCAAAGGGAAATGCAGCATGTAAACAAACACCCCTGCTAGTGGGAATGTGTTTGGAATCCCTTCTCTTTATGTGGAGTCTGTGTGTGCCAGTGTGTTTAAAGGTGAACCGTGTAACTTCTTATTACTTTGACTGGAATGTCCCACACTCTGGTTTTACACTGGGCTTGCACTGTGCAATTTTACACTATTTTAAAACGTTTCAAATTATTCTCAAACTCACACTGTGCAATTGAATCTGATCCGGGGAGAGCCCGAGCTCACTGCGGGAGAGTGCGCTGGACACGGATTCTCTGATCTGACGCTGTGACATAAGCCAGAGGAGGCGTGTGCTGTGGACATGTTTGTGCTCACACTATCTTTCATACAGCGTGTTTAAATGCCAAAGATATTGTAATCCAAAAAGTCAGGAAAGCGTTGGAACTGTTAACTTTTCTGGTTTTCGTGTTGCCTCAGTTCCCTCCATGTCTGCGGCTCCTCTGAGTTTTCTGCTGCTTTCACTCGACCCCACATCTCACGACAAAATGTCTGAAATCCCTGTACCATCAACAGTCATGCTCTCACCGTGAGCAGGTAATTGCAGCTCGTACACTGCACGACACAGACGCACTGAAAAGCCCAAATTCTGGCTGATTTTGAAAATCTTGTGTGACAAAAAATGTGTTTCAAAATTAACCTGAAAATTGCAGTGTTATCTCAGCTTTAACTCATCCATTACAGGTATTGTCTTGAACACTTTCATACAGTGATAAGGATTTCCTCTCCACAGATCTCACCTTTAGATTCTGTGTAATAATTTAGACAAAACTGATGACATCATGGAGACTGAAGCTGGTGGACCCTCAGAACAAATACTATTTTCCCCTTCAATAATCATTAGTTTGTCTTAGTAATGCAAGTAGTTACTTTTTGTTGAGAAAGAACAAATTGAGAGACAGCAATGACGTCTTACCATAAATTGAATTACACACTTTAAATTATGTTTTTTTTGTTTCTGCTTCAGTTTCATTTGTTAATGAGATATTGTCAGGGCTATTTACTGTATGTTGACATTTGATTGAAGTTGTGTTTACGGCACATTTTGCCCTGCAGCAGAAAAGATGGATATACTGTGCCCGCAATAAATGAGCAAATGTCTTGTTAGCTTTTAGCAAAATGGCATTTGACGTGAACATTGTGTCAGCTAAAGAGTTTGCCTCTGGAAATGCCATTCTACCGCTAATAGTACTTTATAGAGATTCTTCATTTGTATGACAAGCCAATACGGTACTTTTATCACTACTATATCTGCAATGAGTTAATTCCCACTAAATACATACAGCTATTGTGTTACTGAGCAAGGCACTTTTGTCATTGTATATGAAAGTGAAAGGCAAAGCAAGTTTATTTGTAGAGTACAATTCATACACAAGGCAACTCAAAGTACTTCGCACAACAGGAAAAGACATACAAGAGAAGAAGGCACCAGCAGGAGGCTGGTCCATGTTTAGTCCTCTCTCTGGCACCAGCAGGAGGCCGGTCCATGTTTAGTCCTGACTCTGGCACCAGCAGGAGGCCGGTCCATGTTTAGTCCTGACTCTGGCACCAGCAGGAGGCCGGTCCATGTTTAGTCCTGACTCTGGCACCAGCAGGAGGCCGGTCCATGTTTAGTGATAGATGATGTACTTGATAGTCTAATTGTGCATATCTCCAAAACAACTATGGCAATATGTTTCCATATTATCTGTAACCAGATTATAATCATACTTCAAATCACTGTCTTTATTTGAAACGTTCTTATCACAGCAGCTTTGTCCCTCAAATGCAGAGGAGATTTTCTCATGAACATACTTGAAATATAACTTCTTTTAGCTCAGATAGAGAAGACAGAACACAAAACGCTTCGTTCTTTGTGATGCAGCAGAAATCGTCTGTTTCTCTGTCAGACACATATTTCTTATTCATGAACCGCCATGTTTGTTCAGACACAAACAGGACACTGATTGGTTGAACTGTCCATCAATCTGGGAGACAGAATATATGGTTCCAGACCCAAATAATAATCTTTAGACTTCCACGTAACTCTAACACACCTGACTTTAACTGAAAACCCTGCAGATACTAAATGTCGATTTGAGCCAACCCACAATGCTTTGCTGCTGATACTGTGAGCCCTCTTTGAATAATTTCAACCCCGGATACGCTGTCTGTGGACTGTGAAATGATGTCCCCGAGGAG
>NW_027316500.1:24797001-24892001 GCF_026437365.1 Eucyclogobius newberryi | reverse complement strand
TTACCCCCTTTGTAATTATGAGATCTAGAGTGTGTCCTTTGCTGTGGGTGGGGCCTCTCACATGCTGAGTAAGACTGAAGGTTTCAAGGACAGCATCAAGCTCTTAGGCGTTTCTGTCACAAATATTATCAACATGCACATTGAAATCACCTGTAATGACCAAACCATCAAAGTCTGTGCATATGACTGAAAGCATCTCAGTAAAATCATCAATAAAACTTTGGCAGTGCTGGGGAGGCTTGTATAAAACAATGAAGAGAATGGATGGAGACCGTTTTAGCTCCATTTTAAAGGATACATACTCAAATGATGAAAACACCCCAAAAGACAACCTGCGGGTAATTATTTCATCTCTAAAGACAGCACAGACTCCACCCCCTTTTTTGTTTTCTCGTGTTTCAGATTCAAACTTAAAGTTGGGTGGAGCAGATTCTATCAGAACTACATTTCCTGTGTTTTTGTCAAGCCATGTTTCAGTTAAAAACATAAAATCAAGATTATAAGAAGAAATAAAATTATTAATTAAGAGAGATTTGTTACATAAGGATCTGACATTTAGCACAGCAAGTCTCAGACTAGTTTCAGTGAGACTGGGCTTTATCTTTTCACAGGGAATATGAATCACATTTCTCAGATTGGGCCTGACTCGCATTTTGTTTTTCCATCTCTGTGATGATGTGACTACAGAAATAGCACTAGGGGGGGCTCTTTTTACATAGGGCCCCGGGTTGGTTTGATTTTTAATGTGACAATAAGTCCCGGCAACGCTGAGACCCAGTGCATCCTAGCTATGGGAGATACCAGGTGAAAGGCGAGGTTGGATGGGTGGTGGGGCTTTTGTAGCCAAGGAGAGTTTGGGACCAGGTGAGAGGCGAGGGGGGATGGGTGGTGGGGCTTTTGTTGGTGTAGTCGGCTTGTGCAGGGAAGACATAGCCCTTGCTATATTGGGCGTGAGTGGAGCCATCTTAATGCCTGATTTGATCAGACTTTCAAAATGGCTGGGAAGGCCCATGGGTGAGAGTGGAGATGAGAAGGAGAATGATGAATCTTTAGTGGGAGTAGATGTTGCAGGGGGAACCCAGGGCTGGTGTGAAGGCAGGGGCGATGACAGGGATGTTGTTGGGCTTGTCACTGATGGGTCCAAGGCCTTTGAAGATTGTTCCTTTGCTGGAGGCGGTGGAGGTGAATGCGGAGCAGCTGGAGCTGAATCCTTTGCTGCTGGTGGTGGAGCAGCTGCTGATGAATCCTTTGGTGGAGGCTGAGGTTGTGGTGCTTTTGATGTTGAAACATTGGCTCGGTCTCTGGCTGATGGAGCAGGAATTCTTCTCTCATTCCTCTCTTCTCTAACTATCTGCTCAGGACCCTGTCCAGGCCCCGTCCAATGCCTCAGAGCGTGGAGCAGGTTCTCTGTCAGCACCCTCACTTCACCTCTGCATAGGTGGGGGCCATTTCTCTTAAACAGGTCCTCTCGTTTCCAGAATAGATAGAAGTTCTCAATGTAGTGTAGTCCTCTCGGGGAACACTCTTTGGACAGCCATGTGTTCAGCTGAAGAAGCCGGCTAAACTTGTTTATCCTCCTGTCGATGTTTGGAAGAGGTCCACTTATGAATGTTTTGATTTCCATTTTATCAAGCACGTGGAATAACTTCAAGAAGTCTTTTTTCAAAACTTCAGTCTGTTCCCGCCGCATGTCCACAGCACCCACGTGCACAATCAGCTGTTTAGCTCCTCCATGCTTAGCCATAATATTTGGAAGGAGTGACGTTGTCTCAGAAACAGTGGCGCTTGGAAAAGAATGTATGTTTATCTTTTCATGCGTCACGTGACTTATCGCGCCGTCCCCAACTAAAACAATCTTGACCTTGGCTCCTGGCACAGATCCTCCTCGCTGTATTTTGGCCACGTCATCTTTCCTTTTTTCATTTAATTCCATCTCTGAAAGTGGTAAAAATCTGTTGGTGAGCTGTATTTTAGGCGACTTCACGTTATCTTAGTATCGTTTAGGCTTTGCTCCAAGTTTGTTCCAAGAAACTGCCTGGTCTTTCTGGTTTTTAGACAGTTTTGGAAACGACACAGAGTCACTGCGGTTTAGGTTGAAAGTAGCAGTTTTTCTTGTAAAAAGTGTGCTCTTCTTACCATCGGTTGACACAGGAATGGTATCGTGAAGAACTTTTTCAGATTCCAAAACAAATATCCGTGTTTTCAGCTCATTAATTTCTTGTTGATATTTCCGACAGCGTTCACAGTCTTTCTCCCTTCTTCTCCCGGACATGTCGCTGGCGTCAGATATGTCGTTAAAACTGGAAAAATGTTCTTAAAATCCTTGGTTTACTTGAAAAAGTCTAAAGCAAAAATGTTTGGAAGACAAAACTGATTAAAAAGCAAAATAAATAAGGAAAACAGCGATAGCAAGCGGAGCGAGCAAAAAAGCGTGTGCACTCTTCGGAAGCAGAGGTAGAACTGTACAGTTCTGGGACCATATTGCATATTATGATCAAAATAAAGAATGTTTTTTTCTAATGTTTTCCATTTCCAAACCAAAGCCAACAAATTATACTTCGTTAGCTACGTACAGCAAAAACGAGAGCTCAAACGTAGAATTGTGTCGTTAAACTGATCCTGCAGACAGTGTGCTTCCTCCTCAACACGGATTATGCAAATGTGCAGGCTTAAACAAAAATAAAGTGAATTGAAGAGACAGCTTAGCCAGGCATGAGTACTTCATTAGACAATGTGCCAGAATATATCCTTCTGTTTATTAGTTTAACATACATTATTAGAGCATCTTGTACAATGTTATGCAGCGCTTGCCTGACCAGACATTCCCAATACGTTTTGACTGACGACTTTACAAAACCTGAGGGTCTGGGATCCAACCCAGTCGCTCCAATTTCCAAAGGGAGTGATTGACAGGCGGATTAACCAATCAGACAAACGCATTGTCCGTTTGTGTCTAAACAAACATGGTGGATTACGAGGAAAGAATAAAAATAACACAAACTGAGAAACGTTGCCGACTTCTGCTGAGTCAACAAGCGACGCACTAAACTCTATAAATCTGAGGTAAATGAAGTTATATATTTTGTTCTGAATTTTACCAATATATTTGAGAGACGTCTTCTGCATTTGAGAGACACGTGACACAAAGTCTTCTGCATGTGAGAGACACGTGACACAAAGTCTTCTGCATTTGAGAGACACGTGACACAAAGTCTTCTGCATGTGAGAGACATGTGACACAACGTCTTCTGCATGTGAGAGACACGTGACACAAAGTCTTCTGCATTTGAGAGACACGTGACACAAAGTCTTCTGAATGTGAGAGACACGTGACACAAAGTCTTCTGCATTTGAGAGACACGTGACACAAAGTCTTCTGTATTTGAGAGACACGTGACACAAAGTCTTCTGCATGTGAGAGACACGTGACACAAAGTCTTCTGCATTTGAGAGACACGTGACACAAAGTCTTCTGCATGTGAGAGACACGTGACACAAAGTCTTCTGCATGTGAGAGACACGTGACACAAAGTCTTCTTCATTTGAGAGACACGTGACACAAAGTCTTCTGCATGTGAGAGACACGTGACACAAAGTCTTCTGCATTTGAGAGACACGTGACACAAAGTCTTCTGCATGTGAGAGACACGTGACACAAAGTCTTCTGCATGTGAGAGACACGTGACACAAAGTCTTCTGCATTTGAGAGACACGTGACACAAAGTCTTCTACATTTGAGAGACACGTGACACAAAGTCTTCTGCATGTGAGAGACACGTGACACAAAGTCTTCTACATTTGATAGACACGTGACACAAAGTCTTCTACATTTGAGAGACACGTGACACAAAGTCTTCTACATTTGAGAGACACGTGACACAAAGTCTTCTGCATGTGAGAGACACGTGACACAAAGTCTTCTGCATTTGAGAGACACGTGACACAAAGTCTTCTGTATTTGAGAGGCACGTGACACAAAGTCTTCTGCATGTGAGAGACACGTGACACAAAGTCTTCTGCATGTGAGAGACACGTGACACAAAGTCTTCTGCATGTGAGAGACACGTGACACAAAGTCTTCTACATTTGAGAGACACGTGACACAAAGTCTTCTACATTTGAGAGACACGTGACACAAAGTCTTCTGCATTTGAGAGACACGTGACACAAAGTCTTCTACATTTGAGAGACACGTGACACAAAGTCTTCTGTATTTGAGAGACACGTGACACAAAGTCTTCTGTATTTGAGAGACACGTGACACAAAGTCTTCTGCATGTGAGAGACACGTGACACAAAGTCTTCTACATTTGAGAGACACGTGACACAAAGTCTTCTACATTTCAGAGACACGTGACACAAAGTCTTCTGCATTTGAGAGACACGTGACACAAAGTCTTCTGCATTTGAGAGACACGTGACATAAAGTCTTCTGCATTTGAGAGACACGTGACACAAAGTCTTCTGCACGTGAGAGACACGTGACACAAAGTCTTCTGCACGTGAGAGACACGTGACACAAAGTCTTCTGCATGTGAGAGACACGTGACATAAAGTCTTCTGCATTTGAGAGACACGTGACACAAAGTCTTCTGCACGTGAGAGACACGTGACACAAAGTCTTCTGCATGTGAGAGACACTGACACAAAGTCTTCTGCATTTGAGAGACACGTGACACAAATTAGCGGCGGTGGTTGGACCGGTTAATGCTGGATAGTTTTTTTGACGGCCCCTAATGGTCCGAATCCAGACCCTTCTGCATCTGAACAGAATGTGGGAGGGACTGGCTGGTCAGGTGAATGCAGTGCACTATTGCTACACAATATCTTACCTGGTTTGCAAACTGGTTTAAGGTCATTCTATGCAATTATTTCTAAAGATCGGGTTACACTGTGCTATTTGTGGGCTAGTTTTGCACGATTCGCTGAGGTGAACTGGACCATCAGGCCTGAACTGGACCAACAGGCCTGAACTGGCCCAATAGGCCCAAACTCGGACTGGACCAACAGGCCCGAACTGGACCAACCGGCCCGAACTGGACCAATCTGCCCGAACTGGACCAACAGGCCCAAACTCGGACTGGACCAACAGGCCCAAACTGGACCAACAGGCCCAAACTCGGACTGGACCAACAGGCCCGAACTGGACCAACAGGCCTGAACTGGACCAACAGGCCTGAACTGGACCAACAGGCCTTAACTGGACCAACAGGCCTTACCTGGACCAACAGGCCCGAACTGGACCATCAGGCCTGAACTGGACCATCAGGCCTAAACTGGACCAACAGGCTTAAACTGGACCAACAGGCCTGAACTGGACCATCAGGCCTGAACTGGACCAACAGGCCTGAACTGGATCATCAGGCCTGAACGGGACCATCAGGCCTGAACTGGACCAACAGGCCTGAACTGGACCATCAGGCCTGAACTGGACCTACAGGCCTTAACTGGACCAACAGGCCCGAACTGGACCATCAGGCCTTTATGATACGTCTTAAGAACAAATCAGCACCCAAGCCTGTTCAGAGTCGAGGGTCTGTTCATGGCGCCGTACAGTGCACTCACCCCTGTCGGGACCCCGGGCTCCCCTCATGTCAGATTTAATCACAATCAGGGAGCAATTTGTAACATCTTAAGTTCTTAATATGGCTTACCGCAGTCAAGAAGGAGAAGCAGACTTAACATTATGGATTGCATTGTTTCCAAAATGTGTAAATGCCCTAAATCAAATGTATAGTTTGTATATATAACAATTTGGGTTGAGGCAGAGACATGTCTTAGTCAAGTGCAGTTTTTGAGTATCTGTAGCTTTACTTTAAATGTATTTCAGCTGAGCACTTATTACTTTGGCTCCACTACACTGTTTTTTTGTGGAAGAGTTTTACATTTACATTCTTTTGTCCCATTTAAAGCCTTATATGAAGCTCACTCCAGAGACGTGCTTTTCAGATGTTCCAGACTCAGTTTGCAGTAACTTGGCTTTAATCAATTTTGAAAGTTATTATATTATTATTCAATATTCACAGTTCTATTTTTTTGGGGAAAGACTAAAAATGCACAAATGATCACCTAGTTTAATTCCTTTATGTACCCTTTATAACCAAATATACCTTTCTAATCTAATCTTTGACATAATTTATACTAGTTTTACAGCGTGGACTGAACAGAATACAGCAAAAATACAGTTTGCATCTTGTCTTTAGAAGGAGACGACTACTTTTATTTTATTTTGAAATGTAAGCAGATTCTACAGCAAATGCTTCAGTTCTTCAACTTAACTAATCATTTCACTGAGCTACTTTTACTCATATTGGAATATTGTTTGACCAGGTATATATGTACTTTTACTACAGTCATGAAACGCAGTACTTTGACCACTTATGAACATTCCTAATAACATAAGGTAATAACGTCTCCATGTAGACCAGCGAAGCAGACTCTCCTCCTGGAATGTTACATAGTACAACTTTAGCTTCATCGATGGCATTGCAAGACATGATTTGCAATGGTTATAGTCACAGGAGTATTTGAAGTAGTCTTCCTTAACAAATTCGATAAATACTGTGGATGCATAGCTCTTCCAGGCACCCAAACATGCATAATATGATTAAATAAACAGTTCCTTCCCTGTTGCACACGCCATTCGTCTCTTCAGCTCTCATTTCGACTGTAGCTGCAGATCTGGAGGCAGAGACAGAAAAGTAAATGCTTTCGTTGGTTCTCCCTGAACATTTGGAGTGATCTGTGCACTCCGCTCGTCCTCAGGCATGGCCCGAGTCTGTCCCTCCGTATGTCCCATTAAACCCAAGGCCAAACTGCTGCTCTCTCTTGTGTCTCTCCAAACTCATCACTCTGATTAGGCCCACTGTCACTGAAATGTGCACATCGTCCCGGGGAACGACCAGCAAACCCATCGACCCCTGAGCCAAGCCTTCTCCAGGGCATCACCGCGGGGCATCCCAGACATGCGAGCTATGGGGTACTTCAGCCGTCTCTTTGAAATACTAAGACGTGGATTTGGAAGATGGGCAAAGTAATGTTTTGAGTGGCAGTTTCTTTTTCACATTCAGGAGTCACTCTTTCCCATCGGATGACTGTGGCTTAGTGGTTGGTGTGCTGAGGTTTGGCGATTCAAACCAGTAGACCAGTGCATACTGTGGTTGTGTCCTTGGGCAAGGCAGATTGGCGGTGAATAAAGCATTTTGAGTATTTCAAAAGATGCTTTTAGTATTATTAATGGGCTGTGTCTGAATGTCCATAATGCTCCCTACACAGGGGACTATGTTTGTGTCGTCACAATGTCCAGCAGATGGAAGTAGTGCACTCAAAATTTCAATGCATCTTGAAAAGTAGTGTCCAAGTCTTTGACTGGACACAACGTCTGAATGAAAGCAAACGGTCAGCATTAGCCACTTACCTTAGTTTGAACTGTAAGAGCACCATCGGTGGCAAAAAAAGTCTGTTTGAAGTTTAATGTGAGATCCATGTTATGTAAAACTGAGTATTAGTCTGTAAGTTATGCAGACTTTTTTCACCCAGATGCCAGAGTCACGTGACCCGCACAAGCAGTAGCTCTGTAAAAGCTTTTGCTGATTGTTTGAGAGCGGTTCAGGAAGGGACGCTGATGAATGTCTTCAGCTTAAAGAAAGGGAAAAACTGAAACGATTGATTTTGCACTTTGTGTTCCTTTGCTGAACTGTGATAGGCCCTCTTTGTTAATTAAAAAATCTTCTCTTGGAACCTTGGAGTTTTTGTTGAATTTGATGAACCGATTAAGGCCGTTCTCAAATCTAGTTTTTATAACTTATAGTTTCTCACCAAAGCCAAATCTTACATTCTGCTCCCTCACGTTGCAAGGTCCGTCCATACTTTTTGGACCTCACGGCTCGATTCCTGCAACTCCTTGTATGTTGGCATCAACCAGGGCCCACTCAGCCGTCTATAGGGAGTACAGAACGCACAGGAAACACACTGCTCCTGTTCTTAAATCCATGCACTGGCTCCCTGTACATGTTAGAATCCATTTTTTAAATTCTTATGTTTGTTTTTAAAAGCCTCAGTGGCACCTTCTTATTTATTTGATCTCCTCCAGTCCCATGTCCCATTTAGAGCCCTGCGCTCTGCAGACCAGCATCTCCTGGTGTGGAATACTTTGCCTCTGCACATCAGAACTGCACAATCACTTGAGCACATTAACCCTTGCTAAAAATGCACTTTTTCTCTTTGCCATTTGACTCCAGATAGAGCGGGATAAGCTTTGACTATTGTCGTTTATATGCTGCTTTGTTGCTATGTTGTCTCTTATACGTATTGTTGTCTGTACAGTACTTTGGTAAGCACTGGCCCTTTTTAAACATGCTTTAGAAAATACTTTTTATTTGATTTTAAATAGTGCAGGAACATGTAGTGGGTTAGTGTGTAGGGTTCAGGGGCTGGAGGGGACGTTCAAACACAACCATGGCAATTATTACTATCATTATTTTTTGTGCCTTACCTGATTCAAGTAGCCACAATTTCCAATCATTTCCCAGGAGCAGAAGTGAACTAGGGTTTCTAAATGTGATTTGCCATTTCCACTTTTCAGTTACTTATGCAATACTTCAAGATGCACACTCAAATCAAGGACAGAAACGCAGGGAGTGATTAGTCAGGGATGGAACCAGTTACCTTCAGGTTCACAGTTGAAGGCTGAAGCCACTACACCACTACTGCCAATCTCTAAAATATCAGACGCAGTAGCACTTAAACCTCACAAATACCTAAATATTAAAACAATATATATGCTGTAGTTAAAATGATCAGTCAATATGATGATGACAAGCATGTATTCATTTAATCGTTGCCCTAAATCCCAATGTGAGTTTTTCCGAGTCAGATGAGGCTGTTTTGTGCCTGCATGTGTCAGTGTAAGTGCTCTTAATTATTGCTTTGAGAGGGACGTGTCGTCTCACTCTCTGACACATGCAAACAACACTGCAGAATGACACAGCCCACAACACTAATGCCAGCCTGCCAACAATGCACCAGACAAGCACAAAATACTCTTATTATGTGATAGTAGTTTTACAGAATGTCCTGAATTATTACTGAATGCATAAATTACAAATACAATATAGTGTTATCACAATACAAAGAAATAATGCAATATTGTCATGAACTTTTTAAATATTAAAGAATAAAATACTTGTTTTGTGATTGTATTGTCATGTAATTTTTGTCATATTTTATTGTCGTTAATTTAAATAAATAGATAAATACATATACTTAAATAATTGTTGTATATTTTATATTTACAGAACTAACAAAAGGATAAGATATTAACAGAATTTGTCTTAACTAAGTACACCCGAGAGACATTGGACCCAGAGCTCCCAGAAAGCTAGAAACGCCCCTGCAAATTGTATGTAAAATCACATAATTTCACATGTTTTCATTGATATACATTTAAAAACACATATTTATACATATTCTTCTTTCGGTTGCAAGCTTGTTAAAGGCTCAGCTTTGCTCCGAACGCTGCACAGATGACCTTCTCCTCCTGGTTGTTCCGCCGTGTCTCTAAATGTTAATGGCTGCTCAGATCGATGGTCTGGATTTATGGGTCACTCTTTGATGGTTGAGATTCCGGGGCTGTTGGCGCAGACACCGCTGTCTTAAACACCTCGGCTCGGCTTCAGCTCTGTGGCGCTCCGTAACAAATCATTAGTTTGAAGTCACCTGCCGGGCCAGAGCCATGCGTTGTCAGAGCAAAGCGAGCACAGATCCTCTATTAAAGAGGATCGAAGCAGCAAGACTTTTTCTCATTTGTGTCACTTTTTAATTTGTAGCACTACTAAATAGTCCATCTTCTCAAAAAGATATTAAAACACAATATTTTAAACTCCTTGCAGCAGTCTATGTATAATGCTCTCTTTCTTAACTCATTTCTATCATCCTAATTATTAATCGCAATGAGTTTATAACAGATGTTTTAAGAGTTTTAACCCTAACCCAGATGCAGACAACACACAGTGGTCTTATTTTCACCCTAAAAACTGCTTTTACAACATATCTGTGCAGGAACTTGTCAGATTTACTTCATTATATGTACAGCTACTTTAAAAGTGCACGATATAATTTTATCTTGTGGAGGAAATGCCACCTCCTTCTCTCCAGGGAGATGTTTGGAGACGCTTTGCCTGGAAGTTTCCACGGTCCTGCATCACACTCGGGCGGTAGTCGACTGAAAGGATGAATGGTAGACTAATGACATGCCATTTGTATTGATCATTAAGGAGACTAATGATCTAAAAGGAGAGGCGGCGTGGTACTCTCTAAATGATTCGGGAGAAATATTGTAAACTCCAAAATAACTCCACGCTTTCTCCTTTCTGCTGTTGTGCATATAATCTAGTCATTTTCATAGAATAATTAGTCGACTACTACTACTACTACTACTAATGATAATACCACATTGACCGATTCATTGACTAAAGGATAAAGACATACAGCCATCTGTGTGCATCTATCTCCATCACAAACATACGAGGCCACACGATAAAAGCCCCTGCTGACAACTGGACAAGAATCCCACCCGTACCTTTGACAATGTTCTATTTTATTTTTAAAAAAAAAGCTTTTACCTTCCCCACTTTTGCTTTTATTTCCCCTCTGGTGCAAACGTCTATTTTGGCATCTTCACCATGTTAAAAATACATAAGCAGAGAAAACAGCCCGTGCTCCCTAGGCTCTTAAAGACGTGTGTGTGTGTGTGTGTGTGTTTGCATGTGGGCAGCAGCTTCTCTATCAGTCTCAGCACACTGTGGCTGTCCCCCCTGGGCATGTGCACTCTCGCTGGATAAAAAAACGTTGAATAAAAATTTACTTTCCCGTGAGACGCCTCTCCTCATACAGGTGGGTCTCCTGCGGGGTCTGAGGTTCACTGCGTCACTACTAAAAGCTGTCTGTGTGCAGTTGGGGAGGATTCAATGAGGCCTGAAACGCACGGCTGCAGCAGTGAGAGTTTGTGAATGGCAAGATGGGCGTGAATGATAGCATTGTTAGAGAAAATGCCTGTTGTGGCTAGTTCTGCTGCAGAAGTGCTTGAAAGGCAAAGGAAGCAAACAAAGTATTGTCCCCGGATGACTGGATTTGTGTTGAACTTGCTAGTGGAGATTGGAGCATAGCTTTTATCAACATGACTCCAACCAATTAAAAATGTTATTACTTAAAGAGGACATATTCAATTCAACTTAACTTTATTCAGGCCACGACATGAGCTGCAGATCACGATCGCCAAAAGTGGATTAATATGATTGATTTTTTTCATTTGAGCCAAAAATCGCTACAGGACGCTGCTGAATCCTAATCCTAAAGGGCCACTAAACACCTGCAGTAGAGCCTTTTTCAGCCAAAAGCAATATTTGAAAATGGTTTGGGAAGGTGAGAGGAGGAGGTGAGAGGAGGAGGTGATTGACAGCAGCTGCCGGCAGGATACTGACCTAATCTGGACAAGAGCGGACGTTCACTCGATGCTAAGATGCTACTAACAATGCTAGCGCGTCCACGGTGTTCTCCGCCCACTCGGCCGCCTCCGCTCTCACACACTACGTCAGACACAGGGGCGGGGCTCACAGGGGGTCAGTCGTGATGTAGTGACCGAGCTTATGATTCATCAGTGGCCTCAGGTCCAACCGCGGAATTCAAACACAGTGTGGCCACAGTTGAATCCAAAGAAGACAAGATCTGCAGGCACAGATTTGAACCCAGAAGTCAGATTTTGTATGCACTAAAATGACAAAATAAAGCCAGGAATGTGTATATATATATATATATATATATATATATATATATATATCTATTTTGGACCCATTTACACACTTAATCAGTTAAAAAAAAAGTGTTTTTGGCATTTAGTTGCTCTGGAGATGGACATAAGAGCAGTGCCCATGTACTGTGGCATAGGGGAAAACGGGTTGTACTGGAGCAATGGCGTCATGTTAATTTAATTGGCGTTTCTTTCAGTTCTCGTGCTTGCCTTTACCCTGTCTTCGGTCGCATGATTGTCCTGTGTCTCTGCTTCTCTTGAACATAAACCTGCTCTTCCTCTGCTGCAGCCTTCGCTCGCCAAATGGATGCTATTTTCGTGATCTGTTCAATGGGAGGCTGCTGCGTGCGTCCTCTCCCTCCCTCTCTCCCTCCCTCCCACATACCAGTCCTCTTTAATACCTTGGCACATCCTTCATACTTCCTTCATCTCTTTCTCTCCCTCTGACTCGTTTGTCTGCTCTTCATCTCTCTTCTTCCCCCTCTTTCTCTCTCATGTCTTTTCCACTCGCTATCGCTGAATTGCCCTTCTCTTTCCCTTTTTCTCCTCCACCCTTCTCTCTCTCTCTCTCTCTCTCTCTCTCCCTGGGTGAATGTAGGGCAGTCTCCACAGGGCGTTCTCTCTCTCTCAGGGATGCCCTTGTTTCTGCTCCACTTGTGACATCCTCATGCACGCTGCACTGTCACTTTATGGAGTGGAATTGCGTATGTTGTGCTTTGGATATATTTGGATGCACCGTACAGCGCTTTAATGTAGCGTCTTTAGCATTTCAATCTTAGACATTATTTGAACAACTCTGCAATCATACCCTTTGGCTACGGTGCAGCACAAGTTTAGGTTTTCAGGGGTAAAAAGGGAAAAAAAGACGACGGGTTTGCAGGTTCAGCTTGATGTGATGGATTCATTTCAGACAAAAACACAGGACAGCCACAGTTTCTCCTGCAATTAGTGTTTCCCTGTGAATAATGTGCATTTTGACATAGTTTTAACCAATATTGGGATACATTTTTCCAACAGAATTCCGTTCGAACATGAGATTTTGTGCTTCACCATTGAGATGTCCATACTATATGTTCCCATTCTTCATCCAACAAATTTCCTTCTTTTTCACATTTATATTTTAATTCTCTAGTGGAATTGCTGTCATGATCAGCATACATTTTTATAGTTTTCATTTAAAAAAAAGTAACCCGAGAGCTACTGTTGCATTGTTTTATTCCCTGTGTTTAAATTGTAGTTATCTAAAAATGCAACAAACAAGATCAAAAATAGAGGGGTGAGATTATTCCTTTCACGATTAGATGATTGAACTGATGTTTTCTTTAAGGACCATCCATTTTATTCAGCCTGAATGTGAACTTGTTTGTGTGTGTGTGTTTTTGCGAGGTCTTGCTAACTGCAAAGAATAGTCCTCTAAGTTTTCTGATTCTGATTTGGATTATGTAATTGCTTTTTTTAACCAAAACAAATTCCGAGTTTGTGAAATGTGTTCACTCACACTGGCAATAAACCATTAATAAGCCTTCCCTTCCCTTTGTCTTTTGGCCTTCCTCGTGCCCTACCTCGCCCTGTAATTCTATCATTAGCACACGATCAATGACCGCCCCAAAAATACACAGGGCCTAATGACTAATTAATAAGGTAAAGTGAGAAAAATGTCTGCTTGGAAACGAAGGATGTTTCAAAGGATGTTTTCTATGTATATACAGTACAGTCCACACATATCCGTTGCTATGGGGGCACTATGGCTAACATTTGGACGTTATCATGGAAATCCCCGCGCTTCCATGTTTTATTTTTCAAGCTGGTAGACAACAGCTGGTTTGGACACGTGCTAGAAGAATCCCTTCCAGTCGCGCGCACACGTTTGTAACTGTATATGGTGGATCTGCTGTGTAAATCCTCATAGCCCTGGCAGCGTCATTAGTTTTAAATGAAGACAAACCACTGATTGAACGTAATGGGAGAATTCACCTGCGGGATTATTAGCAGAGGGAGTGTAAATTGAGCCATTCGTTGCCACCCGCTAATGGTTGGATTGATCAAAGTCGGTGAGATAATAGTAATGGAAGGCCTGTCGGGTTCGCTTGGGCTGTTGCATTGGCTAGAAAACATGCTACAGGCTACTGCGCAGATATTTGAAGATAATGAACAAATATAAACCTAAAGCTAGTCATTGATTTATTATTGCACCATTTTGCGTCCCCGTGGCGTGTTTGTAAATGGGTTTTTGTATACTCATTTGTGTTAATTAGTGGGAAAATAACTGCAAATTTGTGTGTTTGAATGAAGATATATGGATGTCGTATCAGAGGAAAAAGTCATCTCTTATTATTAGTGCAGAGAGTTTAAACTACCATAGAGCTTCTGTTGGAGGAGACCCTGACCTGTATGTTGGGTCAAAATATCTTGAGGCCATTTAGTTTATTTGGGGGAAAAATGCAGTTAGTTTTGGCATTAAAGTTTTGTTACAACGACTCTGCCAGTTCAAAGGCTTGTCACTGTCTAAATCGAAAATTCCAATGATCCTGAGGTGGAGAAAGAACTGTGACACTGACTGAATCACAAAGCCTGAGATCACACCAGGACATAGTCTTATATTATAAACCATTGGAAATGTTGAAATGCTGAATACTTTATTCTTCATTGATTTAAGGTCAACATTGGGTTATTTTATTGTCATTCCAACATGTGAAACAAGCTACACGACACTTCCTCAAGGCCCAGCAATGCTTCAATAAAAAAGCAATTGTTCAAAACTAAAAGCAATAATAAATTAAAGCCGCGGCAGCAGCGATGATGGCTCTCGCCTCCCGCGCGACCGCCTTCCCGCCTGTCCAGAGGCAGGAAAATAAAGAGGAGGAACTACAAAAATGGAATGAGACTACAAAATGACCCGGGCTACAGAGTGGAAACATGTCAACAATCCTACAATCTCCCTCTCTCTTTCTTTCTCCCTCTCTCCCCCTCTCTCTCCCTCTCTCTCCCCCTCTCCCTCTCCCCCATCTCTCTCTCCCCCTCTCCCTCTCTCTCTCCCCCATCTCCCTCTCTCCCCCTCTCTCTCCCCCCCTCTCTCTCCCTCCCTCTCCCTCTCTCTCCCCCTCTCTCTCCCTCTCTCCCCCTCTCTCTCCCTCTCTCTCCCCCTCCCTCTCCCCCCCTCTCTCTCCCTCCCTCTCCCTCTCTCTCCCCCTCTCTCTCCCTCCCTCTCCCTCTCTCTCCCCCTCTCTCTCTCTCCCTCTCTCTCTCTCCCCCTCTCCCTCTCTCTCTCCCCCTCTCCCTCTCTCTCTCCCCCTCTCCCTCTATCTCTTTCCCCCTCTCTCTCTCTCTCCCCCCTCCCCCTCTCTCCCCCTCTCTCTCCCCCTCTCCCTTCTCTCTCTCCCCCTCTCCCTCTCTCTCCCCCTCTCCCTCTCTCTCCCCCTCTCCCCCTCTCCCTCTCGAGTTGTGGCAGAAAGAATTAAGTCTAAAGAATAAAGTCTAAAGAATAATAATTCTAATGCGGCACGAGAGGAAATGTCCCATCAAAATAAAAGCGGAGGAGGAAGTGAAGGCATTCATTGCGCCTCTGCTGGCCAATTGTGAAAATACACAATATCTGCAATGCACTTTTTTCATGGCGTCTCGAGGAGAATATAAATCATGAGTTTCAAACAAATCAGACAATGTTTTTCACACAATGGGTAGGGGGCACTATAGAGTACATTTGTTACATGGCTATTCATTTCCAATCAGACCCTAAAAACGCATTAGTGAGTGAAATATGAGCTCCGCAGCTCAATTCCAATAGGCGTGACTTGTCCTTGAAAACACTGAAAATTGAGCTTTTTTTGAGGGCGTGTTACGCAGAGACCGTAAAGAATATCAACATTCTTTTGGATATTTAATAAATTTCAATGTCTTTAGATGCAAAAGGTGTTGTTTTGAGCTCGATCGGACAAAAACCTAAAGGACAAGTACGATTTTGAAAAAAAAAAAAGTCAAGCGTGGCGGTGCCATTTTGATTCAACATGGCTGACTTCCTGTTTATCATAGAGCGATGCTGCCAGGTGTGTTTTACTCATCAGAGGTCAGAGGTCAAAGGTAGCTCTATCACTGTCCTCATGTGCCTAGGCCAAAGATTAAGAGTTTCATGTTTTTCTTTTTTGAACTAGTCGGCACTGTTGTGACGGGCGTTCTCGCAACATCCATTTTATTGGAGTTCGGGCCGAGCCGATCGCGTCTATGTCCCCATGTGACCTATGACCCCATGTGTGACATTCATTAATGTTAGAGGGTCAAAAATGCCCCAGTTGTGGCAACATTTGACCATACAAAACAATAATAATAAGAAACCATTCAAGAACAATGTCTCATCGCATTCCATTCCATGGAAGGCTCGAGCCAAATACAACTTAAAATATATGATTAAACATTAACATTGGACTGTAAGGTGAGCAGTGAGGAGGAGGTAGAAATCTTCATGAGCCTCAGGATGAAGCTGATCTTCAGACGAGAGGTTCTGAAGTTGGTGGGAGAGAGTGAGGGTCTTCTAGGATCCTGCAGCGCTCGGTATAAATGTCACTGATGGAGGAGACATCTTATCCAGTGATCTTCTTCTCCTCTCTGAGCACCCACTGCAGTGCTTTCTTGTCCTGGGCTGAGCAGTGATCATAGCAACCCACATCTTAAGTGTATTCTGATATTCTGATGATAACCACAGTTTGACATGTGATGTATTGCATGCTATATTATGCCATATATCATTATTTTTTTAAACTTAACTGATGCGGCGAGTGGCTTCTCATTTCTGAAACAACCATGTGGAAAGACAAATCCTGTGGTCATGGATGAGATGTCAGTGTGTTTGAGAAGGGTCAAATCATTGGCTACATGATTTTACTACAGATCTGACCCCCAGTGAGAGTGTTTGGGACGAGCTGGAGAAGGCTTTGTGCAGTGGTCACTCTCTCCACCATCAACACAAGATCAACATGAAAAATAATGCCACACTGGATGGAAATACATCTTTTCATATTGCAGAAGCTTTTTGAAACTGGCGACTTTTTTTTTCTTTTCTTTTTTGGACAGGCAGTGTAGATTTTGACCAATATTTCCACCATTTGCACAAACTTAATGTGAAATACACCCATTTTAATCATCAAAACCAGCAACAACACAAAAATATTTCCTAAAATATAACAAAAAATACTTTCAATATCGATACAGAAGATGACAAAAATCACAAAAATCACAATTCAACGATATTCTAAAAACTACAGTGTATTGTAGCTAACCACAGTCATGCCATTTTACATAATACAAGTGAAGGCTCGATAAACTCACTCACCCTCACCAACAGCTTTAATGGCTGGGTTTTCTGTCATGTTCCTTGCAGAGCTGCTCCATAATTATTTCTGTGTGGCTGGAATAAACATGAGCGTGCGTGTGTGGGCGCTGCCATTCTTCGCAGATGCACCCTGCCTGACAGATTTCACATTCTGTGGACAAATATTCCCTCACAAAGAATGCTTTGACGTTGTGCATCTGACCACCAAATGGGTCTGAGCACATCTCCCATAGCTGTGTCAATGAACATATTATCTGTCTTTGGTTGTTTTGTTAAGCGCTGAAGATAAATCTGGTGATCTTTTAAATGCGTCACAGCTTCACATTTGAAGTGAACACGTTAGTTAGTTAGTTAGTTAGTTAGTTAGTTAGTTAGTTACGTAAGCGAGCACGTTAGTTACCTGTTTTTATCAATTCTTTTGGCACATTTTCTGAAACTTTTCATACATTTTACAAATATTTTGCAAAAATATTTTCCCGTAAATTGTATAAAAGTTGTAAAAAGGAAACATTGTGGTTAAAATATGAACATAATCGTCGTCACAGCTCGGAGAACGCTTCAACACTTGTCTTCTTGTGTGCTGTGAAGGAGTGAGCGACATAAAGGACCACACAGTTTATATTGGTTGGAGAGTGCTGCAATTACGCAAAACGCTACACAAATCATTTACGTAACAAAGAAGCTTTTTTTTTTTTACTTTTTACCATCGGCTCTCAGAATAGTTTCAGACTTTGACAATGAAGTATCTGGATCTAGAATTGGTTCAGACAATTTTACGTTGTGCTTCCTACTGCTTTAGTTTGACTCGTAAACTGTTGTGTTCTTCATATTGTGACTCAGCGTGCGCTCACTTGTGTGTCTAGATCAGAGTGTGTAGTCTTTAGGTGGAGTTACAATTGCAATCTGCGTTGAAATAATTGTGTTTTAGGTACTGCACAAAGAGTCTTTTAGTTTTGATATGAGAGTTAAAAATTGAGTATTTGATTTATTTAAAGGTCAATTTTGTGCTGGTTTTACAAGAGCAGCACAAAATGTACCAATAAAAAAAATCAAGTTTGACTTTTGCTCACTGTTTGCAGCTAATAACAACATATTTTATGTCTCAGCAACCAGGAAGTAAGAGCTGAAAGCTACTCTCCGATTGGCTGTGCTTCGGTGGTCCACTCAGTTTCATTTTGACGTCTGAAACAAACAAACAAACAACAGTTTAAAGCTGTGCCCGAGCCCAAAAATGAATGCATGTGAATACTAACAATGTGCCAAAGTCTTTGTGTGAGCTAGGGACAAGTTACACAGATTCAAAAACAATGTGTAATGTCAAAGCGATGGAAAAAAACTTTATTTTAGTTTTCCCCCATTTAACAAAATGGTTTAAATGTCAGTAAGATCCTAATTGGTTGCACAGCCTTGGGACGAGGATAACACTTGCACTGCAGCTGAATAAATTGCCAAAGTGTCATTTCTTCACAATGGCTGTAACTGCTCGTACCAAGCGCTCAAATTGGCTTCTCGTTTTACTGCACACTCCTGTATTCCAACTGTAGAAAACACCCAGAGATGAGTTTGTGTTGTTTACGTGATTTCCCAGACAAGCGAGTTTATTTATATCTCCCCGCTAGTGTTTGAGTGCCTTTGTTGAAGCTATTTTATTTAGTAATGGTGCCGGTGACCTAAATCAATCATTTTAGTGCTAACTTGGTCTCCCAGCGCTTACTCACTCTACACACACACTTGTAATGCAGCTAAATGTGGATGTGGGGCTATATTTATGCGACGGGCTGATGAAAGTACAATTCAGGCTGTGGTTCTGAGGATGAGTGGGAGGTTTGGCAGAGTCGGGGGTGTTGTTGATATCATGGTCACCGTTCTTACTTACACGATTCTTAAACGTGCACAATGTAAGTTTTCTGGTGGAGGTTTTGCCACCTTTTTGAAACCATTCTTGTTTTTCGCCTGGAATGTTTTACGGTGTGGCATTAAGCATTTCACACGTCATGTTTTACGGATTTCACACGTAATTTTGCATTGCACATAAAATGCACATAAACACGAGCACATAAAGCGTCAAAAGCTTCTTGATCAGCCTATTTTTGATTTAGCATTTGATCTCTTTGACTTTGACATTATATTCAGGGGTTTACTATCAGTTGTCCGTGTCATAAGAGCGACTAATTTCTGCATAAAAACATGCAACACTATTTAATTAACAATGTAACGTTTGCTAGCAAAAGCAAAAATGTTAAGATGTTTTTCTAAACAAATAAATATACAAAGTAAAGCCGATGACCACATGAACGCAGTTAAGTTACATGACAGACTTGAGGTGAGAAAAACCTGCTTACAGCAAGAATGCATCTTTTTCATGGTAAAAAACACTTAATAATTGAATAAATGTAAGAAGCAAAGCCATATCAGCTCCATGGAAACCCACCACAAAAGCAGTCATGGTTCTATGTGCTGTCGTGACACATATTCATGTGCAATTACTGTCGTGATCACATGCAATGGTATTTATGTATTTATTTATTTATTTGTCTATGGGAGTTTTTATTTATTTATAGGAGATCTTCTGCTGAGGGTGTTTTTCAGACTTCCTATAAGTGATCTGTTCTTCTGAATCTACCTCTGTATCTGCCTGCGTTGCACCAATGAAATTTCCCCATGTGGGACAATAAAGGATTATCTTATCTTATCTTAAATATAAGTTTATATGTGATTGCTGTCTTCAATATTTCAACATAAGTCAAGAATGTATAATTTGAATAAAATTAAATTCAAAAAAATAAAATTAGACATTAACTCGCATGAGGAACTCAAGTAAATAAATAAAAAATGATTAAAAAATAATTTAAAAAAGGCCGTATAATTAGGCAAGACTTGAAAAACTCACTCCCCACTATCATGTATAAAAGGTGAACATTTGTGATAAAATTGAAAAGTAAGTAAGTCTGTGAACAATGCCACTATGCATTTGAAACAGACAACATTATCTATGCAATTCTAAAACAACCATAGCATTTATGTGTCAATGAATAATCAAGAAAATTTATGAATTTGACCCAGTTTTTTTTCGTAGATGCGTCTCTAATTTTGAACTTTTTTCTGAGATAATTCCACATAATTATCCCTCTCTGGTGCTTTATCTGTTTCAACACATTTGACATTAATTCAGTCCTACATCCCGGTGACGCCGCCTGACTCAGGGTGCACCTCAACATGCTCTGACTCTTACAGGTCAGATAAAATGACTTATAATTGTAGACTCGGGGCTAACCTTGCCAGCGCTCCAGCTGTTTCCCAAGGACATGTGCAGGTCATTGGAAACTCTCCCATGCTGACTAACTAAAGGTGTCCTAGGCTTTTTTTAGAAGCATGTCTCGCCTGGTGTGTTAATGCAGAGGTGAGCACAATGAACACATCCGTCAATAGACCTCGATGCTTTGGGGACAACCCTGTACTTCCCATTAGACGAGACAGAGAACAAGAGTAAAGGACGATAATGGCGGCCGCTCACATTGGCTGTTTCCATTGTAAGCTGCAAGGGATGCTGGAAACAGAGGCTAAAAGGAGCTGCAGTGGTGGTCGGGACATTTGTATTCTGAACGCACAGTACAGCCTTACACATTTGTATTGACACCTTGTTATAGTAGTGGGCATTTGTTATTGTAATTTTGCATTTGGCTGATTGATAGTACCAGTACTCTAAAATGCATTATTCATCAGTTTCATCTTCTTGTGATGGACAACATTTTGAGGACTTTTCACAATTCAAATTGTAGAATATTTAGTTTACATTGTTAATTGCTGTTAAACAGATCTTATATTTCATCATTCTGGAACCCATAGATACAGTGTGTTATTCATTCACTCCATATGTGCAAAAACTCAATATACTCCATATATATACACAACAAGGGTCAGTGTTTGAGGAATGGATTTTCTGAGTACCACCAGCTCTAAACCAAGACTATCCCCTATCAGGCCTAAAATGAGACTAATCCATGCATAAGGTAAGTTTAAATAATAAAGGAGGACAAAATAAAACTGCAGAGGGTTCCATGTACCACCAGAGGCATCTCCACTGTATAAGTAAACCAAGAATCCAGTTTGTAAGACTGGATTATGCATAAAGTTCCAATGAAATGTTGTGCAATCTAACATTCAAAAACAATTTACTACAATTAATGAAATATGGGCCACTTGGTATGACTATAATGAAACATAAAACGCCCTTCGATATTTAGTGCTATAATTGTACACACTATTTTACACACTATTTTAGACCCTGGACCTGCCCCTTAGCCCAGTACAGAACTACTTTACCATCCATCCACCTTAATAAATGGAAAGCACACATTTGTACTTTTTCTTCCAAAGCGCTGGTCTCTTCCTTGTCTTCTTTATCAACATACAGTTTAAACCTGATAAGAACGTCCAAAATGAATGCGTAAATGAATGTGGCTGTTATATTTATTATTCATTGCATGGAGTCAGTGAAAAACTATGTTGTCAAAAACATTTCATTGTTGACCGGGTTGATTTCGTTAGGTGAAAAGCCGTTTTAGACTGGGAGCACAGGTCAATTCACTTCAGACTCCACAAAGGTGTTACCATTGATCGGCTGCATACTCTGAATTATTTACTCCCCGGCGTCTGTACCATGTGACGCCGTAGACTTCATACTTCAGGAGCTTAAACACGCCTCATGAATCAGTGGCCAGGCAGCGGAACACACATTACTTAGCTAATTAATTGTCTATGAATCAAGGCTGCAAGTGCAGATAGGATTCTAACCCATTTACAATGCTTTCCCATGTTGTAAAAGGACCGATTATATATTGTGAAGTATTTTGACTTTTAAACCTATTTATGGACACATTGATATATCATATTTGATCAATTTAAAGTAATGTAGGCTGAAGCAGATTTATAGAAAGTATACTTGGATTGGGAGTGTTGTGCCCTCTGTTGGTAACTGAGGGTAGTGACGCATTAAAAAAACAAATTAGCTGCACGGCTATAGTCAAAATGATGCAAACAGATTGAATAGAATTTACACACTGAAATGAGTCCAGTGTAGATTTAGGGACTCGTTATAGGGACTCGTAATAGTTGCGTGTCAAAACCATTATAGTATATTCACAGATAGAACAAAGAGAAGACCCCATTCGAGTGGTCAGTGTGGTGTCCCCCTCCGGCTCAGATATGGCCTGATTCTGAAGATCTACTCGTCTGTAGTCGTGTGACCTAAAGGCTTTTTCATGACTGATGGTTTGAGACGTTTATTATAAAGACAATCCATAAACGACCAATTACAGGAAGTGATGCGGTTTGGGAAATGTCTGTAGTCCATACTAACTGAAGCTAATGCGAACTGAGTTTGGGTTATGTCTGCTGATTGTAGTCCATGCTAACCTAAGCTAATGCTAATTGAGTTTGGGTTATGTCTGCTGATTGTAGTCCATGCTAACCTAAGCTAATGCTAAATGAGTTTGGGTTATGTCTGCTGATTGTAGTCCATGCTAACCTAAGATAATGCTAAATTATAATGTAATTTACAACTTCTGATGCTGACTTCTGACTTTTGTTTGGAGCCCTAATAAATTCATGTTTCAAAGATAATTCCCTCAAACAGCAAATATTGAGCCCAAAGTTACAAATATTAAAAAAATGTATATAATTTTTCATTTTTATCATTCAAGATATTTTGTGTTATTCCAGTTCACTATTCGTCAAATGTTAGCCAGCGTTTTATTCGTCTGTGCATGCAGAGTTCTTGATATATTCACCTCTGAATGAATGGTGACCCTACCATCAAACCAGTGAATATATCAGCCTGGAAGGTCTATCCACTCCGCCATTCTCATTGCTTATGCTGAAACATTTAAAACCTGATTAGGCAAAACATCTAGGAAATCTAACCACCCATCTCCATCTTCCACCATGACTTTACCCCTATGGGCACTTTACTATCTAATCTATAATTCAATAACATTTGTTATTCCCTCGATGCACTCGACTGATGGTTAATGCAATGGAAACTTGCTAGTCTATGTATGTGGTATGTATCATCACTGCTAAGCATCAAGCAGACTAGAAATGGCTTTAATTCTGTATATTTAGGGAATTATTGACTCATTTGAACTTAGTGACAAGCTGTTGTTTTTTTACTTAACAGCTTATTTTCATAATTTTCTTTTTGTGTCTGTTTTTCCCCTCATTATAACTTCACATTTCTGTTGGTTCTTAAACTAATTAAAAAGATAACAAAAATGAAAACCCATCAAAAGATTTAGCCATTTTATGTGCAAAAACTCTGCATCAGAATGTGGTCTGAACTGGGACTAAACCAGGACTAGAACCAGTGCAAAGCCAGTCTACATCAGGACTAAATAGAGCTCAAACCAGGACCTAAACAGAATTGTGAACCCACCTTCCATCCACACTTGAACCCTCTTTTTACGTAAAGTACTCCTGAGATTCCTTCTTGCATGACTACAGTATTGGCCCTATATAAGTATATATACATATATATTACAGACTGAAGAATGGGCTAAGCGTGCTGCATATGATTGCTTTTTTGAGATCACTCGTGTGGTAATGGGTAATCATGGAGGTAAACACTGAGATGGATGGGGCGTGTGACTTGACAGACCACCACGAATGTATCACGAGGAGGCCCACTTACAGCCCCCCTCTCTCTCTGCCTCCCCCCCTCGCTCGCTCTCTGTCACAGCGCCGCCGTGTTACTCCATGACAGCCTTGTGAATAATTTATGCGGGCTGCCACATCAAAGGGCTGCGCGGTATCAAAACGCTGCAGTTAATATTTGGCTTGTTTTATCTACATGTCATAGACTCCGGTGAACTCGCGGTGCGGGGTGAAGTGTTGTTTGGGGGAGCTGTGAGGACAGGGAGTGCGGCGTGAAAGTTCTGTCGTACAAACAAAGATTCGCGTTGTATTGTGCAACAAAGGTCATTTCTTGCAATATTATTCATGTGTAGACTTGGTAGCGCTGTAGAATTGAAGTGTTCATCGTCAATATGCAAAGTTTATTATTTATAGTCACGCGTTTGACTTTATAACAATAGGTTTACTATAGAAAATCTGCATATAATCTCAACGTTTAATGTCTTTCTTTCTCTTGTGTCTTGCAGTCCTATAGAATCCTGCCAGAACTTCTACAAAGACTTCACGTTACAGATCGATATGGCCTTCAACGTCTTCTTCCTCCTCTACTTTGGCCTGCGGGTAAGCGAGCACACTTTATATACAAAGTCTTTAATGAGAAACACAACACAGTTAGTATTCAGTTCACATGTAGTTGATTATAATTTAGGTTATAACAAGCCTTTTCACTGGGACTCCCTAAATATTCAGTCGATGGGCGAGCTGGGTACGTCTGATGTGCTGCCCATTTGCACATAACCGCTCTGACCAATCAGAGAAAGAGCGGGCAGATCGAGCCAACGCTAAAGATTAAAAAGCTGTTTTTAAAAAAGTATATACTCAGAAAATAGGCAAAAATCACCATAAAATCCAACTTTTTTGAACGCTGTAGGTGCCTTTCAACCGTTGAGTTTGTTTTCATATTGCACTTTATGGGATGCAATGGACTGGCCACTAATTCTACTCATGACAGGTTTAAGATACTTTAAGAGATCTATGGTGTAAATTAGACCTGATTGGGTAAACCTGTTACAAACCATAATTAAATTAACTGTTCGTAAACCTAAACCTAATCCTAAACTTAAATAATACTTCATTAAATATACAAATTTGCTATCATATCCACCAATGCATAACTGTCATAAAATACAATAACAAAGCTCACAACAAGCCTGTACGCACTGATGAACTGAACATAGTATTTATGACACTTACGGTTATTAGTGCTGTACACATTCAAACTTAAAATCAAAATGAGCAATACATATCTGAACTATAACAGTCATTCAACTCTGACACGTAACAGCTTTTAATCAGGATATATTCAGAAACAACATCTCTCCACACTGGATATCTGATGCTCAGTCTGTGCTTTTCAAACGCATGTCATCACTGCAGCTCACGACACAGCACGCATCCAGCTCGCTCTTTGTCATTTCACTTCACCTGTCAGAAAAACAAAGTAAATGTTCTTTGAAGAGTTGTCTAGAACTCCAAACCTATCCAAACCTTGCCAATATGTACTTCCTGTAACCTCTAACACTCAGACTTTGCGACCTGACGCGCAGCACGCCTCTCCTTGGCCTACATGTTACTTTACTGTTGCTCACGATTCAACAAGCAGCAACTTCGCTCTTGTCATTTCACGTCAACAACCTGTCGCTGTCAAATAAGCAAACAATCTCTGAAGAGCTGCAACATCAACCTGCAATGTGAAGCAAATACGCCCACAGCCGACAACATCAACGTTCTAATTCCTGCACCACCGAACAGCCAAATATTTCCAAGTTTGAACAGTTGTACAACGCTGACCTTAATATCTTCACAACACAAGGGATTTTCGTGTGCAAAAGGAGAAAAGAAATGTGAAAGTTAAGATTGAATGGTTGACAAAATGCAATCCTGAGTCGTTTGGAATAACAATGCGATGAGTCACCACAACTTAACAGCACAAAGGCCCTTTCCTTACACATAAGCTTCCGCCCACTGCAGCCGCCCACCAAACTCACACTGTTCTGGTGAATGCGGCGGTATCACCCATCGCAGCCTTCCAACAGGGCTGAATGAATGATAACATGACCTGAAGACTCCCAAATGTTACAATAACTATGCATATGTTCAGCCAAAAGAAAGGATATTATGTTTCACTCAAGTAGTTTGTCCACATGGTAAAAATAAAGAAAATGGTATTATTCTGTGTAAATTATTGTAATATTTTATACAATTATCATTAAAAGGTAAGGTAAGGTAACTTGATTTGTACCCGAGGGTAGATTTGGTTGGAGGTAAAAAGAGTGGGCTGCTCACACACACATAGACAACATTAATGACATTGACAGAAAACGGGCAGTGACATAACAGAGACGACTAGTGCTCCAGACATAGAGACATAACAAGTGTACAAACAGTTATTAGTGTCATTATGGATTCTGGAATTGTTCGTTTATGTTATGGAGTAGGGATGTCGGTTATCAGTGATATCGGAGGGTTTCCCCAGTATAAGTCTGATGATGAAAATGTAGCTGATGTTTTGGCAGTGATTTGTCTTTCCTGCAGCGCCTCAGTCTGTGTGTGCTCATGTGTCGGTCCCAGTTTGTTCTCAGCATCAGAGTTGTTTTTGAACTCAGAGTAAAAATAGAAACAGGAGGCGAAATTAGCTTGAAAAAAAAAAAAAAGTATGTCTGTATCTTTACATAATCATGCCAGGAATAGTTTTATATCCCAGATGAATATATGTTGTTATTGTTTTTACAAAAGTGAATCGGTAATTTGTGAACTGTGCTAAAACTTAACATGAATTTGAGGTATTTTTATCAGTTTCTATGGACAACTCTAATCTTTATTCGTTTCGACTGCCATCTAGACGTCATTTTCAATCTGAAGGTACTAGCCTGAGAATCTAGTACAGTACAATGGTAAACATTTGTGAAATTATGTCAAATAACACAATGTTTAAATGTTTTACCACTTTCTATTATTACTGAAAATATCATTTTAAAGCTGTGGCCCTGCGCTGTTTGCATGTTTTTTGAGTTAGTCTAGGTGATTTTATTTACTTTAATTCAGATGCCCTCCTCTACCAGCCACATTCAGTATATTCTGACAGGACAAAGCAATTTTGTGTCATACAGCATGTCCACAGAGGTTTGATCTACCTCTGTGGATGCTTAATCACAATCAAAATCTCAACATAAATCGACACAATTAAAGGTGGTATGGACGATTTTTTCAGCAAATTTTTTATCATATTTCCTCGTGGCGTGGATAAATCATTAGTCCTGCCACGTATCAATCATAAAACGCACCTATCGCTCACCTGCAGCCGCGTGCGGTTCATGCCCACGTTTCCGCGTGCCTAAGCGCATGGCTCTATCATAATATAGTTCCCTCAGTGTACGGGGCAAAATGAAGACGGAGAAAAACAGTTAGAGCTGACGCAGAAGTGGACAGAAATCTACGGGAGACGAGAGATGCGATGCGCTCCGTTGCGCTAATAAACAAACGCACGTGTGTGTTGTATCAGTCCACACGGGGGAGTGGCATGTGCACTTCCGCCTGCGTTCTCAAATCGCCGAAAAATCATCCATACCGCCTTTAATAAACAGTACCATAATTTCCTCCACAAGCAACAAAATATCCTGTCTTCTTCTAACCCTGTAGTTTAGATCTGTCCAAAAAACATACATGTGATTTACATTGAACACAATCCATCAGTAGAACAACAATTGCAAATCAAATTGCAATACTTTTTTATTCATGGTGCTGCTCTAGTTTGAACTTTGAACCCCACAGATATACCAATAAATAAAAACAATAACACACGCTTTTCATTTCTTTTTGCAGTTTATAGCGGCCAACGACAAGCTGTGGTTTTGGCTCGAGGTCAACTCTGTGGTGGACTTCTTCACCGTCCCTCCCGTGTTCGTCTCCGTCTACCTAAACCGAAGCTGGCTGGGTAAGCATTTTCCCCCCTCCTTCCTCTTTTCAAACTCCCATTTCTTCCTCATCTCTCCTTTTCACTCGCCTCCTCCTTCACACATCAGTCTTTTATCTCTCTCTTCCTCCTCTTCGCTGTCTCCTCGCTCACTCTGATTGTGTCTCCGAGGCCCCCTCAAGGCTCGGCCCAGCACTCGGCTCCCCCTCATCATCGGAAGTGACAGGGCTGGGGTTTTCGCTCTGATATTGCAGTGAACGTGGACCGTAATATACGTGATAGCTAGAGATGGAAAACCTGCCCCAGACTGATAATTGCTGCATTCAGACGCTGCACCTGGAAGCAGCGGTTTGCGTCGTGTCGTAGCGCGGCGCGGCCTTTTGAATGAGCTCGCAGGGAAAATACCCCAAGTCGACGCAATGACCTACTTTTATGGGCGCGGTACAAAGGCCTATGCATAGCGTGTTGCCCGTGGGTAGCATCTGCGCGCCTCGCAGTGTTATGTGGCCGAGACGAGCTTCTAAACAAATGTATCCTGTTAGGCAGTCGATGGGCAGCTATCTTTAACAGGCCTATTGACAGGTTCAGAATGCAATCCAGCTTTATTGTATAGCACATTTTACCAACACAAAGTCTCCAAAGTGCAGAAAGAGTACAAAACATGCACAAGTAAGATAATTATTATGTGAAAAAAATATATGTTCAAACCAAATTAAAAAATAAATAAATGAATAATAAAATAAAATAAATTAATCAATAGGCACGATTGTACTGAACTTATAATACATCATAATCTTGTGCATAAAAAGTGCAATGAGAGTAGCCTTTTTTGTTTTGTTTTTAAAATAGAACAAAAAAAGCAACAACTAAACAACAGAGAGAGAAATAAATGAAAATAATATTAATAATACAAATTTGAGCACACAATAATTGTCCCCAATGGTCCTTTAAAAATAAATACATGTGTTTGTCTGTTTTTAAGACTGGCGTGTATGACATATTATGCCAGTCTGAATTTTTAGGTTCAAAATGTAGCCGTTGTATAGTAATATTTTCAACAATAACCATTATCAGTTTTACAGTTTTAAACAGGAAGTCAATGGAGTCAATGGTTTTAAAGCTGTTTTAGATCAGTGCTGCAGTTTACAATGAACAACATGTACGATGATGATCGACTTATAATAGAGTTTATCACTAAATACCCAAAAAAAAGCACAATTTAGGTTTAACAAACAACATGCCACATTTAATTGTGTGTTACGACAGCCTCCAATACAGCATTTCTTGATATGCTTTATTCATCATTACTTTAGGATTTTATTCCAGATGCCCTGCCTGTTACAACACATGTGATTAGAGTGGAAAATACAATTGTCTTACAAGATTCATGAAATGTACTACTTGCCATACAAATTGAATTATTGCGAACAGTAAAAACAGGTGCATTTGAAACATTCACGAAATATACACATTTAATACATCATTCACATAAGTCCATTTAAAAGTAATTACCAAGAGTGCTAGTAATAACTGAACAAAAAGTTAAATATTTCACAGGGTGATGAGGTCGTTTTAAGAATAGAAACCATGGATTTCTGTCAGTTTCTACTCCGCAATACTATTTTAAAACTCTATAACCTACAAAATACATAAAAAGCCTGGAAGTCTGTCGAGTCATAGTAGCACAAACCTACGTCTATCACTGTGGCTCAGAATGAAAAAAGAAAGAAGGGAAAAATCAACAGATATGTGAAATGATCATCGCTCAGATGTTGGTGTACTCTGCGACCGTCTCAGTATTTGTATTTGGTTTGACGCACTTGGCAGTTGCAGTGTGAGTAACTTGGTGCTTCTCTTCATGATGTAAGCTGAAGCCGCCTCCTCCTCAGAGCAAAGCCTGATGGGATGATGAAAGACTGTGAAACGTGGTCCGGAAACGTTCTCCTCTGAAAAATTATATCTGCAGTTAGATGTGGAAACCCGGATTATAAACTTGAAAAGAAGGACGGAGGATCAGAAACAGGGTTATTGTGTTTGAAATATGAGCTGTTTCTACTCGTGATGTATATTTTATTGCATGTTAGAAATAGAAAACATAATGTAAAACCCCGTTATTGACCCCATGTGTGCATAAAACTAGTGCCATTTTTATTTGCTTTTTTCATGCAGATAGAAAGGTTTTATGCCATACCGGGTCCAAGTACTTCAAGTATTTATCTACGGTACTTCAAAACATTTATATGGAAAAAACAGAATGTAATCACAAAATGGCCAAAACATTTTGACAAAAGTGAAAAAGATTTGTGTAATAAACGTGGAAAACAAACTCCCAGGCCGTCATTCAAGCCAGAACTACCACGAACAAAGTCAATAAAATAATAATAATAATATGATTTTATGAAAATGTTTCACGGTTTTCTTAGAATATTGTACTCTTTTGCAAATATGTCCTGATTTCATTTTTATTTTTTTTGTGGAAAAATGTTATGATGTAGATGTAAATGTGTTTTGCACTTCTGGGCCACGGTAAGAATCAGATCTGTGGAGCGGCAAGCCAACTGAGGGAATCTTTTCTGTTTAAGAAAAACATTGGGATATGTGTTAGGGCTAGAATAATATTTAAGTAGTTACTGAGGCTGAATCGTTCCTAATCAAGTCTTTGTTCATGTTTTATTAAGGCATGAATAAGTGTAGTTATTATAAAGCGGTACCACAATAAAACAGGTTTATTGTTTTATCCAAGTAACTGACACATAATCCAGATGCAGTTGCTTCTATTTGTTGGATTGTATTGTGGTTAAGAGTCAAATGGATGAATTCTCCATGCTGACATCACTTTACTGCGATTATGAACGCACTCTGTCATGTATATACCGTATATATATATATATATATATATATATATAGATGGCGCTTGTACCAACCAGAATAATAATGTTGCCTGTCAAAGCATATGGCCTGAAGCTTACAGTATATCCTCTTTTCTTGTTTGATTTGAACATATTAAACAGCACAGTGACAGGGAAATGGTGCAATAATACTATACACGCCTCATTTGCGGCTTGCATCATCTGCCAGTGTTTGACATAAATCTCTTTTCCTGTCTACACTGTGTCTCACTGGTGGTCCCTAAAGAAGACCCTCCCTGCTGTTTATTCCCAGTAAGCCAGTAGAAGCCATCACTGCTTTCCAATAGTGACGTTTAATAAAGCTAATCCAACAGCGTTTGTGTTTATTCTTGGCTTAGTTCACAAAAGGGGTTCGTTTTTGTCATGTGTTGGCGTCAAAGCTTTTCTAGAACTGATGTCAACTTTTTCTATCATAACTATGTTCAGTGCATTTCTAAAATTCTAGTTCAATTCAAGTCAATCATTTTAATCACTGTTTTATCCATCTCTGTTCTTCTGCTGTTCTTGAACATTACATTGCAGCACAATTAAAGGTTCTCTTATCTCATCTTATCTTAGTACTAATGTTGGATTGGTTACATTTTCTCCATAAATGTACTTTTCAAAATGTTAAAAAGTACAAATTCTGTTATGCTTGTGTGAGTTCATAATTAGCTCCATCTGTGCTGTACTTTCCAGTCAAGTTTAACCAAATCTATTGTAGAAATAACAAAAGAGGCAGTAATTACACAAATATTAAGCATAAAGCCATTTCTATCATTGACTATTAATGGAATTGGTTTGTAATGTCAATGATTCAAAACAACATTTTTAGGGTCCATAACAGCAAACAGACAGGACTGAATTCATGTAAAGGTTCATTATGTCACTTTTCTAGAGGACTGTGGTATTACTTTGTCTGGAATATTCCTCAGAATGACATTAAATTGATTGATCTATCTCCATGAAAACATGCCAGTGAAGCCATCAGGTCAAGTTACTATTTTTTTACAGAAAATAAACACCTGTAATTGACTAATATATATATATATATATATATATATATATATATATATATATATATATATATATATATATATATATATATATATATGCTTGTACTGTTCCATTCATGAGCGGCAATGTATTTTCAATGAGAGCATTAGCATTAGCATTAGCATCCAAACATCACAAACTGTTCAAAAAAGGCTGTTTAGAAGGGTTCATTAGAAAACATTACCACATGTGGCACCTTTTTTGTGCCACATGATGCTTTCTTAACTTACTAACAAGCATGTAATAAGACAGTTCTTAAATCTAACTTATTATGTTACATTATGCTGGACAATAATGAACCAAAAGCACTGCAGGCCACAACAGTTTGACTATGAACACTAAGTTTTGTTTGACCGAACGATACAAAGTCTACATTATTTTTGAACTTTAGAAAGTGGATCTTGATGATTAATACTCGTCTGCGAATGCAATGAACATACAAACAACAACACACTTCTCTCACTTCGATTTAAAGACTTTTTTTAATAGTGATCGTTATACTGCCCGCCTCCTCACCCACACCCGGTCCCGTGATCACATCACTCCCGTTCTCCGCTCTCTCCACTGGCTCCCCATCAAGCAGCGCAAAAACTTTAAAATACTCCTCCTCACCTTCAAAGCTCTTCACCACCTTGCCCCCCCCTACCTGTCTGACCTCCTCATCCCCCACCGCCCCACCCGAGCTCTCCGATCCTCCTCCTCTCTCACCCTGACACCAACATCCCGACTCAAAACTTTTGGCGACAGAGCATTCTCCCGAACAGCACCCCGACTCTGGAACTCCCTCCCCCAACCTGTCCGCCACTCTCCCTCACTCACAACATTCAAATCCCGCCTCAAAACATACCTCTTCACCCAAGCCTATGACCTCCCCTACCCCTAGCCTCCTCTACCCCATTGCCTACTCTTCTACCCCCTGTTACATCCCCATCTTTTTCTCTCTACTTCTTCTGTCTTGTTCATTTTATCTGTATATTAATGTGTTCTGTACGTGTTGTCCCCCCTGTCTGTAAATACCCCCCCCTTTTTTATTATGTTCAGCGTCTTTGGGTCACTGAAAAGCGCTATATAAATAAAAGTTATTATTATTATTATTATTCCTTGTAATCAGCCATATTTGCTTGTGTTTTTATACCTGTCAATCACACCCATCTGAACTGGTAGAGATCTCCTTCTCTTCTTCTTTGTTTCGTTTATTGGCGACTGGCACTCATCACATCAGGTGCACTTACGCCACCTTCTGTAGTGGAGTATGAACCAGAGAGTTCTAGTTCCCACCAAAGAAAGAACTCGTGGAGAGAGAAAGTAAAACAGCGACACAAGATAGATCGTGCTGCTGCCTTTGAACACCATGTAAACCTGTTTCCTACATACATTATTCTTTCCTCTTTCCACAAGTGAAACCACAAGCTGTAACTCAGGCGCTCCGATGATATAAAGTTGACTAATAGAGGTTCTGACCCGTGTTCGGCGCTACAGTGAGACCTCCTACTCGGCACTAGACTTCCCTGTGCGCCGTATGCATTACAACTGCCTCGGCAAATTCGACATTGATTAAGAGCAAGGAGTGGATGTGTGGCTAATGTAAAAGGGCACGCAGAGTTCCTCCTCGGGAAAAAAAAAACGAGGAATTAATCTCCTTTAACCACTCCAACACTAGTGCGCTTACGGTCCCGGTGGAGCGTTTGGCGGTTTGAAAAATGCCAGCGCCTCCTTTGGGTTGTCAGTTAAAAAAAGGCTTGTCCTCAAATAGATCCACTGTTGAGTCGTGTGGAAACAGGACCACGCAAGAATTGTGATGCGTAGATCATTTAATGGGAAATAATTGATGAGGTGATGATTCAGTGCCGTGCAAAGACGTTTAGTGTTCTCGTATGGCAGAAAAAAGGTTGTGAGTTACATTATCGTGCAAGTATTTAATGTGTTTCCGTTATTATCTCGACCTAGTAACTATCTCTGGTTCATTGGTCTAGATATTAGAGCTGTAGTCGACTAAATTAAATTATTAGTCGACTAAAAACATGCAATTTTTTCGAGTCAGCTAATAGGGAGTGAGGTGTGGTGCGGGCAAAAGCTTTCAAAACTATGAAATATCTCTATGATCTGACCATAAAGCTGAGCTAAATTGCATTTATGAGACCCCAGACTCACGGGATTTCATGCAAAAATAATTATTTGTATAGAAACGTACTTGTAAACCAGGTATTTACAAGTATAAAGAGTAGAATCAACTCCCAATTTGCTCACAAATCTTTATAATCCCATCAAAGTAATTAGATGTACATAAAAAAAGTATGATATGTGGTTTTGGAGATATGCACAATTACAATCTATGTTAAAACAATTAAAAAGATAAATTGAGCAGAAATGTCTAGTGCAATCTTCCACACAATAGTATGAAGTGAGATTTCTGCCATTTTGTGGTGAATTTATGGTCCATTCACATTTATTGCAATACTTGAACTTCAAACAGGACATTTACAGAGACATTTTAGCCCATTCCTGATGCATTGTTAAAATACTGCCTGAATATTGTTATTTATGATGTGATATGCATTTTTTCCAATATCGATCACTGGTAGTTGTAAATGCCATCTATTTTCGCAGCATAACCTTGCACATTATTGGTCGCTAACTTAATACGTCGATGTGGATTACAGTTTAATTTACTTGAACATACATCACAAGATATAATCAATATTTATCCTGCAGTAAATAGTATAGTAATCATACAGAAACATTACTCAGCTGCATTCTCTCTAAATGTTGAACTGCTGCTGCCTCCTTGTGGTGAGCTCGGGTAGTGCTCATGTTAATCCTGATGTTTCCTCGCAATTTATGTCGATCCATTCACCATAAAGTCTTGTTCCTCTGTCGCCGCGGCATCCTCCGGGTATATTCACTGTCCTTCAAAGTCACACGTCCCCCTTTTCTACTTGTATTCACAGAAAATCAGACTTATTATAAAGAGGAGAGATCATAGAGATACTTCTGAAGCACTTACATATGTAGTTTTAAAGATTGTAACTCATTATCAGTGCATTCAAAGTGTCTGGAAAGGTTGATTATAGTGTAGAGGTCTAATATGTTACTCTAAACTCTTTTTAGCTGTGCCTTATGCAGCATTGTTTGTTTATTGACTTCACGAGTGTCATAATCGTACTGTCGCGAGGCTTTTTCCATCTCCATTCCTTCTTCCCAGCCTTGTGCCAGTAAAACTAGCTTCCAAATCGATGTATTTGATTTCGCGAGCGCGTTGATCCAGATGGCTCCCGCGCTGTTGAAGCAGTAGTGTTAAACCAGACACAGAGCAATCACGACATCTCTTATTTTCTAACGGATTGTTGACGGGCTGCACATGTTTACGATCAGTTCTAACTTTCATTTGGAGATTGTGATGACCTGTAAACGTGACGCTGACATCAGGGCCTCCTAAACTTTATACATTTGGACTATTATTATTGAACTATCCTGATGCAGGCTTGGTTTTTCCCTTTGTCGCTAATGAAGAGGGGGAAAGAGAGGGCATGAAGGCTGTTTCTGACCATCACCGGCTGTGTCCATGGGCTTTTGGACTGGCTGCTGGTGGGTGAGGACAGTAAATGTTCTCCAGACGTGGACCTATAATCGATAAATACTATTGATACAGTGAGGACGAGAGCAGTACGACAGGGATTCTGCTGCGGAGACAACGGAAAACTCAAATGTCCGGCTGTATGACTTGGAGGAAGCCATCAAGAGCCTTAAGTTGAGCGTTAGCAAGTTTAAAGTCAAAATGTATCAGAAGGAATGAGAGAAAAAGCCAGCACTGTTGACATCCCACTCAATTTCTAGAGCTATGTATTTGGGCCTCAAAACTCCTGCCATGGACACAATAAGTGGATACATTTGGCATCAGGAGAAACGGCCATTAAAAAAAACACACCAACGATCAAGGACTGGACTGACATAGAAACAGACATCAGACAAATGGGAAAAAAGGACATTCAGACACATTTAATTCCATTTAATTCTACCTTTTGGTGTTTTGTGAAGAAAGAAAAAGCCAGCACTGAGCGAGATGCGTCGAAAATCGAGGTGGAGAAGGTCAAAAAAGAACAAGCGGCTGAGAGGGGCTTGTTTACTACGGTCATCCGGAAATCCACTGCCAGAAAGAGGAATTGTCCAAAAGTCGATATCGCCAAACTTGAAACAAAACCGCACGACTAGGAAAAGGCCAAGCTTCAAGTCCTAGAAGAAAAGGACAACTTAAGAAAGTGCACAAAGGGAGAACATTCTAAATGAAACCGCTGGTGGAATGTTCTGACTTATGGTTAATCGATAATTATGATTATTTAGGTCACAATATAATCCTAAAAACTAAAAATGTATCATCTTTTTTTCATTAAATGTATAGAAAAGTGAACATTTTCAAACCAAATTAGGTATTTTTTTACTTCACTTGATTTAAATGTGATGATTCTAGATGCAAATTTAAGAGCGGTCACGTGTTAAAAAACAAGAAGGAAAGTTTTGGTCGTGATGTTAATATCACAAATAATCTATAAATCGTTTATTCCAACAATAATAGTGACGCTAAAAGTTGAAATCGTAACATTCATATCAGCGAATGATGAAAAACTGCAGAAAGAAATCAAAGATCGATCAGTATTTTCCACAGAATCACTCTCATCCTCTCAATTTCTGACTTTTGAATATATGAAAGTGAGTAAAATCCTCCCCAAGAGTTAAAATACTGACAGATATTGTAATTTTTTCCACATGTCCAACTCTACACACGTTATACAATCCAACAGCCATAACACCAGCGCTACATGTAACATCAAATGGTCTAATCCTGGCCCGTCCAAAGCCGCTCTTATCCCATGTGTAGATCCCCAGACGTTGATTGATAAAATGCAGCAGGAGAACGCCGTGCCAGGTCATGTGACGGGAGCGGGACCGTCCCAGTCGCTCCAGCGCCAACGAGGGACGACTATAGTGGGCGCTCAAGCTTAAGCTGCTGTTCTGAATGAGCATCTGGCTGCAGGACACGTGTGCGCAGTCAAGGGATTTTCTCCAGCGCACGTGCATCTGCGGCGTCCCATTCAGACTTCACAAAAAAAGATAAACAAGCATAAAAAATCAAACAAAACACAACCAGGGAAAGAAAAAACAGACAATCAAAAGACACCGTTCAGACTTGTAAACGTTTGAATAGGAAACATGTGTTTATTGTGTGGTTTTATTTACACTGTGTGTTACATCATGTCGTAACTACGGTGCATGGCAACAGAGTTATGAATGGATGTCAGGATTATCCAGTTAAAGAAGCAAATAACTAATAATGATTCCAATTTTAGAAGCAAAATCAAGTCATTTGAATTCTCTTTCTGTACTCCAAAAAAAGAACACCTAAATGTATAGTATTTTTTATCATAATAACTTTAACTTTGCATTAAGAAAGCAGGATTTCACTTCGTTATGCATCAATAATCATGAATAATTGTGACATCTCTAGTTGTGGATGATGTTTCTCTGACTATTGTGTTTTAAGAAAGAAAGAAAATGCAATTGTTCCCAGCATTAAGAGCTTTGATCGTTTAACAAGCAGTGATTTCATTCATTATTTTAGTATCTTGTACAGTGCTTTGAAAATGCCTCTGATATAATGATTATTTTCCGTTATAAGTGCTTTTGTCTTTTGGCCTGTACACTATTTTATTCTCAATAGTTCTGGAAAATGTATGTGAAGTTTGGCGGCCTCTAGTGGTGAGATACAGACTGCAATCAATGTTTTGCTTTATATTGAGTTATTATAGCAAAGCATGTATATAATCCTCACCATGCTTACCGTATAAGTTAGAGTTGGACACAATGATCACTTTATAGTAAATATAGTATGCATTGTAAAGTAAACAATCTTTACCAAAATGCAACCAAATTCAAACGTATTATTTGCATGTTTATTATTTTTCACAGATTTGGACAACATTTGACATTTCCTGAACCGTTTTTGAATTATCTTGAGCTTTATCAAAACTTGTATATGAGAAAGTATATAAAATGAGTATAACAAGACGAGTATATAAGAAAGTACTATAGAAAGTACAACATAGAAAGTACTCTTCTGGTATTGAAATCTGTATCAAGTATTGAGCCTGTTCTTTAGTATCAGAATCGTTTGAAATGTTAGTATTGTGACACTTAGTTAGCGCACTCGGGTTAGTGTCCTGGGCCTCTCTGTGGGGTGTTTGTGGTCCCACCTGGTCCAAAGTCTGTTAAATTGATAAAAGTTCCAAATTGAGTCCAAATGTGTATTTTATTTTGTTTATTATTTATTATTATTTATTTATTGTTTATTTATTATTCATTTTTTGTATGTCCATTTTCTTCCTGATGGCTTTATAAATATTTCAGGTTTTACTAAAAAAAATTGCATTTTTTCCCCAGTGAAGTTTATTGCGTTACTTCCTGGTTGGACATGAGCAGCAGTTCTAACATAGGTAGAGGTCATTCCTAAACTGTCACCTAGCAACCACATTGTTTGGACAAAATGATAATACCTAATAACACCTTTATTTTGTGAAACTGTGTGAATAAACTGTGTGAATTTGTGTCAGTCATGTGTAAATTGTCTGCGTTTTGAAATGTCGCATATTGATGACATCACAGAGGGATTAGGTTTTAGAATGCAGCTCTACTTCCTGTAATTTTCAACTTGTATTTTTAGATTTTTCTTCCCAAACTGAACCTTGACTGATGTAAAACTATGATAAGTACATACCACAAGCACTATCCCACCAAACTAAGTAATAAATAGAAAAACATGAAAACCTGTTTTATGCACTTTAACCGTAGCACTATTTTCAACTCAGAGCTTTTCATTTTCATTTTGCCCGACCTCCGACTGTCCAACAATCTCCCTCAGTATGTTTCACTTGTTGGACACGCTCCACTGCAAACAGCATACTTAGTTTTGAGACCGGATTATTATTTTTCTGGTCCTGCTTCAGTTTCATTTCAATTTTTCAATCCCTTTTTTAATCCCTCCACTAGTTTTTATGTTGTGCGTTTGAGTGAAAAGGGCTCATGGAAAAAGAGCTGACTGGGGACAGCAAGGTAAATCTGTTTGGGCTGTTCGGATTAGAGCCAGAGCAATTTAAAAAAGAAGAAGAGGAGAGAAATAGCTTGTATTTTAGAGTGGACATTTTAGTCGCTGACACATTCAGCAGAAGAGTGACAAGGCTTCAGACTGTCGTTACCAGAGCATTTTGGAGCGCCATCGAAGACTTTTTCTGCATATTTTTGGTTGGAAATAGTGGATATAACCGAAAATGATTCCACCCAAGTTGCTCATTTACCGCCGGACGGACAGCCAGCTCAACCTGGAACCCGCCAAAGAGTCTTGGAGGAGGAAGAAGTCTTGCTCTGATCTTTTCCAGAATGGCTACAGGATTAGGCAAAAGGAGCGAAGGCAAGAACGCCGCTGCGCCTCGCTGCTGGCCTGCATGCACGTCCTGAGCAACTGGGGTAAAGCAGGATGTCACACCTGTCCATCAATTCTCCAAAGAACCGACCGTATATTTAGATTTGACCAGTAAAAAACTGATCTAGAGTTGTTTTTGGTTCATTTCCACACTTTTGAGTATCTGTCCGTGTAATGAATCAACAGTTTAATGGGGATTCAGTCATTTTTAATCGTCAATCTTAAGTTTGAGTCTTTTTAATCGAGGACTTTGCAGCCACTCTTCTGTCAGTGAAGAGTAAAGAGCAGAGTTCTATATGACTCTGGATGTTTTTGTTGTGTTAAAGGACAAATATTCTGCATTACTTTTTGCATTACTTATTGTTATTGGCCTTTGAACATGCTCTTGAGTACGTATGGGGCAAAACAGATTGTACTTTATATATTTTTTTTAAAAAGCATCTAACACACAGTGGGTTTACATGCAAACAAAAAAAACAAATAGTTGCTTTAATCCGATACAATCAGACATCTTCGTGTGCATGTAAACACTTTACTCTGATAGAAATCTGCGTTCAAAATCTCCGATTGAAACACCCAGATTATGCGGTTGCGTAATCGCACTGAAACTAGACAAGGGTTGTGCGCATGCTCCACGGCCCACGCTGACCTATGACCCCGGAAACAAAACCAGACAAGGAAAAACCATGGGAAGAACACAACCGCCATGAACACCAGGGTTAGCGTGCACTTTATCTGCACAATAACTAACGCGGACATTACATAAGAGATGAACAAAACTATCCATCTTGCTGTTGTTCAAAAATGCGCATGATAGTTGTTTATATGTGACGCAAACGGTCAACCGGAATGGGGGGTTGTATTAGTCCGCTGAAACGACGCATATCGCCACCTAGTGTTAGGGGGACGACACGTTCTTGTCAGAAATTCGACTTTCTCATCTGCTTCGTCTGCATGTATAACTTGGACAAGAACAGAGCTTGTCCAAGACCTCAAAACCGAATGTTATAAAAAAAAGTTTTTTTTCGTTTGCATGTAAACACACTGACTGTCTCTTTAAAATTATGTATTTACTTATTCACTATCTGTAGTGTTCCCTCTACTGGCAGCAGAGGGTATTGCCATGGGGAAATAAACACAAGCTAGCTTTCCCCATGTGCAGTTGGCTGTAATGCTTAGAACGAGTGTGGTGATGATTTATGAACTTAAGGACAGCACTGGAGACTTTTGGATGAAATGTCACAAATGTGATGCTGAAACCGTTTTGTGAGGCTCAGAGGGAGACGACCTCGTAATCACAATTTATGAAACAAGTTTGATTGAAGCTAAGTACAACTCCATGTTTGTTTTTGATGAGGGAGCAATGATAAGCTTAAAATGTTCCGGGAATTGGTTTGAAAGCCGTTTTATTTGTTTTTAATAAGACAAAGTCAAATGGAATTGAAAAATTTAGATTTATCAATTGGAGGAAAATATATATCACCCAGCCCTAGTCCTGCACGTATCCTTCCCTCCGGCTCACCCCTTGCTATTACATCATGCTGTGGTAATCCATGAAGCCCCTCTGTGTTTTTAAAGTCCATACACCTTCAACAGACTCATTTTTGATTGTTCCTATATTTGGACATTTCTTTCGTAACTTGACTTGTTATTCATGCATTAATTTGCAGCACCGACGCCAAGATTTACAAAGCTTGTTTATGAAAAATATGAGCTGAATGCGTATAATTTTAGTGCATTCTATTGGTTTGAGAAGAAAGCGTGTGATGCTTCACACATGCAAACTGACATGGGCGAACACATGCAGCACGGGATCAGGGCTGTTATGTGAAAAGACAACGGGGCAGGTGTGGCTTTGTCTGATAATCCCGACACAAGCAAAAGTAGGCCGTGTTTATTTTCTCCTCCTGATGTCGAAATAAGCTGTGGACCAAAAAGCGTCTGGCAAAGTAGGGTCGCAATAAAAAAGCTGTTTGATTGTGATTCTAGTGTTGTTTCAAAGTAAATTTATTCTAGATGTTTCTTTGTGTGTTTTCAGGCTTGAGGTTCCTGAGAGCGCTGCGGTTGATACAGTTCTCCGAAATCTTACAGTTTTTGAATATCTTGAAAACGAGGTAAGTAAAAAAAAGGTATTGTATTTATCTTGATTTAAGTCCACAAATGCAGTATTTACAAGGGAATGATGATACAGGCCTGCAGTTTCCATCTGTCTGTTCATTTCTTGATATTTTCTGGACATAGCAAGTGCAGTTTATATGAAAACTAGAACAGGTATGAAAAGACAGCATGTACATACAGTTATGATGGCAGGTAAACTTTGAAATGGGAATATCTTGGTCACTTAAGCTCAGTTTCTGCTTCTGCACTGGGACATTTCACCATTTTTGCCGACAGCCCCTCATGCGGCGTCCACAGTGACCAAATGTCTGCATCGCTGTCAGGGAACTTTATTTTATTTTATTTAGAACTGTGTGGAGATGGCTCAGATTTGTACTGTCTGCAGCCGCTTGAACGCACAGACTATAAATACTGCCACTTTTTCTTTGTGTGGAATGTATAATCTAAGCTTTAATCATCAATCTCAGAAAGAACCATCGTTTTGTTAATAAAGCTGATGAAAAAGTGTTAAGTTAAATGAGTTTATTTATGTGAGACAGGGACAGTGCACAGTATCAGGAGAGATGCTTTGTACCAGGCCCTGGAGAGGCTGATGTCCCACTGAGGGGAGGAGCCTGTTGTACATGTTTCAGAGGGAGGGGAAGCCGGAGCACCCGGAGGAAGCCTACGCAGACACGGGAGGGAGAAGGGAGAAGATGCATTCTCCATCCCAGGACCTTCTTTCATATTGTTTTGTTTGTATCGTTTTCCTTGTAGCTGAGGAATTATTTGTTTTCATATTTCACTACAATTCCACTTAAATCACAGCCTAATGAAGTAGCAGACTCATTATTGTACATTTCATTTTAAAGAGTACTGCATAAAAAGATAGTAATTCAAATATATACTGAAATTCAGAATAAAAACAATTGAAAATATTTTTCTCAGGAAGAAAAATTCTAAGGGAGGAATTTGTCAGCATTTAAAATCCAAAATCTGATGACCCAAAGTGTAGCACTGTGTTTGTTCTAAATATGATGCTGACATGTTTTAAATATGACATTAGTGTAGTCTATGTTACATTATTCACAAACAGATCAGTCTGACCCTGTGTGACCAATGCACATGCTGCATTCTGTGAATGCTAACGCTAAGGTCATGGTTCTAGACGCGTCATTACTGACCACGTGGCAGTGGATTTGTGTCGTTACTTTTACTTCTATCTCTTAGTAATTACAAAGCTTTTGTAATTAATCTAATTAATTCTTCTGTCTTTTCTGTTCAGCAATTCCATCAAGCTGGTGAATCTGTGTTCCATCTTCATAAGCACATGGCTCACAGCGGCTGGCTTCATCCATTTGGTGAGTGGTCATGTGGTCATGTGGCCATGTGGTCTTGTGGTCATGTGGCCCTGTGGACATGTGGTCTTGTGGTCATGTCACCATGTGGTCATGGGGTCATGTGGTCATGTGGCCATGTGGTCTTATGGCCATGTGGTCATGTGGCCATGTGGTCATGGGGTCATGTGGCCATGTGGTCTTGTGGTCATGTGGTCGTGTGGTCATGTGGCCATGTGGTCTAGTGGCCATGTGGTCTTGTGGTCATGTGATCATGTGGCCATGTGGCCATGTGGTCTTGTGGCCATGTGGTCCTGTGGTCATGTGGCCATGTGGTCATCTGGTCGTGTGGTCATGTGGTCGTGTGGTCATGTGGTCTTGTGGTCATGTGGTCTTGTAGCCATGTGGTCATGCGGCCATGTGGCCATGTGGGACCTCATTTTGGCTTAACTTATTCTGAACTGAAAGGTCATCTGATTGGGCAGAAAGCGTCTGCAACTTTGTCTGCAACGGTGGTAAAAATAAAATGCTCAGTGTCGGTGCTGAAACAAAATTCACAATTTGAACTTTGCACAGCCGGAATGTTCTTTTGTCTTTCTCAAAAACCTGCACAGAATAAAACAGCCCCAGACTCAGCTCCGCTCACAGGGGTTTGAAGTGAACCAGTGGCACCTATTTATCTGCTTTGTTTTCCAAAACAGGATGTCCACCATCAATAAGTGACTTTCCATTAAAATGAGACAATATAGACACTCACAGTTTAAACAATCATTTAACAAAATAAAGACATCAATATATATTATTACTAGTCAAATCATAACTATTGTGTAATTAATGTGGATTATTTGAAAAAAATAGTAGTAGTAGTAGTAGTAGTAGTAGTAGTAGTACTAGTATCTTTAGGGCTGCACACCGTGGCAATATTGTTTTTTTCAATATTTTCTGTCCATATAACAGCTGTAAATAAGAGTGTCACCATTGTTATTAATATATAGTATAAGAGTTTTTTTTAATAAGAGTTTTATAACTCTTAAGAGTGTTATAAGTCTAAATCTAAATATGTTTTTTATGGTTTACTTCTGTGCCTACTTTGGGTTGCAACAGTCAAATTTCCCCATTGTGGGACAAATAAAGGCTTATCTTATCCTTGTGTCACACATACACCAAGACTCGAAGCTAAATGTGCATTTGTTGTACCAAAGGTCACGTTGGTCCAGCCCTTTGCCACATTCCTACATTTGAATATTGCCCCACGATATGTGCAGCTCCGTGCTTCACACAGGTGAAGTGTGGCATCTCCTCATTGGACGTTGGTTCCTCCAGACTGTAAACTCAGCTCATAGATAATATTTAAAAAATAACGCTTGTGCAGGTGACACTTGTTTACCACTAGATGGCAGCCATTGACCTTTGTCCAGAAGAAACGGCCTCTGACTACAAATAAAAACCACGCATCTGTCTGTTTCTTTTCTCTTAGCCGTGTACATTGTTATAAAACGTTATCTAAAATATGATCTCATGTGTATAGGTGGAAAACTCAGGGGATCCTTGGGAGAATTTCCAAAATTCCCAGTCTCTTTCCTATTGGGAATGTGTGTACCTGCTGATGGTAACGATGTCCACTGTGGGCTATGGGGACGTCTATGCAAAAACCACTTTGGGACGCCTCTTCATGGTCTTCTTCATCCTGGGCGGTTTGGTAAAAACACTTGTTTCTTAATGATTCCCTTTCCCTCCGCCCCTTCCCACACCCTGCCTGCCCCACCTGGAAAACTACAATCATCTGCTAAACTATTTCAACAGAAGTGTAATGTGATATAAATGTAGTGTAACTAGCATGGTTACTGTCATGTATTTCAGGACTGTAAATCTAGCTCCACGTACGATGACCCTCCTGTATGTTGTGTGTAATCTCTCCGAATGTGTCGGCCTTATTTATGTCTCAAAACATGACAACGCTATTGTCTTAAAATGTGGTTACTATTTTGTAGAAGCAGTTGCGGTTTCAGGACCTCCCTTCTCCCATGTCTCCTCCCAATTTTCCAACAAACACAGGAGCAGGCTGATGATGCTTAGGCCCCACCTGACTGTTACCATAGCGACGCAGCAGCTTTTCACCTTCTTTTCATCAATAGGTTGTGTTCAATTTTAAGTGACCGCTCAGTGTGAGATGGAGGGTGTGTTACTGTTCACAAGGCGCCATTCACTCTCCGTATTTGCTGGTGGTGAGACTTCTGAGAGCTACAGCCGTCCCAGGGGCTGACAGACTTAGATGTGGCGGCCAATCTGTGCCAACTGCCCCTCCAAGTGGAAAGTTTGGAAAAATGCTTTTACATGTGGTGCTAAACATCGAACAAAGTCTCCTGCCAATTTGAATTTCATCCATTTCCAGTGAAAAATACGCTGCTCCTACATTTGGATTGAATATTTATACAATATTTATAAATGTTTCCTTGTTTCTACCCAACACACACTGCCGTCTTGAGGGAGCACTGCTCTCTCCTGGTCAACGATGGTACTGCGCCCTCAGTTCAGTTAGTCGTTGGAGCTCAAAATATAAACATAAACCAGACCGATAAGTCCTCCAGACCAATAAACGTGAACACACCCTCAGTCAAGGCTTCTGTCCTGCCAAGGAGCAGTGACACATGCACTTAAACATATTTTTATTTTTACACCTTCTACCACAGAACTTTGCCCTGCCCTCCATCTCAGCTTTAAGCACCAGCCCCACATAATCCTTTACTTTGAGCAGTACATTTACCATGGTACTATTGTTTCTACATTCAGATGTCCTCGTTCACTGTGAGGCTGTGATGACCTCCAGCTGTGTGCATGTGTCCCGGGCTGTGGCCATAGTGATAAATGACGTGTTTCCCTGCGTGCTGAGACCTCTGGAAGTCTTTAGGCCTCCTCTGGCTGCTTCCTATCAGCAGCGCTTGAATAATGACTTCAGACTGGAGGGAATCTGAAGCCAGGGATCATATCAAAGTCACGTCATTTACCATTACCGCTGGAGATGCATAGGCACTCTTACCCAGCATGACTCAAGTGTGCTTTTATGAGAGGGGAAATGTATGGCTCTGCTGTACGTGTGGAGAATCAGTGGAAGCTAACAGCACTGTCAGTGGAGATTATGAAAAGTCCTCCCTGTGCTCATAGGCCATTAAAAGTGTGGTGGGATCACAGGCTCTGCGTCTGTGCAAAATGCATCCAGCTCATTTTCCAAGCCCAGCAAATGAGTCTTAATGTGTTTTGCAGCTGTGGAACATCAGGTCGGCCTATTCAAATCCACCTGCTCCAGGTTCTGTGTTTGTTGGACAAAACATGGCACTTAGGTTTGATTATTATTGGAGTGTAAATGGACTAAGATCTCGGGTGCAGCTGCAGATTGGAGATGTTAAGATTGTGTCACTTAACACTGGGGCTTAATAAATTCAGCACACCGCTCCCTCTTTGCTTTCTGTATGGCTGTCTCCTGACTCGCATACTAACAAAGCAAAGGGGCTTTTCTAAACCCGGGTTCTTGCGCCCGCCGCTGTGCAGCGAACTAGTCTCTTTTTTAGTCTCTTCTTCTGTCTCCTATCTTCTCCTTAGGCCATGTTTGCCAGCTACGTCCCTGAAATCATAGAGTTAATAGGAAACCGCAAGAAATATGGTGGTTCCTATAGTGCGGTTAATGGGAGAAAGTAAGTATCCAGACGGTTCTGCTGTTTTTATGTGTGCAGTAGAACCCTCTCTGCATGCCTTTTTCTTTCTTTCTGTTCCATGCATGTAGGCCATGTTTGCTCGCTACGTGCCAGAAATTGCTGCTCTCATCCTTAATCGGAAGAAATACGGAGGGAGTTATAACTCGACACGAGGCAGAAAGTAAGTTGAAATCCAGATAAGGTGTGGTTGTGTGACTCAGTGCCCCCCTGATAACGGGGTCTAATTACAAGAGAACCGTAAAGAGTTTGAACTCTGTGACGTCACACTGCGTGACTGGAGACCTCGGCCATTAGGACGCACATGCCCATGTCCGTGCTCTCATTCTGTCCATCTGCACCTCTGCTTCTCTCTCTTCTCCTCATCACCAGCTTTTACCTACACATTTGTCTTGTCTTTCATTGCCTTAACACCCTGTGCTGCGCTTTTATTGGAGATAAGAGCTTTCATGACTACCTTTCTCTTAAACAAATCCACTAAACTTAGATATATGTCATTATATATAGTGAAATACTAGTCATGAAACTTCTTCTATCCACTTTTAAAAACAAAGAGGCCTACAGTTTCAACTGCAATTACATCATTATTGGTGATGTTTTAATTCACCAATACCAATGACCATTGCAGGACCTTTTGCTTTCTTGTTTCTTTTGGCATGCCTTTGTTTTGCCTGACTTTAGCTTCTTTATTTTCCTTGTTAGCTGCGCTGCTAGCATGTTTCCTGGTGATCTGCAGGCTTTTTCATAGATGGTGGTCTCCATGGAAAAGTCCTGCTCCCCGTAAACGCTCGCCTGGCAATCGCTCCATCACTGCCTGACACGACTCTGGCCCTGATCTTCAGTCAGCTCCCACACCCTGAATGCTGGATGCCTCGCTCCCCATTGGAGCCTCTCAAATGCTTATGGCTTGCTCTGCTTGCTTTGGCTCTGTCGACGCTTGCTTTGGGTCTCGTGGTGGTGTCGTGGTGTACGAAAGTCTGTCCAGAACTATGTCTGTGTTTGTTCATGTGTTTTAGTGAAAGTGGTTTTGTAAAGTGCAGCTGTCATGGCGTTTTGTACAAGATAAAGATGGAGCGCCTTCATCCTTTTGGGGCTCAAACTTTACTCAATCAGCCCGTAGAGTTAGATAGTCCAAGTCTTTTTCTACTCCTCTTCTGTGCACTGTGGGGTGGGTGAAATGGTCAAAAATACATATATGAATCAAGTCCATTTTTTTAACTAAATCTAAAATTTCCTGACTATTCATGCTTCACTGTGATTGGCCGAATGTGCCTGTCCAAACAAATTATTCATATTCTGTCTGCTTGAACTGATCATCAAATACATTCAAACTGACCAAACATATTCAAATGCTTGTTTTATCTTTGTTATATTGGTATAAAAAGGACATTTCAGATAAATCTTTAAGTTATTAAATGTAATTTTAGAGCTTTTTAACCAACGTTTTTTAAATTGTGCTTGCTAACTAATTAAAAAAGACCATTTCAAGTCTAAAGAGCCTAGAAAATAATAAACAATAATAATAATAATACATCCAATCACATTTTTTTATGTATGCACTGCAAAAGTCACTGCTATCTTGATCATGTTTGAGGCTTTATTGATCACATTTCATGCTTTTTAAAAGTGTTTGATGCTCTATTGTTTATATCTTTGAATTACCCAGAGTGCAGACAAACCCTAAAAAATTCAAATGGGACAATATAAAAATCTCCATCTAGATTGGCGTATTCAGTATTATATAAAAGAGAAAGTCTTTATTCATCATTTCTGGAATGGGTTTAGACTTTCCAGGAGCTGTGAGCAAACCTCTTTGTTTGATAATGCTGCAGTCAGTGACATAAGACTGATGAGATGTTATGTTTGGCCGCTGACCTGAGCCCGGGGCGTGCGGAGAAAAGTAACTGTCAAAACTGTGCGCTCGTCTCCTCCACACACTTTATTCCCTTCATCCACACGCCCCTCCCAAGACAAAGCACACACATCTGGCAGTACTCAAACGTTAGCTGCTAAATGCACAGATTACAAAGACTCCTCAGGATATCCACATGTGTACTGTGTAGTTCAGAGCCGCTGTGTCGTGTGGTTTGGGGCTAAATCGTGTCATTATATTGTGAATTTGTTTGCAAAAAAGAGTGGAAATGAGATTAGGAGATTACACTTTAGACTTGATTACTCAGCACAGAAAGGTCATGATTCACTTGTGCACGTGTCATTTGTATTCAGTTTCATAATGGAAGTAAAAGTACAAATATAGGAGGAAAAGTTAAAAGTATCAGATAAATTCCACGATTTTGAGAACTACTAAAAGAGTTGAATTAATCTTGATTTGAGATGTCGCAATATCAAATTCGAGTGATTATTGTGTGAAGATTATTCATCCAGAATTAACAACAGTAATATCTTCAATTTTAATTTACATTCTCCAATTGATACGGAAGCTGTGAGAGGCAAGTGGAAAAAAATAATAAATGGCGCTCCATTTTATCCTCCTGCAAAGTTAATAGTAAAAAAAAATTTGAATGTTTTATAGGTATCGATTTAATATTTAAAGTAATGGACTCGGAAAACATTTTTTGGGGGTTTGATTTCCCCCCACCCCCCCTACCAAAAAAGCCTACCAAAAAAAAACACTTTAAACTATTAGGATAAATTTGTATTGCCAATAACTTAGAAAATGTAGAACTTTTTTTCTTTTTGCACTTGCCTATCAGGGCCTCCGTAAAAGAGATCACCTTTCCTCTTGCGTGTGATCAGATTCATGAAATCAAACTTTCTGAATGACAAAATCAGCCATATGAAAAAAGCACTTTCCATTTAGGTGTCATTTTTTGGAGTCTATCAAATTAAAATGTTGTACATTGCCTTCTATAAGTGCATTGATTATTCATGTTTAGTCCTTAAGATATTCTGACCTGAATATTCATGATCATCGCTAAACTTGACCTGGCTCCAGACGCACAAACTCAAGCTGACAGCATCACCCTTTCTCCAGTCACATGTTAATGACCAGAGCTGCACTCTGTTAGCCTCGTCTCTATTTGAGGCCTGTGGTTTCATTATACTTCCCTAAGCCACAGACGCCGGCCTCACCCCTGGCCGGCCTCACCTCTGACCGGCCTCACCCCTGACCGGCCTCACCCCTGACCGGCCTCACCCCTGGCCGGCCTCACCCCTGGCCGGCCTCACCCCTGACCGGCCTCACCCCTGACTGGCCTCACCCCTGACTGAACTCACACTCACCTTTTGAACTAGACAACACACCCTCTGATTTACAATGTGGGTAAAGTAGTCAAATCTGCATTAAAGCTCAGGACCTTTTACTCTAAAAGATGATCACTGAAGTAAAGGGTATTTAATATGAAGTATTCAGGTGTAAAATTGACGTCATCATTACTTTATTCTTTCATTTTCTACCGCTTGTTCCATTTCGGGGTCGCGGGTGACTGGAGCCTATCCCAATGACTTTGGGCCTTAGGCGGGGTACACCCTGGACAGGTAACACGGGGAGAACATGCAGACTCCACCCAGAGAGATCATGTGATGTTGGTCTGGCCCGGGAATCGAACCCATGATCTCCTTCTTGGGAGGCAAGAGCGCTAACCGCCTTTGTTACCGTGCACCCTTATCATTACTTTATTAAAGTGAAAAAGTACATAATAACTGGGTTCAAGTGTAAGAGACATTTAACTTTTTAAGTTATGAGAAGATTGATCAAAAGTTATTCTCAAGTCTATGTACTATTACTTAAAGATGCACTATGTAACTTTTCTGGTGGAGGATCAAACACCTGCTTGTCTCCATGGAGATAATATTGCGTTTCCATTCTTTAATATTTCCTGTATTCATTCATTTAGAGGCGTTTTTGTTGCTAAAATACACTTGATTCTTACTGTGAGCAGGAGTGCTTCTCCACAGATCTGACCTGTAACTTGTGGCCCCACCTTCTCTTCTCCATGGAGATAAACAATTGTAATACCATACTGAGGAACATTTTAGTCGAAGCAAAACATTTCACCTGCTGGAAACAGGAATATGTACATAGAGCTCCTTAAAGGACACGTATTATGCAACATTGACTTGGTTTTGTCATCAGAAACATACAGTTTGTAGCTTCAACTGCGCTTGTTTCATTAATCCTGTTGACAAGATCGTCCGTTTTAAATGCATCAGTGTTGTGACATAAGAGGTAGAGCTCCGGAGATCTCCTACTCTGTTTTAGATCCGTAAATCAGCACCAGACATGCCTTTTCTGCCTCAAATCACATTCATTACAACTGCATGCTACATCAGCGTGTTGGGGCAAGCTAGCTTTTGTTTATTTCCTCATGGTAATACCCCCGGATGCCAGTAGAAGGAGTGCTACCAGCAAAACTTGATGAGGAAACACATCAGTCAATACAAATGGTATTTTAACTTCTTAAAAAGTGACATGTCAAAGTCAGAAATACAAATACTGCTCAATATGTGTCCTTTAAACAGTTTTGACATAAAAGTACGGTGTGATAAATGATGGGCCGTAGACTTGCCTGTGCTAAACCTAGTCGGAAACTGCACATATGCTCTCTGTGTAATATGGGATGCGTTTGCAGCTCAGGATTAGAGCAGTAGGAGTCAGTGTCCTGTCGCTGAGGTTTGAGCTCTTGTTGTTTGCTGTGTCGTCCCCGGTGGGTCCTGCTGCATGATCTGTCTGCATGCTCTTTTATCCCTTAGACTTTCTGTTTTTGGATCTGTTGTGTGTGAGTTTTTGAGTGGTTTATGTAGCATTTTTGAAGAAACTATGAACAATAAGATTCGTATGTATATTACCTGCTGTAAATTTCACTGTAAAAAATTAAAATCCATGTGACCAGAGAAAGCATAAAAGCAACACTAGATTTAAAAGGTCTGAAGTTTTCCTCTTCTGAAATGAAAGATATGTCTTGTCAATTCATTCCACTCGGTCGAATTGTCACTGTTAACGAAAGGAAATGGATAAAAGTGACTAAACCTGATGTTAAAATGGTTTTCCCTTCTCATTTACCCACGCAAAGTTGTAGAAAGATTCAGACATGTTTGAGAACTCAAGACATAATTGTTCCTCATTTCACCGAGGTCTGATACACGCTCAGATTTATTTATTTTCTTAATCTGTGATACAGGTTGCAGACATGACCTGTGCATCAATTAATCACACGAAAAGTGGGTTTGGTGTGGCCCCTGATGAGATCTCAAAAGTGTTTTGTATCTCTATTGACACAAACAATACGCAAAAAAAAAGATTTGTTTCGAAAAGTGCTCATAAACTATATACAACTGTATGTAAACAAGGAGAATAAACTTGTTCAATCCCATATATTCAGCAATGGCTTCTCCTTAAGGCTGTGACCTTTATTAAATCCTTATATGAATAAAAATAATTAGTTGTCTCACAAAAAATGTGGTTGACTAAGACAAATTTGTATTTTCTTTTATTATTCTTTTTTATATAATACGATGCAAAGAGACTAATAAAAACCATCAAGCAGAGCAAGACACAGAGAACAAAAAGACAAAAACAACATTTCAACATTTCACTGCATAAGTTAGTCTTTCCATTTGAATCCACAGGTGTCCATCTGTCATTTCCATAGTTGGAGTTTTAAAGTCAAATGGAATGAATAACAGGAAGTTAACCACTTTCTTATATTGTGTAATTTTTGATCAATATTGCAATTTAAAATGTCCAAAATCTAACATAATGATCCACGAGTGTCATAGATTATAACTAAATAGCAGACAAAAGAGTGATATATCATGTGGAGGTTTGATTTCCCTCTTCTCACAAGTACTAATACTCTTTGACATGTTCAAAAGGAGCACTGTAAACTCGACACAATACTAATATTTCATCCTTAAATCCCCGGCTGCTCCTAAGACTCTCCTAAAAGACAGAGTTGACATCTGTGAACACCATCATGTCCCACCACGTCTCAAAAGCTGCCCCTTCTCTAAATCACTCTGCAGCGTCACTGTGCCAAGTCTGACATGCCTGCGACCTCTGACCTCTGCTGCAGAATCACCGATCATCAGACAAGATTGATACGTCTCCTCCGGAACTTTGCCAAGCTGCTCCGGACGTTTTAGACTGTTAGAGCGTAATGTCTTAGCCAGGCCTCAGCTCTGGTCTTCAGAGAGCACCAACATGGATCCACGCCAATGTGTCACAACCAATCAAGCGTCACAATGCACAGATTGCACGTGACCGCAGAGAGGAACCTGATCCACTCAGTCCCCTCCAGTGCTGAGTGGTGCAGTGCTCAGGCAAGACAAGTGCTTCGGCGTTCTCACACAGAAGTGGAGAAGTCCGTTGTTATGGCGCAGGTTTCCACGGTTTAATCAGACGTTGTGCTGCGTCCGCTTAGATCCAGGTCAATAGGTGAGATGTCGGTTATGTAGTGGTTTTCAGAGTCTGATGATGTCATGTTCCAACAGCCAGTGTTTCTTAACTTTGTAATTTGCCGTGATTGATCTGAAAAGTGAATTAAAAAATGGTGGACATGATCATTTTGATGAGTGACTAGACCAATACTTCACTATATTACAAGAATCTGCATTTGAACAGTATTAATTTCAGTGGACTCCGTCTGTATTACACATTATTGGTGATAATAAGTGATGTCATCTCAAACCCTGCAAAAGTTACATTTGTTGTCTCTGTGGTTTCCTGCTGCTTCATGATATCAGTTGTTTCTATATGAACTTCAAACTCCATTTTGATACTCGATTCTTTTATTACAAGCTCTATCATTTTAGACTTATTATTTGTGTGAGCTTGGAGTACAAACTGTTTCTGATTCATCCCAGAATGCTTGTTTTGACTGAAAATAAGTGTTATTTTTATATTTTACCTGCCCAGGACTTTATGGTTTCTTTTTTTCAGATGATGAACAAAACAATTCAAACTTGCCTTTAAACACAAAAAAAGTTTAAAGGCACCTATGTTGATTCCAAAATGATTGATTATAATTATTTTAAAATGTATTATTATGAATTATTTTCCTTTATGTTACATGTGGGCTTATATTAGTACTGGAAAAGGCGAAACATCATTTATAAACTTGGAAGGTCACATTTTGTCTTGTTTATGGGATTGAAACAAATATAATATATATATACTAGTTTAAGTATTCATTAGAATCTGATTTTGATACTTTTAACAATAGTACTATGAGTCCTGACACAAGTCTGTGTTTGGTGCAGTCAGAGGACTAAAGGTACGTTACCACAAACACTGCATTCAGATAGGAAATAAACTAGGACTAAACCTGGAAAGGGACAAGGCCAGGACTAAACCAGGACTCAAACAGGTCCAAATCAGAATGAAATGAAAGTGTGAACGCACCCTCAGAGTAACCCCGTGTCCGACATGACTGCAGTGTAATCAGTCCTCTGCAGGGCTGTGCCAAACACTCACTGATTTATAAGGTGCTCCTGTCCCAGACCTCAGCAAAGCTCTGTTTACAGCAGGAGAATATTGATGTACATGTCTTTGTCAACATCCATTCCGTCCACACAACTGCGGTTTGGCCCGAAGGAGAGTTTTCTATTGAGAGCGGATGACAGTCCGACCGCTGCGGCTTCTGTAATTATATCTTACATTTTCAAAAGTGGCTTTGAGTTGAGTGTTTGATTGCACTTGTCGTACACTTTCATTTCACGAGGGAAAATATTCACTTTTACGGCAACAATCATATAATTCAGTTCCTTGTTTGGCCTGAAGAAATCTTTTTTGACAGCTGGATATTATTTTCCTTCTACATTTAGTTCGATTTGAGAGTGCTTTTGGTTGAACTGATTATCTGTGCGCGGCATGCCAGCGTCTGCACTCATTTATGTTGCACACTCAAGCTGATTTCTTCCCCCTTCCAGGCACATAGTGGTCTGTGGTCATATCACCCTCGAAAGCGTCTCCAACTTCCTCAAAGACTTCCTACACAAGGACAGGGATGATGTCAATGTAGAAATTGTTTTTCTCCATAAGTAAGTCCATCTTTTCCTCTGCGGCGCGTGTCATCTTCGCTCTAGAGCCCTCTGTACCACACTAACCTCTCTGTACGCGTCTGCACCCAGTATTTCCCCTAATCTTGAGCTGGAAGCCTTGTTCAAACGCCATTTCACCCAAGTCGAGTTCTACCAGGGATCTGTCCTGAACCCCCACGACCTGGCCCGTGTCAAGGTACAGCCCGGACCCATCAGGAGCCTCTGTAATCCACAGCAGATACCATCAAACTCTGACTATTACCCCTGTGTGTAGATCGAATCTGCAGACGCTTGTTTGATCTTGGCTAACAAATACTGTGCAGACCCTGATGCTGAAGACGCCTCCAACATCATGAGGTCGGCTTAGACTCCACTTCCTCCAAAGCCTGTGTTTAAGGTGTTTAAGGCGCATGTGTGCTAATGATGATGTGTTTTTTAGGGTCATCTCCATCAAGAACTACCATCCGAAAATCAGAATCATCACACAGATGCTTCAATACCACAATAAGGTAACGTGTGTCGCTTGTTACCCACTGTCAGATACACAAGAGGCATAAATAAAACTCGCTTGTGTGCAGTACCGATGGAATACTTTAGAGGGCGACAAGCTCCATGAATGATATGCTGCATTCATGGTGCAGTAGTGTCCCTCTAGTTCTAGCTACTAAGGGTTTTGAAAAGTTTAAGATAAAATATACAAAAATACTTCAACAGACTTTCAAATATAGCTGAAGTACCTCTGATAGGCAATACAAGTGATTTTTGTTTTGCTCTGATACCAAGTCATACTGTGGTATCGCAATATCGAGCTGATACCAATGACTTTTGTTTTTAAATGCATTGTCATTTACCTTAGCATCATTATCGTTGCTTCACCCCAGCTTGAACTGAAAACTCATTTATATATTAACAATATTTAGCATGACAATCCACACTTTTCGATACCTCACTCAGTACCGCTATATCAGTATCAATCCATCCATCACTTTGTAGCGATGAAATGTTGGGAAAATTAAGACGTTAAACCAGTGGAAGTGAAGCGAGGGGTTTCCACTAATGCAGTGGGACAGACTTGACCTGTGCTGCCTCTGTCGTGTGATGAAGGCCCATCTGCTGAACATTCCGAGCTGGAACTGGAAGGAGGGAGACGATGCTATCTGCCTGGCTGAGCTCAAGGCCGGCTTCATCGCCCAGAGCTGCCTGGCCCAGGGCCTGTCCACCATGCTGGCCAACCTCTTCTCCATGCGCTCCTTCATCGAGGTAAAGATCCAACGACTCCACACACGGGTTTATCACATTCCGTTCTTGGCCCTGTGACATGATAACCCTGTCTAAGTGAGGCTTAAGTGCATTAGTCACTACAGCTGGAATAGATCTGCTCACGGACTCTCACTGAGAAACCCTGACATCTTAGTTTGAAAAAGGCCTCGGTTGCCGTGTGCTCAGTCACACTGGCACATCATATTTTACCCTGACGTTTCATATGGAATCTGTTCTGTGTTTTGTGGTTTCAAATTGAAGAGGTGCTTGCTTCCATCAAAGAGCTGTTCTCATGTCATAAACATGATCGATGGGCTTATAATGACCAGGCTCATGTTGAGGCCGGAACATCTGCGGAGCACATTTCCCCTGCTTCTCCTCCTCCTGCCGCTGTACCCGTCTCTCTCCTGCTCCGCTCCGTCACACTTCCTCTGTGCTTTTCATCAGATCGAGGAGGACACGTGGCAGAAGTACTACCTTGAAGGAGTGGCGAATGAGATGTACACCGAGTATCTGTCCAATGCCTTTGTAGGGCTGTCCTTCCCGGTTATTTGTGAGTAAGTATCAGCCCGGCAGACTTAACAGCATCACGAGGAAGTGAAGCAGATATGGTCATGTGAAAGTGGTCCTCAGTGAATGTAAACCATGTCGACTCAATGTGTTTTCCAGGCTGTGCTATGTGAAGCTGAAGCTGTTACTTATCGCTATTGAGTACAAGTCGGAGCAGAGAGAGAGCAGGTTTGTACTCGGCAGCTTGTTCAAACGCTGCAGACTTTATCACACTTGTAGTGGCTTTATAGCACTCTTACTTAATTCCATCCATACCTCTGCCAAGGTATTGCATTACTTATTTATCCTCTTTGCACTCATTAAAGTCGTCAAAAATCGATTAGATCCTCACCGTTTGACCTTGAAAGTAAAGTGCCAAAAGATACTGTTGATGCCGGTTTTCTTTCAAACAAATGTAAAGAATTGGTTGATTGCCTTGATGGAGGAACGTTTGACTCCGACATGTTCAGAGTGGCACAATAACCTCAGACAGACTGTACAGTGCAGGTGCAGTCCAATAGACGTCAAACCAAGTAAGAGAGCATTCAGATTCTGTAAAAGGGAGGACACAATGTGCCACGCCCTTCCATATGTCATTATTATGTTCCTAACTTCTCCCGGTGTGATTTAACTGTGTCCGTGTGGAGTCTAACTAACGTCAGTGTCTTAACTATATCATCACTATAACAACATGGAAACTCTTTTTCAGTAATCTCAATTGCCAAATCCCACTCACCCTGTCCCGCTCACTTGTGTCAAATGTATTTGTTCACTGACAGTTTCCATAGAAATTTGACGATACTTACTTTTATTCTGATTAAAACATTTTTTATTGTAAATATAACTTAAAGGGGACACATTATGCAAAATCAACTAGAATCTGCATTTTACTTTTACTCTAAGTTGTACTTTGATTGATTCTTGCATGTCGAAGTAATCCTGTGTTGTCCTGTAGGCTTGAGTGCTGTACAGGGATGTGGGCGGGTATAGGGGGTAGGTGACCCGCCCACATCCCAGTACTTAGTACACATCATTACTTAGTACACATCATTACTTAGTACACATAATTACTTAGTACACATCATTACTTAGTACACATCATTTCAAAAATGAGACTTTGAAAGAAAGTAGGGTTAAATGTCACTTAGACACTTTTCAAAACTAAAAATATGTACATGAAAATCTTCTGCTTGTTACATAAATGTCACTATGAAGAGGCTTATCAGGAAGTCAATGGTCCTATTTCTATTATCAAGCCGTTTTAGCTCAATATTTACAATGAACAAAATGTAAAATGCAGATCTACTTATGTTATAGTTCAGTTAAGTACCTGAAAAAGCACAATATGTCTCCTTTAAGCTAATGCAGAGCACAGAGTTTTAGTTTGATGCCATCACTACATCTCTGAATCACTTACAGTGGTGCCACATTCTAAGAGCTACAGATAGACTTTGGCCACACTTGGTTATTTTCTCCTTTCCATTATGTTAATGCTAACTGTTTGATTTGAGATCTTTTCTTGTTGTTTGCAGAAGCCGAAAGCGGTATGCCCTCTACCTTATCTTACTTCCAAAGTTCCACCCAATCTCCACCACTTTAACGCTTCTGACTTTGGGAGTTTCCCCAAGGATATTTTTCCAAACACTATCTCACAGGCCTCCTTTTTTCTAACTTTTGATGGTGTCCCTTGTGCTTTAATGCACTAACTTCTTTGCAGGCAGAGAGAGGATAGATAAATTGGATGTGTTGTAAAAGTGCTGTTTCTTTGTCTTTGCTGTTGTCGCTGTACCAAGGCCAAACCTTCACCCTCTCCATATCTACCTATTTTTGATCTTTTTTGGTTTTGTCCTTTACCAGTCCTTTGCTGACTTTATTTCTCTCACTTTCAGTTCTTTTTCAGTGTCGTTGAGTTCTTCCCTTAGCTTTATTTGGAGATGAGTCCAACTTTCCGTTTCTAACTAATGATTCTTTGAAATATACATGGTGGTGCTGAATTGGGATCAACATCTCTCAGAGCTCACATGTGGTGTTGGCAACATCGATAATCTTTTCATCATTTACATAAAGGACCTATCTGCTGGAGATTATAGCATGTCTTTTTTATATTTTTCATACACCAACAGCACCCACCGCTCATTCATGTCACACGTTAGGAAAGGCATGAGATTGTTGCATTTGGATAGCAATTTGTTTATCCAAAATCGAAATTTATAAATCACAGGTTACTAAGTCCACGAGTGGGCCATTGTTCATTTTGACGTCCCAGCCCATGTTCTCCATGTTCTATACATTCTCCATGTTCTCCACATTCTCCATGTTCTATACTTTCTCCATATGCTCCATGTTCTCCACATTCTCCATCTTCTCCACCTCTCAATGTTCTCCACGTTCTCCATATTCTCCATGTTCTCAACATTCTATACGTTCTCCATATTCTCCACATTCTATACGTTCTCCATATGCTCCATGTTCTCCACATTCTCCATCTTCTCCACCTCTCAATGTTCTCCACGTTCTCCATATTCTCCATGTTCTCAACATTCTATACGTTCTCCATATTCTCCACATTCTATACGTTCTCCATATGCTCCACGTTCTCCACGTTCTCCATCTTCTCCACCTCTCAATGTTCTCCACGTTCTCCATCTTCTCCACCTCTCAATGTTCTCCACGTTCTCCATATTCTCCATGTTCTCCACGTTCTCCATGTTCTCCATATTCTCCACGTTCTCCATATGCTCCACGTTCTCCACGTTCTCCATCTTCTCCACCTCTCAATGTTCTCCACGTTCTCCATCTTCTCCACCTCTCAATGTTCTCCACGTTCTCCATATTCTCCATGTTCTCCACGTTCTCCATGTTCTCCATATTCTCCATGTTCTCCATATTCTCCACGTTCTCCATGTTCTCCATATTCTCCACGTTCTCCATGTTCTCCATATTCTCCATATTCTCCATATTCTCCATGTTCTCCACGTTCTCCATGTTCTCCATATTCTCCATATTCTCCACGTTCTCCATGTTCTCCATATTCTCCATGTTCTCCACGTTCTCCATATTCTCCATATTCTCCATATTCTCCACGTTCTCCATGTTCTCCATATTCTCCATGTTCTCCACGTTCTCCACGTTCTCCATATTCTCCATATTCTCCATATTCTCCACGTTCTCCATGTTCTCCATATTCTCCATGTTCTCCATATTCTCCATGTTCTCCACGTTCTCCATGTTCTCCATGTTCTCCAGGTTCTCCATGTTCTCCACGTTTTCCGTGTTCTCCATGTTCTCTGTGATCTCCATGTCCTCCTCACGTCCATCTGTGCATGTGTGTGTGTCTGAAGGCGTGTGTGAGCGCGTGTGTCTGTACATACATCTCCGCCCCGTGTCAGCCATGCTCGTTCGTCTCTCGAGTAGATGTCCCTAAGTGAGGTCACTTCCTGTCAGTTTGGTGTTTGAGAAACAATCCAACTGCACAGAAGTTACTGCAACCGTCTGCATCTACGTACCTGTCCCTTTAACTGTACTGCAGTGCTATGCTATGACTGTCCTCATGCTGTTTGCTAACTGCATGCCACACTTTCACTTGAGGTGTTTGGTGCTTGTTTTGTTGCTCACAATATGAGGTTTTGATGCTGCTGTTCATCACTTTGCACCCAACTGAAGAAAAGGCCTTTTCTCTTTAAACCTGAAAATCTCAGATTTGGGCAGCAACGTTTGTGAACGTTGGAGTTGATTTGTTTTTGTGGTTTTCACTAAAATGCATGCTAAACACATGCTCAACTCTGGGGGCCATTCAATCTGACTGAATGATATGCTAATTTGCTTCTGCAGTGAGGAATCACAATCAGGCCTGCATGAACACTGCAGTTACACATCAGCCCGGTGTGCACATGGATTCAATTGCTCCCTTAATGTTTTTGTCTATTAACTATCTGTCGATTAACAAAGTAACCTTTTCCGAAGCCCAGAGGAAAGAATACCTGAAATCACCAAAAACAGTCCACTTTATAATCATTGAAAAAAAAAAAGATATATATAAAAAAAGTAGAATTCCAAAAAGTGTTGCAAAGTGAAGCTGTGTCTTTCCTGTGGGCGGGTGTTGCTGTAGGAGTGTGACTCTAAAGGTTTGTTGGCTCAGTGTTCCGCACAGGTAACCATTAATGAGCCGTGTGTGTGTGAGTGAGTGTCCAGGACGTGTGTGTCGCTCGTCCAATCTGTCTCCGTCTAATTAATGGGGAATGATACAGCCAGTTGACACATTCAAAACTGTTAGAGATGTACTTTTTACTATTAGGTACTTTAGCTCTCAAATTGTTCGATAGCTTAACATAATGCTGAATACAAGTATTTCACATCCATAATGATATAGATGGACTATTATTGGTGAAAGATTTGATATAAAGAACCCACTTTTGCCTGTTCATTCCCACGACCCGGCTGTCCAATACTAACCAAACCAACTGTATATCTCTGTATTGCTACGCAGCCATTTCTGTAAAACATATTTGAATGAGACTCCAAGAGCTCCATAGCCATGATTTTAATTCTTTCTGCTCTCATCGCCCCAATTTCTCTGTGTCCCCATGTCCGGACTATCACAAAGAATTAAAATTTAATGTGCTTCCATATCGTTGTACATTCTGTCCATCATGTGAGTTAGTTTTAGTTAAACATAGCAGGTGAAATCAGGAGAAATCCCCCAAATGTCTGTGTACCATTCCTCTTGATTAGCATGTCGTGTTAGCCGCGTGGTCTATATTCAAAGAGTAAGGAGTGCTATGTTTGTATGTGTTTGATCACCCAGCATCCTCATTAACCCGGGCAACCACGTGAAGATGCAAGAAGGAACGCTAGGATTCTTTATCGCCAGTGATGCCAAAGAAGTCAAAAGGTAACACATGTGCATTCAGAGAAACAATAGCTAATACCAGATCATTTAAAGGTTGAATGGACGATTTTTTTGGCACAAATCTGAGTCTTATTTCCTCGTGGCGTGGACTGCTGATTAGTCCTGCCACATATCAGTCATAAAACGCACCTACCGCTCACCTGCAGCCTCGTGTGGCTCGTCCCCACGTTTCCGCGTGTCTAAGCGCATTGATCAATCATAATATAGTTCCCTCAGTGTATGGGACAAAATTAAGACGGAGAAAGACAGTTCGAGCTGACTCAGAAGAAGACGGAAATCTACGAGAGACGAGAGATGCGATGTGATCCGTCGCGCTAATAAACAAACGCACGTGTGTGTTGTATCAGTCCACACGGGGGAGTGGCATGCGCACTTCCACCTGAGTTCTCAAATCACCGAAAAATCGTCCATTGCGCCTTTAAAGGTCATGAAATACAGTGACCATCTTGACCCTTCCATATATTTTTTGTTAAAGCATATAAATAAATAACTACATGAATAATATCTGAACTACATACATGTAATACTGAGCTTAGGCCGCAGTTATTTTATTATTTGGTTTACGGATCCGCTGCACTTAGATTGATTGATTTCTACAATATAAATAAAATAAATTATTATATATTTTTTTAATAAAGTACCGACGCCAACGCAAAAATTAAATGAAATATAAAAAGCGGTACTAAGTCAAAATATAAGAGTGTGTGAAGCTATTTTTTGCCAAAATCCTGCGGGAGTCATTTATTTTGGAAAGCATTGTTGTGACGGAGTTGTCTGCCCGTTTCCTTGTCTGCTGCGTGCAAATACACATTTTGAACCAGTTTACCACATTTTCTCCAGCGCGTTTTGCCGTGACTAAGGTTGCACACTTGAAGCGTCATTTCTACCAATGCCAAACACGCTAAATGTACTGTTACACGCTCCTGGGCGCCGCGTCTCCTCCCTCTCCTCCCGTGGTGCATTTTGGGCAAACCCGGATGAAAAAATCTTTTGAAATTGAAATTATATTTATATTTATATTTATATTTCGTCCGCCTGTTCAATATATTTCATTTAAAAATACATAAACCAAGTAATAAAATAACTGCGGCCTTAACAACAATTCTACTCGATGTATTCAAAGTAAAATAGGAAAAGAAGAAGATATTTTGTTATGACAGATGAAGAGTGGAAACATCTCAATGGAGAAGAAAATGTGTCACAGTATTTTATATTATACACAGGATTTCTTGAACTAATTATAAACGTATATGAACTAATAACAGACATGTACAAATGGAAGAATCACCTCTGCCGTCGATTTGAAAATGTCATAAATGGGTCAGGTTTGCCAAGAAGTGTTCAAAAAGAAAACAATATGTGAAACACACTATGTATCACAATGTTGTCTTTTTTAGAGCATTTTTTTACTGCAAAGCTTGTCACGATGACATCACCGACCCCAAAAGGATCAAGAAATGCGGCTGCAAACGACGTGAGTAGCTTTCCGTCCCTGTCCCTCCCTCTGTCCCCTTCACACCCAAACCTAACCTGTCTCACAAAACTTACAATGCAACTGTTTAATATTGAACTTGTTTATGTCATATTACTGTTCTTTTTAATGTAGCACTGTCTGTAAAGGTAAAACCATGAAGTATCCATTTAAAACTCTCCAAATGACTATAATTTTATCTTGATTTTCTTTTGCCTGTCTCTCATTGATGGACGTTGTGTTGTTGTTGAACTTAAACTGACAGTTCCATTACAGTAATGGAAGTCTGACTCTTCTGTCCTGTTGTATTCTCTTCTGTTGTTTTTGATTTACTTGCTTCTTTACAACCAGTGACACACTTTTTGATGTATTTCCTTCTCCTGCTGCCATTGGAAAACACCACTTTATTTTAACCTCTCTCTGGTAGTGATATATTGTGAGTAAAACCCCCAAAAAAACAAGCAAACGGGTGTCCCACAACCCAGAGTGCAGTGTTTTCTATTCTTCAGCCAATAGTACACTGTATGTTGCATGTACCAGTGTAGCTTTTGCATCCCTCTTCCCTGCCACTCATCTACACTGTACTCAGACCAGAACCGATCCAAAACAGCAGGATTCAGGCCGGCCCAAGTGCGGCGTTATCAGATGTGCTGTAGCGCTGCTTTATCCTCACCGTCGGACTAAAAGACAAGCTCGTATTTGGCGTTAGAGCTGGGCGATATTGACAAAACTGATTTTCTGGATATGTTTTTTGCGTCTTCTCAACAATATTCAGAGGATATTTTCACAAAGCATCAGAATGTGCTTGGGTCTTATTATGAAGTAGAACATATCAGAAAAAGAGTAGGTGCAGAGGAATATTGTGAACGTATTTCTCTCAATACTCATTTGTTAAACATAAAAAGGGACAAAAAATAGAAGAGGGAATGTCCAGATTTGGTCAGTTATTTGAGACTTGGAAATCAAACCCTTTGAACAGAGGAAAATCTATAGCAAAATTATATGAAATGTTTGACACCATTGAATCTTCTATTAGAAAAAATCCAGAAAATGTTAAGAATTAAAAAAAATAAAAAAAAATAAATCACTTTTAATAATGCAGATAGCTATTATTAAACAAATGACCCAGAACATTGCTAAAAAAAAAAAAAAAAAAGATTTACGCAACTAAAAATGGAAAGAATTAATGAAAAAAGTATGACATGGAAGAGATAACAATAACATTAAGAATGTGCTAACATGTAGCACAAAACATAAAATGTACCACAAAAGTGCAGGAATATCTTATATTATTTTGGGGGGATTCAACTGGACATTTCTGCCTCTTTTTGAGTAACGCAGCCGTGCTAAGTGTCTTTACATAATATTATCAGCATTAACAGCATATGTACAAACAATACATTTCAGTATATGGATAGTTCATAGTCATAGAATAGTCAAAAATGTACACAACTGCAAATACCTCAACAATATCATATTTTCACTGCTCCAAGTATCTTACAAAACTGTCTTAATGCCACAGATGGTAGTGCAAAAACTCTTTCTCGCACAGTGTTTTTCTCATCTTTGAGGTCATTTTAATAGTTTTAAATGTAGACAATGCACTCCATATTCTAATTTTACATATTTCCTAAACAACTATGCATTTTTCAATATATTTCCCAACTCTACTTAGCGTTAGCGTTCACATCGTAGCGACTTTGAAAGTACTGACTGGATGGAAACTTGACATGACATATAGTAATCCAACAGCCACCAAAATTAACTAGAACAAAATGTATCTGGCTTATGTCAAAAGAGGTTTTGTGTGGCTTTCAGAGAGAAGAAATGTCCTTGTAGGCCTTTTCGACACAGGTTGCCAAAACAAAATCAAAACAATCTGGTCTTAGAGCGATCTCAGCCTTTAGTCCTGGCCCAGAACTCTGTGCTTTTCAAACTTAGGCCACTTTTCATGTTCCCTCACTCTTCAACGTTTCAACGGACCGTGAAATAGCCTCAGATCACCACTAGATGGCGGTGCTTGATAAGTTAAAAAAGAAAAAAAAGCATCCACTGAATTCTGTGTGATGTTTGTAGAGGAAATATAACGGATCTGACAACTTCAGCAAAAATGCAAAGCCATTTATTCATTCAAATTATCCTACAAATTGGTAAGTTTCTATGCTTTCCTATTGTAGTTTTTTATTTGTTTATTTTCCATTTGCAGTTTGAAAACCACATTGGAAAACAAATGCAAAAAGCAAACAAGAAACATTTTAACACTGAGAAAAAAGATGAAGTTGCTCAAAAAATTTGAGATAATAAAAAAATATATAATAAAAAGGTATATCAAGTATACTGTTTATAAAAAATTCTATTCAAAATGCTCAAAAAGCATTTTAAGAATAAACTTAATGTGTAATCTCTAAAATAAAGAGTATAATGTGTTATTTCGTCACTTTTTTGCTGTTGTTTTTTCAGTCTTATCCTGTTTTTTGTAATATTTTAACCCCAAAAAAGACAAGAGCACGTTCTGATGGATTTAAAAAAATTTAAATCTACATTCATGACTTTGTCATTATCGCCCAGCATTATTGTCCAAAACAATTGGACATTTGTGACATTCTTGCTGAATTTGTTCTCAAGCAACGTGCTGCTTTCAGCTCCTAGTTCAGAGACGACTCCTCTCCTGCTTTTTCTACTGAGGCCCGTATTTCTGCAGGGAAAAATCTGGGCATTTGTGAAGTCAGAAGTCAGACATGTCGTTTATATTTGTGTGTGTATATATGTGTGTTTTTGTATACGTGTGCGTGCGTCCTGTGTCACCCCATCGCTTCTCCGGTCACGGCGTGTCCAAAGTCCCATTGTAAACTCACCCGCTGCGTCCAGGCGCCTTTAGACTCTGAAGTCCCGCTGCCCGCTGCCATGTGCACGACTGCTCCATCACTTTTTCTCTGTCCAGCACGCTCAGTCCATCTCATCGGGCATGCCACGGGACACAACAGCCCCGACGAGCAGTTCCCCTTCTTTTCCTTGGCCAATTGTTCAAACGACATGTTATTTGCGGACGTGGCTCCTGGAGTCAGAGATGCTACGAGGTGCCAGACAGCATTAGTCTGCACCTGGCCAATGAGAGGAGCGGGAGCAGGGGATGTTTGTGTCCAGAGTCACAGTAATCTACACATGCTCCTCTGGGGACGCTCACTGCGGCCTTCCTCTGGGCTCCCAGCGTTAGCTCAGCGGAAAACAAAGATCCCTGCCATTTTGGATTCATCTATTTGGAATTTGTCATTGGATTTAGTTCACAGTGCAGTAATATTAACATTGAATGAAGAGGAAAAAGAAAAAATAAGGCAAGGCGCTACTGGCAAAACTATTTTCCATTTTTTCAGTTTTTTTGGTCAGTTTGCATTCTCTGTTGGCACATTCAACTTCAGAAGTGTTTTTTTTTTGTTTGTTTTTTAATGCATTTTACTCCCACACACACCAATGTTTAAGCTTGTGCTTGACAAGATTTTGATGGATTTGTTGATATCGAATTCTGAGCCTGATTTATTAAGTTTTAACTAAAATTAGACAACATTTTGAATTTTTACACCAATTTTCTGTAATATCCTCTGAGTTTTATTTATTTATTTATTTTATTTATTTTTGTCAAATACTTCAACTTGATGAAGCAAGAAATTGAAACCTTACATTTTTTTGGTCCCAAATATGCTCCGTTTTGACCTTTTCTTTTTCTCTCAACAAAATTCCTTGTTTAAATGAATTATGAAAAACATTTAACACATTAATACGGTAATACTATTTATTTCTTAAAGTTATGTAAGTATATACAGAAAAAAAAATAGTTCTCTCTAAATTTAAGTCTTTGTTCCTCATTGCAGTGCCTTGCCTTAAAAAACAAAAACAAACTATTAACACCACTAAGATTTTGTAGAAGTCTGAACTACAGCATCACCAGCCTTTGAAAGTCAATATTTGCAATACAAATTACATCTTTGTTACTATTGCAAATAACTGCATCTCTTTTAAACAGCATGATAACAAGACATGCACGTTCTACCCTATTATGAACTAAATCATAACCAAAGAAACGCCAATATAAATCCGTGAAACCCCAAACTAACAAAGCCTTCTGGAGCTCTGCAGTGAAACGCCATCAGACTGGGCATGTACCAGCCTCTAGTCGAGTAGTGTAATGCCTTGGTCAGAGTTGCTCCAGCTGCATGATGGGATACAGGTACGTGATCCACTCCTTTAGCCAGAGAAAAACAATGACGCACAGAGTTTGTACAAATGTATGACACTTTTGCTTGTGTAGAAACATTGCTCATTGCTCCTGTTCACGAATGCCTCCCCATCCTTTTCCTTCTTGAACCCCCTCTCCCCCCTTTCATCGTTTTGCCTTCTGCTCTGTTGTTACAGCCTTAGCACACAACTTGACCTCGCCCAACAAAAAATCACCCAAAAACTAGTTGGAAGAATTGGAGCATAAACCAAATCATTCGAGGTTCAAGTCTGTGGAGGCCGGGCGTCTAAGGCTTTGCACTTTCTGATGACGATACCTTCCGACTTCCCCCTTCCTGGATTGAAAAATTTCTCCTTTTTTGCCATTAACCTGCTGCTTTTCCTCTCCTCTCATCCCAAAACATGACTGTAGCCAAGATGTCCGTCTACAAACGAATGAAACTGGCATGTTGTTTTGATTGCGGCCGCTCAGACCCAGACTGCTCTTGCATGTCAGGCAGTGTACATAGTAACTTGGACACCCTTCAGAGGGCCTACCCACTGTCCTCTGTCTCTATTCATGATTGCGCAACCACTTTACGTGCCTGTAAGTTACACCGCCCCACACATGCTGTTTCGTGTCCGTGTGTATGTGTACGTGTGTGTGTACGTGTGTGTGTACGTGTGTTCAGAATGTTTAGCCAGCAGCGCCATTCTTTTCTGTTCGATGTGTGTGTCGTCTTCTTGTATTGTGTTTTTTTAATTTACTTTTTTTTTGTCATTTCTGAGCGATTGGTTTGTTTCAGTTAGAGAAACACACACAGAGCTTGATTGAGCTATATATATATATTTTTTTAAATTTAGCTTTAGATTTTGTTGAAATGGGAAAACATGCGTGAGTGTGTCCCGTGTCGGTGTGTGTGTGTGTGTGAGTGTGTCCCGTGTCGGTGTGTGTGTGTGTGTGTGTCCCGTGTCGGTGTGTGTGTGCGTCCTGTGTCGGTGTGTGTGTCCCGTGTCGGTGTGTGCGTCCCGTGTCGGTGTGTGTGTCCCGTGTCGGTGTGTGTGTCCCGTGTCGGTGTGTGTGTCCCGTGTCGGTGTGTGTGTCCCGTGTCGGTGTGTGTGTCCCGTGTCGGTGTGTGTGTCCCGTGTCGGTGTGTGCGTCCCGTGTTGGTGTGTGTCCCGGGTCCGTGTCGTGAGTGCGTGTCGTGGTGGCTCTGTGGTGGTCTAGTGGTCACCGCATGCTGCATCAGTCCGGCAGTGGTGGAAGCATTGGTGTTTGTGGTTCTAAATGTCCCAAGGTAAGATCTGTGTGCGCACTCAAACGTGTCCTCTTCTCTGGTGTGGTGTGTTGTACCGACAAGATTGTGTACATTCTCCAAGGAGACATTCAGTTCAGTTTTCAGTTTGATTTTTTTAATTCGACTTTTTTTTCTTTCTTTTTTTTTAAACGGAGTAATACTGTTCCTGAAAACTAAACATACTATATTCATCATATTTCTTTACACTATCAACCAGTGTTAATTTTGTTGACTAATAAATGATCATCACTTTCCATCAATATACAAATATTTTTTTGCTAATGAGGACAAAATCCTATGTTAAAACTTAACGAGGGGCGACAGAGACGAGATGAAATAATCATAATCTTAAACTGAAACTGTAATTGATAATAATTATTATATCAAATTTATATATTCATAATTTTAATAAATTCATTTTCAGCCCCATTATAGTCTTTTTTAAATCAACACCCAAATAAATGTATTAGAGCTTGCAGTGAACTAAATTAGTTGACTAAAAATGCATTAATTCAGTCTTTTTTTTTGGTAAGAAATCAACTTTTTCTAATAAAATAGTTTTCTGTTTCATCTAATGCAAACTATGAGGAAAGAGCCATGCGAGTCACTATGTGGCACTTGGGAATGAAAGCTGAGCAAGGGTGGTCCACCCTGCTTCACTTTTTCATCTGAAAAAGCCATTTTAAAGCCATGTTAGTGGCCAAAAAACATGATGCATAATCTATCAATGTGCTAAAGGGTTTGTGAGAGCCAGATCAAGTTCAATAGATTCTAATATATACTTCCTCTTTCTACGGTTTGATCAGATACCTCAGCTTTAAACTAAAACAGGGCAAAACGTGTCAGTTAGCAAGACCAGGAGAAAGAACATCTCTAAAATGAAAGAGCCTTGATCCTCCAGGTGAAATGAGAGTGAGAGGAAACAAAGAATAGAGCGAGGAAAGGACCGGGCCTCCCCTCCTCCCCTCCTGGTTTCTTCTTTAGTCAATGGGAAATACAGAATTGTCCGTCAATTAGACATGGCAGCAGGAGACGGAGCTATCAAAGCCTTGGGTTCAGACATACAGATCTGATTTCCTTCCCAACATTCTCCCACCGTCCGCCGCCTCAGCCCAGATTAGTGTCAAACATGCCATGATGAGTTTGGCTTGGCCTCTTGTAGTCGGGTCTGCGCTCATATCCCTCGGTACCAATTACTGGCCATTACATGGTTACTGATCTCACTCCTGCTCAGCCCCTGTTGGATTTCAGGAAAGCCTCCACTGTCTTAGATTTCGACCCCCTTTTTAGCTCCGACTTTGTCTGAACAAAGTGAGTTTAGTGGAGGAGTGCATCAGGCTTTGTCAGGGATTGCTGGATTTCCGTTCCCCATTTTCCCTCTTTTTCCACCAGAGTAAGAGGAAGACATCTCTATCCACTATGACTTCATCCTGCTGCACATCTGAAGCTGATTTTCATTTTCTAAGCAGAGCACTTGGATCATTTATTTCCAGGAGAGTGCTCTGTCATTGACTGTTCTGTGGTCTGTGATTTAGTCCCATTCAACATTCAACACTAATGCACTGAAATCAACAGGATCCAGCTGGACAGGCCTCAGCGATGCTTTTATTGATTGTACAATATAATGATGAGATCAGTATAAAGTCTGGCTTAAACGTGGTGATGGAAGTGTTTACGTACGATTACATCAGTGGAGATGTAAAGTAGGTTCATGTACGTGCCTAAGGGCTCTTGGCCTCTGGGTAATGTCTCGTGTGTATAATACACATATTTGTGTCTTCACATGGGTGTGCTTCTGCAGCTCATTGCTGGAGATCTTATCTTTCTTGACACAGAAATTATGTTTGCATTTTCATTTTCCCAGCACTGCTGGTCCATCACCAAACTGAGCCTGACAGCTGCAGTCCACCAGGCAGCAGGCGAGTCCCCTCCCCAGCCTCTGGAGCCTCTGGAGCCTCTGGAGCCTGTGTCCTGTGCTGCCTGGCCCTGCCCCACATGCTAGCCTGTTAGCCTGTTAGCGTGTGCTGTGTGGAACAGGCAGATTGCCTGAGACAGATGCCAGGGCCACTGTGGCTCTGTGCTTGAGGATCTGTGTCAGAGGCCAGCCCTGGGCCTTCTCTGTGACCTTTACTGCTGCAAGACACTGCAGCTCACAACTCCTTCAGCTCCTTCAGCTCCGCTCGGCGGTGCTCTGCTGCCACCAGTGCCACCACTGTCTGCTCTCCTCAAACCAAACTCATATTTATCATGCTTTTTTAGCTAATAGTTTGATCGGCCGAATCACAGTAACGTAAAGACGGACTGTTTGTAAAGATTAGAAATCCTTGCTTTTGGAGAAGGCTGTTTTGAATAGTAATGGTCTGCTGTCTGTGGTGTGGATGTTACATGCAATATACAACATAACCTTCATCATAGTTTTCAATCATCACATTTACATTCTCTCAAGAATATAACATTTCTAAGGAAAACTCCTCTTTCATTTGATGACATAGGAAAGTCCTCATAACACATCAAATCTAACTCTCTTAACCACAGTCTCTTGATGAGTGACGCCCTGTGTTTGTGTCACAGTCATAAACCTTATCCTCTCTGTATTTGTTGTGATGCTGCACACTTCTTTGTTACTTCCATCCTTTCCACTCCATCAGCACCATGTTGTCGTCCCCATCAGCATTTGTTGTGTCGTGCCTCTCTGAATGTTTCATGACATCCTCTGTCCTGTGTGTGACCTGCCACTGTCTTTGCATTCTCCTCAGCCAAATATAAGTATAATGGATATGTCACATCACGTAAGTCTGTCCTCTTCACTCTGCGACACTTGTCTTAGACTCTAGTCTCCTCACTGTCATGTGCCTTCAACTAAACTACTGTTGTAAATGGTCACAAACCATGTTTAGTTTGTCATAAGTTATAACATGATAGAATTGAATCAGTTAAACACAACCAAACAATTATTCATTTTGTGTTTGCTAATTCTGTACTGTGCAGTTGCTTCAAATATTCTTTTTGTATTGTGCTGCATTTGGCAGCAGATGGCGCTACAACACCAGGGAACAGTGGAAGTCAAAAAGAGACTGGGGTGCGATTCAAAGCCGATTGCAATTTAGGTAAATCTCTAGAAACACTACTTGTACTGGTTAAGTACACTTTCTTTTGAGAGTGCTATGTCTTTTGTCAAGCATTTCATGTCTGTGTAATTTCCTCATAATAACTCTCCTTTTGAATCTCACTGATGCTGAGCTTTGAGACTTTTCTGTTGGTTTCATCCTATACTGTTTCTACCAGTATAGTGGCTGCCTCTTTACCCAAACTAAAAGCAATTGCCATTTCATTGACCTAAAGGAGAAATGCATGGCCTCAAACCCGATTTCATGCAGGGCCAAAGCTTGCTCCCGCAGCACACACTGCACCAGAGCCAGCAGAGCTCATACCAAAGTCTACATTTTGCAAAGCTATTCCTGCTCCCATCATCCAGTTTACATTGGGTCGTGGCGATGTGAGCAGGCGTGCGTGCAGGACAGGACCATCATGTGATTAGCATTTCAGGAAGGGACAGTTGCCGTCTGGGTGCTTCAGAATGCACAGTGGAGCTGCCAGGGCGGCTGAGCGCTCTCTAACGCTGCTCGTGTTTGACAAGGGCCAGATGAATCCAGGAGCTATCGGTGGCGCCCCGTAAATCAAGGAGGCAGCTGACGGCTGGGATAAACGTCTGTTTATCGCCCGCGGCCACCCGAGCATGCTTTTTCTACCAAACAACCACCGACCAGCCTTCTACCACAGGGAGAGACAGCCTGAGCGACTCCCAACAAGCACACAGTGTGTAGTGTGTGTGTGCATCACATCACAGACAATGGTCAATGTGGAGGAGACTAAAGGAACCTTCTGTTTCCTCTCATATTAGACAAAGAAACAATACATGAGCCAAAACAGAATTAATTATGTTATAACCTTTATTAGAGTGTTGTATGTATGTGTAACGTTATCAAAAGGATTTTCCTAACAAAGTAAAGTGCATGTAGACATCATTTTAAATGTAGAACTTTAGTTAACCTGCCTGAAAATACAACTGCAAATGTCTCACACTCTTATTCTTCATGTTTGACAGTAAAGGAGGAAGTTAGACCATCTTTTCAAAAGCGATCTGTTAAAATCCCCGGCTGCAGCGTCACAAATTCCTTGGTCCCCAAAGCACAGCACCGCAGCCAGGACGCCCTGCTCGGCCCCAGCTCCGCCGATATCCCTCTTGTTAATAACCGTAAAGGAAGCCTGCTCCCGGCGGGCCCCTGTGAGCCTGTGCAGCAGCTGCGCCTCAGTATCTCAGGGCCGGGGCCAGAGTCTGGGGCACGACTCCTGGTGGAGAGCCGGCTCAACCGAGCCCGCAGTCTGCCAGTGAAATACCGCTACCACCCCAGTAATGCCATGCTGCACAATCAAAGTAGGCACAGCAGGTTCTCTGAGGGGTGCATCAGTAACCTCATCCTGCCTGAGCATGACGCCTCGCCTGACCTCGAGCTGTGGCTCTGCAAGTCCGTCCACTCACAGCCTGCGAGTGCTCTGCAGACACTACACTGTTGCACAAGTTAGAGAAGGGCTAGATTGACACAAATTCATATCAATGGTTTTGTTTCTCCATAACAATAGTCAGACAATCTTATGTCTATAAAAAATAAATTGTCAAAACATTTCTTTAAATGCATTAGTGGATGTTTTATTATCCAACAAATAAAATTAATGTGCATAAAACCTTTAGCACTTCTTTGAAAGTCGTTTTTACTGTAAATGAGATAATTTATATTTTGCATATCTTCAAAACTTCCTTCACAATACAGTTTTATTGTATCAAGTAGACACATTTATTCAAATACAGAGTAGTTGCCTATAGCCTTAATTTCCTAATTATTTTCACTGCATTGCACAGATATCCTGTTTGTAAAGTGGCACGCCTTGTGACAGGAGTGTGAATGCCCGCTTGGATAAAGCAAATGTCACAGGCTGACATTTTATTAGGAGGCAGAGTCATGTTTCTTATCTTTTATTAGCAGAATTAGGTGACAGCTGAGAATAGGTGCTCAGACAATAATGAGATTCCACATCCTTGGAATAGTCTGGGCTCGCAGCGCACTCATTGATTTACACTAATATCATGCTGTGTTATTGATTTCTAACCAAAGGACTGATCCGGGTTTGAAGTGACGCTGCTCCTGGCATTTGCACTGGGAGAGGCCAGGGTGGATGCGAGCGCCTGGGTGCCTGTCTAAACGCTGTTGAAACTCCCAGACAGTAGTGAAGATCAGACTGCTGTTAGCCTGACTGAAGTCTGCAGACGCTAAGCCCACGGCCTCACTGCGCCTGCTCCGCTCGCCTCTGTCTGGGACTCCAGCTGGAGAAGTTTGAAAAGAAGATAGCCTTTTTTCTTCTATTTCACATCAAAGTGAAACACGGTTGACAGGAAATTCATCTCACGAATCACTGCCACGGCATCAAACAAAAGCTGTCAAATCAAGAAAGTCAATGTTACTCTATAGAACAATGCATCCTGACTAGTCCTGACTTTCTTCTACTGTTCGCTCATTTAATATTCACTACTAATTCTGCCCTAATTTGTTTCATGATGCAGTTTGATAATAAGCATTTGTGGCTTGGAGCTAGACCTGTAGAAGAGCCATTCGTGTCCAAACTGGAATGATGGGGTGGGAATCAGGATTTAAATACAAAAGACTTCCAAAGCATTCAAAATTCCATCTCCATAACATTTGTTTATCTCATCTTCATCGCTTTTTGCCCACGGCCTCAACCGACAGCACAGTCTGAACCATCCCATGGCAATTAACGACACAAGCGAGCATGAACCTTCTGGTGCTAGGTCCAGCCAGCCCAAGTCTCTTAGAGAATAAAATCAATTCAAATATCTGTGGGACGTGAGCCTCGCGTTTCAGTTTTAAAACCGCAAATTGGTTTTTCTCCGTGGTTTTCTCCTTGCCTATTTTCAAATTTTTACTAATGCTTTTCTGTCTTAGTTTTAAAGTTTCCTTTCCCTCTTTTGTTGTACTTTTTTTTTTCTTTTCTTAATTGCGATGATTGATTGACAGATTCCCCTTTGTATACATGTCACGTCCAGCTCTCGGCGCCTGCCGCCTGTCTTCTCTCTCGCTGACGCCCTTTGCATGTGTTCGCAGTCGAAGATGAGCATCCGTCAACGCTGTCGCCCAAAAAAAAGCAGCGCAACGGAGGGATGCGGAACTCGCCCAACTGCTCGCCCAAAATGATGAGGTAAGGTGCCCGATCTCACCGTCTCTTTTCTTTTGCTTCTTTCTCAACCGCCTTCAAACGGGAAGGGAGGGAAAAGAAAGATACGAGCGACTTCAGAAGGTGGTGGAGGGGTTTTCGGGAGCGGGAAGGGGGCAAATTAGAGGTGGCAAGCCAAAAAGAGGGAGCTAAGGGAGTGAAAAGGCAGAGGAGAAATGCCCTGTTTAGGATGGCATGCTGTCAGCGCTTAATGACAGAGCCGGAGTCACTTTCCTGTCATGAAAATCGGCTCCGAGAAGCTGTTTGAAAACTCCTTTAAAACCCCAGCTGTCACCTCCTCCGGTCTGGTCCACATGTACTCCTTAAACAATGCTGGCACTAATGACACGGGCGACCAATCAGAGCAGCCCGCGCGGGTACTCTGCCCCGAGGCCACTGCTCTATTGTGGGACACCCCTGCGAGGACTGTTTCCAGTACTTAAGGCCATATGCGAGATGTAGCACCACAATCAAATATGAATTCAGATATTACCTTCCTTTTATCCTGTCCTGCGGAATTAAGCTGCTGTTAATTGATTTTGAAAGATAAAAGGCGCTGGGTTTTCGTGCTCCGCGGCGGAAAAAAGGCAACGCGGAAACGCCGAAGAGAGACAAGAGAGGTCGAGCGAGCGATACAACGCAACACGATGTAGAGATGTAAGAGGAGCGGGCACACAATGAGTCTAATGAGTTTGGTCTTCTGCAGCGTAACAAGCACGCTCAACAAGACTTCATGAAGACTTTTGATTCTAAACTTATTTATTGACTAGTTTGTCCTTTCCCGGTCTTGTCTGGTTGTAGGTTTCTTGTGCGTTTGTCCTGCTGGGCCCTCAGGCAGGTCTCCCCCCACTGCACTGGCATCGTCTGTGTGGTTTTGTCCAGGACTGTGGTCAGCCTCCCCCTCACTTCTCTCACAAAACAAGCCTTTAATAAGCTTCGCACTTGCCAAAGCATTAGCCCAACGCAGAGTCGTAGCCTTCAGTGTGCGCGATGCAGCGGAGCATCGTTTTGGATGCCCTTGCTCAGAGGAAGAGGAGGCAGAAGAAAACAATGAGACATTGGCACATTTCCAGCTAACTGCTTATTTAAAAGGCGCTTTAGTTTGCCTAACTTAAAGTACAAACCTTTTTCTTCTTTTCCTTTCTTTCCGAGGAGAAGTCCCAGTTTGCCATGTAATATATGCATCTGAGCTTTGATCTGGCGCTGATAATAATTCTTGCGAGTTTATTTACACAGTTTGGAAAAGGCTTCAAAGCTGTGTCAAAGTTTTCTCTGCTTTAGGGTGCTTTTGTATTCTGCTGGCTCTTGGGTACTGGAATGACAGGTCCTCTGTTATAGGTGTAGACTTTTTTCTAAATCTTAGCCCTCAGCAAAACATCAAATTACCCATCACAGTCCACAGCCCCCTCCGCCGCCGCGCTGTCAACATATAACACCATATATATTAAACAGGAGTGCTTTACAAGGTGGATTTTATGCACAATGAAAAGTGATTGTTTGAGGTAGCCTTAGGGATACTTTATTCTACAAGCAAGGAGGGGGAGCAGAGGCGAGCGGAGAGGAGAGGGAGCATACGTATCAAGTATGGTTTTTACAGGACTAGCAGCCTGAAGGCCTTTGTAAATAAATAATGATCAACAGATTGGCTGTGGGCTTTTGAAAAGCATGCCTTTGTCAGTTTGCATGATGGGGGAAATTTTCAAAGCAAGAAGCTGCCTTCATGGTCTGCAGAAAGGGATTGGGGGAGCACCCATCCCAAGCTTGTGACTGCAGAGTGATACAGTGGAATAACTCAAGTGTGTTTGAAATATTTACTGAGGGAGAGAGCGATGGAGGAAGAAAGAGACACAGCCGTTAGACAAACAAGGGAAATCGTTGTCCTATATAACAGCACAACTCTTAAACTCTTCTGGTTTGTATGTCCAAGTGCCAGCCGTGCGCTCAGGGTTCTTCAGAAACGGTCAATTCTATGATTTATGACTTAAGTTGTATCTGATTGCACCGTGGCCGGGTGACTTACACTCACTCACACATTGACAGAGGTCCAGGACAGAGTGCAGCGCTGCAGTTTGGGCGTGGCACTGCGAGCACTTGTGTGACGTGTGCTTCATCAGGAGCAGCACAGAGACAGAGAGGAGGGGAAGTGAGGGCGCCTCTGACAGACTGCCACTCAGCCTGACAGCTCTGTGAGAGATAGCTGTCTCAGCAGAGAGAGAGACTGGAGCAGCGCCCGCCTGCGAGCGCCCGTCAGCCCTGTGTGGAGGCGAGCAGACACATTCAAGTGACGCAGACTCCTAAATTTGATTGGCGCAACGTGCAGCTCTGGATGAAAGATTGAGGCTGAGTGTAAAAACACTAAACGCTGTCAGTGTTATTATCACCTGCACAAACCGATGGAGAGGAGCGAGCGAAGAGAGAGGGAGAGGAGCTAATTGACAGCTTTTTTTAACTTGAACTTTTCCTGCAAAGCATGCAACCCAAAAGCAGAGAGGAAGAGAACATCAAAGGCTTGTCAGTGCGTGACAGTGTTGATAGACGATAGAGGAGCAATACCGAGAGAGATGTGTGTCAAAGTCTGGAGATGTTTTCTCCCATTTGACTCAAATGTCTGTCTCCAAGCACTCCACACATTTGTGTCAGGCTCCTCTAACTAAAAAGTCTTTATTATTATTACAGATCCCCTGTATTATAAATAAATGGCACTGTACTGCAGGATAAGTACATGATAACAACACGGGTGAGCTGCAGAGTGTAAGTGTAAGGTGCCTTCACACAGAATGAGTGCAGCCGTACAAAGCTCCTGGATCAGGCCTGACAGCAGCCCTTTCATGGTCACTGTTACAGCGGATAAAAGTCAGCAGCCCACTACTTTGGATTAGCCTGTTTAGTTGTGACACGCTGTTCAAACATTCATGGCCGTCAGCTGGGAAAGCAAATGTGATTGGGCAAATTCTTGAAATATTTAAAGTGTGAGCCTGTTGAAGCCTTTCTTTTTACACCGCACCGCGTCAGGAGCTGGAGGAGAGGCTAAGAGCTGGTAATTGTCCCGTGTTGTCATGTTACACAGTCAGTGGCACTCCCGTCTGCTGGTGACATCTGAAGAGCTGCTGCTGCCAAAAGACTCGGGATATAAAGGGCTAAGAACGTGTATTTAAGACATGAGTGTAGGCCTGGCTGATATTGACAGAAATGAATATCTCAATATTGTTTTGGATCATCCCGATATCAATATTATGTCAATCAAGCAGAAATGTGTCTTTAAATCTACTGTTTAATTCTCAGGTAAATGTGAAATGCCTGTCAAATGAATTACAAAAGTGCAAAATTATCACTTTATACCCTTATTCAAAGTTATTTTTAACCATCTCTTTTTGAAGCATGTTTTACTACCGTGACATGCTCAATGACAAAGATAATCGAGTGTAATATTGATCCGTTTGTATTCCCGCAGTAGACACGACCCGCTCCTCATTCCCGGGAACGACCAAATCGAAAACATGGACATGAGCGTGAAGAGGTATGATTCGACGGGAATGTTTCACTGGTGCCCGTCCAAAGACATCGAGAAAGTCATCCTGGTAAGTTCCCCTCTGGCGCTGCAGCCGATCCCTCCCATGTCCACAAACGCTCACGCCCGTATCGCCGAGGCCGACTCAGCAGAACCATCACATACTAATATATATTGACATTTCTCTCACTGCCGCTCTGTTGTTCCAGGTGAGTTCAATGTTTTCTGTCTCTGCCCCAGCATGTGTGAGGAGACATCCACACATGGGCGTGCACATACTTTACTTTAAGGAGGCTGGATTATAGCTGTGATGTTTACATGAGTGATGTATGGTTCAACATTCTGTACGTTATGAGCGTTTAAGTGAACTACATTCATGTTTGGTGCGTGAAACCACATTGACTGTGGAGGTGGGTGAGGTTTACAAATCTCTCCTGAAAGTAGTTATTTGAAATTGCTAAAAAAGTGAAGGTAAATGTATAAGTTGAGGTTCAAGTATCACACAAAAAGTGACTGGATTATATATTTAACGCTAAACTTTCTTTTTTTCATCTGCACCAAAATATGTTTTATTATTTGCTTCAGTCCACTTGCAGCTATGGATTTATATGGGACATTTTAACTTCAAAGGCCATTTTCTCCAAAAGGAACAAAAAGTTTACAATCTTGTATTTAACAACATTTTGACAGATCGCACAGAGGGATTTGTTGATATCTTATTCCAAGCCTGATTCATTCAGGTTTTCATTAAAAAATAGGTCAAATTTTGAAGATTTATGCAATTTTTTTTGTAAAATCTTTATTAAATGAGAAATCCAAAACATCCTCTGTAATTCTTGTTGAGTCTAATATGTCAACAAAATGAAGCAAGACATTTGAACTTGGCTTTATCAGTGTTTCAAATTTATATCTATCAAATATTTATTTTTACACACAAAATGCCTTATTTTTAAAACATTACACGAGGAATAAAGAGTAAAAAACAGACGAGGTTTCAAACTGATATCTCTAAATGTCAGAGTCCTATTCACCTGTCTCGCTTTAAGTTAAGAAAACCACTTTATACAATAATTTGAAATATGAAGCCAAAAGTTTATGTCCTCTTTATTATTACAAATCGTTCTCTTTTTTGCACCTTTTCGACAACTTTTTTAAAGCACAGACGATACACTCACTTGCCCACAAAACAACCATTTATCGTTTGCATAACAGACCCTTTATGGCCCACCTCTAATGAACAGTCAGTGCTCCTTCCCTCTCGCCCTCACGTCTCTCCCTGCTCCTCACCCCCGTCTCTCTCCCCCTCTTCTCTCCCTTCTCTGCAGACGCGCAGTGAAGCCTCCATGACAGTGCTGAGCGGCCATGTGGTGGTCTGTATATTTGGAGATGTCTCGTCCGCTTTAGTGGGGCTGCGAAACCTGGTGATGCCTTTACGTGCCAGCAACTTCCATTACCACGAGCTCAAGCCCATAGTGTTCGTGGGCTCGCTGGATTATTTGCGGAGGGAGTGGGAAACTTTGCACAACTTCCCCAAGGTTTCCATCTTACCTGTGAGTACCGCGCTGACAGACGGAAATACTTTGGCACTTTAGGCAGCTGAATGACGACTGTGTGATAGCTCTGTCAGGCATTCAGAGCGGGCCCATCCCAAAAAGCTGCAGCTGCATTAGGCTTGCAGCTTGTTAGGCTCGCTCTGATTGATGTTCACAAAAGTCTCCCCAACACAGCCCTCAGCGCACACTAGCCTTTAGATTAGTGCACGTCTCTGATTCTCCAGTGCCCAGTTAGATCAGCCGAATGTCAGCGCCTCCAAACATAAACACTTGCTAAATAATTTCCCCGAGCTCCTCCCCGGTCTCTTTTTAAATTTGTGTTTTTTTTTGTCTCTCTTTCTCTCCCCCGTGTGTCTGTTCTGTGTTGTCTGTCTGTGTGTCTTCTCTCTCTGTTGCGCTCGCCCTGAAGGGTACACCATTAAGTCGGGCAGATTTAAGGGCTGTCAACATCAACCTCTGCGACATGTGCGTTATACTGTCAGCCAATCAGAACAATATTGAAGACGCCTCACTGCAGGATAAGGAATGCATCTTGGCATCACTCAACATCAAGTCTATGCAGTTTGATGACAGCATCGGAGTCTTACAGGCTAATTCCCAAGGTAAGAAGCGCCCTATTATAGCCGTGTGCTCCTGTGGCTAAAGGGGACAGGTCGTGGCAGGAGAAAACACAAAAAGTTATAAAAAGAACAACACAACAGCAGAAATGAGACGGCCACACTAGAGGAGCAGACAATGTCAAACACATGAGGCCTGCTTTAAGAAGCCCACATCATGTTAGCACTTCATCAGTGTGCAGCGCTCTGCAGTCTGCTCCCCGCTCATTACACGCTGCTAAAGCTCTTTAATAATACTTTTAATGATGTCATCAACACGACTGTGTCATCTGATGTTCTTCACTAGATCTGCAGTCTGCCAGATCGTATGGAACAGATTGTTGATGTTTGCAGACAAACACATGAACCTGGCGTCCCATCAGGCCTCATCATCATTAAGCAGCCAGTACAAATCAGCAGGCCGCTTCAGCCGCTTCAGCTGCTGCTCATTAGTCAAAACAAAAGAGCCTGGCTCGCTCTGACTGTGTGTGCCGTGGCTGAGCACATCCACACAGGTAATTCACTGTTTATGATGAGCCCAGAGCCGGAGCCCTGCCGCCAGCTCAACACTATTTAGTGCCGCCACACTGACTGCTGTAAATACAAATCAAACTGAAGATCCAGGAGGCTATTATTTTTTAGTGCTGAGCACTTCCACATGTTTTAGGAGAATGCCAATGCTGTTATTCCTCCAGCCTTGAGTGAGTGATGCTCTGTCAATAGCAGAGGCACAGAGGAACAATAAGACAGCTAAATCTGAGAACTCAGCGCTCTGGGGAGCAGTATTCACACAATGTCACCTCAGCAGCCAGCGTCCTCTCACGGCCGATGGATGGGGCCTATTGTCATTCATAATTGGGTCTTACATCAGCTCCCCATTTCAGTGATAAATACTTCACTTTAAACACACATAGTCCGCTCAGTGACATGTAATCATGCACAGAGCCAGACACACTGTATCAGGCTGCTCTTGTGGGACTCTTTTCTCTACTTCCTCATTCAGACATTGTCTGCAGACGTTCAAACAACAAGGTGCAAATGAATAAGTAAACATGTGTTCTCCTGAGGCCTGAGCCTGGAGTGAACCTCAGATGCCTGTGGAGCCACATATCACTGTACGTGATATATTAGTCTTAAATAGATGATGTTACACAGCAGCTCAGGCACAATAAGGCTCAGCTTTAGCAGACACTTAAGTTATGAGCAAATCAACTTTTCACTTTACATTCTTAGTTTCTATATCATACACCATTCCACAGTTCAGAACTGTGATTCTTCTCTTTTATTTGAAGTGTTTCCTCCAGAGCAGGCCGAGTACAAGTGTACGAGTGCAGTTTGTGTGAGGCAGACATGTTGAAGCTCACACGAGTGCAGAGCCTCCGCAGCAGGCCTCATGTTTCCATGTTGTGTTCACTCTGCACACACTTGACTACACTGTGCTTCTACAGAGCTGCTCCCCTCTTCTCCAGCTCCTGTCAGTCTGAGGAGCTCCTCCTCCTTCATGGCCATGCTCTGTCTGAGCTCTTGCTCCCACAGTGACTCTAGTGTCAAACCTCGGCTGTTTCCTTGTTCAATAATTGGAATAACAAGCCTAGTGATTGCCCGGGCCGCAGTGGGCTCAGTGCTTTTGGCTGTGTACTAAACCACTGGGTGTCTGCTCGTGCAAAGGCCGAGCTGATCTCTTTTGTAATGTAAGCAGCTCATTGGGTTCCCTGGCAGTATCTGTGTGCACACTCAGACACTCTCCAAAAATGCAATCCCTTTCAAACTTTGTGACCTGAATATATGCCTACATTATGTTTCCATGGGTGGAACTATAAGCTGGCATTTTGCTGTAGTCAGCACTAAATGATGGATGTCAAAACACAGCTGATGCATTATGCATATAGCATTACAGATTTAAGGTGTTTACTTGTCACTTTGAGGAAATGCAAAAATGTGAAGTCACGTGAATTCAAACTCCTGTCACTTGCACTTGTATTTTTTGCTCCTGAGCCACGCCATTTTCCATAAAAGGCTTTCAGGATCCACTTCAACAATTTTTGTTGGAACAAAATGAACATATAAAATTTATGCCTGCCCGTTGATGGAAGGCTATGAATGCTAAATATGTCTGCGCTGACCTCTAAAGGACGCCATCCACAGTGGAGTTTTCACTCACATTCAGCGGCTTTAGCGCGGTGCTCTGCGTCTCTGCACTTGAGCCGAGAGTCGACCTGATGCACCTCTGTTTCCATCCAAATGTACTACAGCGTGCATGTGTATGTGTCCCACAGGTTTCACGCCCCCTGGGATGGACAGGTCGTCTCCAGACAGCAGTCCAGTACATGGCTTCGTCCGGCAGGCGTCTGTCACTACGGGGGCCAACATACCCATCATCACAGAACTAGGTGAGCCTCTTTTTATCCATTTCAATTCTAAATGTTGCATGCCTCTTCATACAGAACCATAATCCATACGCAAAAGCCGATAAACAAGACTAAACAGCCCTCTGCTTTCCCGTCCAAGGCCGCGCGGACTTATAAATGTTTGCGCTTTATCAGTGGACTAAAGTATTGAAGCCAAGGACAGCCTGTTTTTGAACATGTCAGACAAGCATTTGCAGGTCTATAGTTACACGAGCACTAATGCACACAGCCTGATGGAGAGACCCAGAGATGGAAAGAAAAAAAGCAAAGTGAGTGAAAAGGTAGAAGGGACAAAAAAAGTGCGGCGGTTGCAAAATGGGTCCATTTATTAATAACAATGGCAGTGGCTGTATTCCCACCGGTGCAGGGGACTCATGAAAGTTTCAGATCTCAGAGGGGCCTCGAAAGCACCAGAGACCGGCCACTCTGTCTCCCTTGACCCAATTAGGAAGCAATGGAGCATGAGGCCGTCCCGAGAAGGCCACGCAGAGGAAGCAGCCACCCGGTGATGAAGAGCAAGGCCATTACCTGTAGAGAAGGTCCAGCTCCTGCTCAGCCACGCTCTCCAAGTCTACACCAAACACTCTATTGTTTTAACTTCAGCTGAATTATCACAAATGTATTCAAGTGTTTGTAGACTTGGAAAGGATAAAGTACTTAAAACTTAATTTACTTTTCGTTATATGACTCTTAAGCCACCAAAAAGCCATGATTTAATTACAGTTTTAACTCGTATGTTTAGAGAGTGTAAGTCTATTGTAATGTCTAAGTCCATACATGACATGTTATAATTAGTTTTAAGGTTAAAAAAAATAATATTTACTTTGTTTACGTGCATATGTTATCATACTGTGCAGCCAACAGTACTTAAAACAGTCTGACTCGGTCTAGACTGCAATGTACTTTATAGGATCCAATGTCATAAATTAGATTATGATTATCGATACTGTAAAATGTAATCGTTTTACAGCATAAAGACAAGAGACTAAATCAAACTAAAGCTGCATAAAGGAACATCATTATTAAACAAAGACTCGATTCTCAGGTAAATGTTCATACGTTACTGTTATGGCTGTACAAATAATATTCTTAGCATATTAAATAGCATTCACACCTTTATTTTGTTTAGAAGTATTTTAAGGAACGCAATCTATGTCCACAGAGATGCAGATAAAAGAAAAAGAATACAAACCAAACAAAGACTCTTAACCCAGGAACAACAGATAAACAGAATATTCTTGGTGTTTTGGGTGTTTTTTCAGTCAGCATCGCCCACCTAACCCTAATTTGGTCACATTAGCAGCTTTAAGTGGAGCGTCTGTGATGGCGTCCGTGCAGAGCCGAGCGCGTGGCTGCAGGCAGACGCTCTAATCACGTTGTCGTGTATTGGCCGTGGAGCGCCAGCAGCAGATTAGACTCAGGTCCAAACATAAAAGCGCACCTTGTCTGCGGCGTGCCATCCATTCTGCCAGGCAGGGTCTTAACTCCGGTAGGTGCGCGAGTGCGGATAAGAAGCCTTTTTACCCCGTGCGCGTGGAGCAAAGGCCTACGACAGCTCCGCCTTTGTTCTGAATAATCCTGGCTCTTCACTTCTTCTCCTCAGACAGGCGCCATGTGGGTCAGGAGCCCAACGCCTGGATATTCTTGTTTTCTCTTTAAGCGTGTTTCGATAACAAGAGCGCCCCCCCCCTCCTCTCCACACTGTCTCATCACCATTAGCTAAACCTGGCAAACCGCTGCCACTGGTCCCACTCAGTCGGGACAAAAAGAGTGGCACCAGCGTACAAGCGATAACAGAGCGGGGTGAGGCTTTGTCGCGCTCGCCCGTCGGTTTCGCTCGCCGCTCGGCCCCTCCTCGTGATTTATCCGGCTGCAGTCGAGGCCCCGGCCCCCCGCTCCCATGGCATCCCTTTGAACACATTTTTACTGCCTGAAATTGGCTGTCTCTTTTTTGTTTTTTTGGAACCTGTTTAATATATTTTTGGTTTGCCCCCCGTCCTCCTTCAGTCGCGTCTGCAGAGCGTCTAAACCTTTGATCACACCAGATCGGGCCGTCCTTGTGGCTCCAGCCTCTTGCCCCTCTTGCACTCTACCCTCCTCCCCCTCACCAGCCCATGAGTGTTTGCATCATCAGCCCCTTGTCCGTTTGACTGACGTTTTTGTTCCACAGCGCTGGCACTGGAAGCCTGAGAAGATAGAAAGAACAACAGAAAAACAAGATCAAACCGTCTTTTAAAGGGGACATATTATGCTTTTTTTGTTGTTGTAATAAACTGTAAGATACATAGATCATTATTTTATATTTTGTCCATTGTAAACTGCAAAAATGTCTTTTTAATTGGCTTAGTAGTAGAAATGGTCCATCGACTTCCTGTTGAAAAATGCATCATTGATAAGCCCCGCCTCTGCATAGCGATATTTTCAATGACTCTGGTTTATTGGTTGAAATGGCAACACAACATTCCTTATGTTTGTGACCTTTTTAATGTAGTTTTCATATATATAGTACAGGGAAGTGGGCGGAGATAGGGGATAGGTGAAAACTGTAATTTTCTGAGCCTAATTTTCCAGACATTACAGGATTACTCACTAGTTTCCATAATATGTCCCCTTTAAGATTAGAGTTTTTTTTTTGCAGTTATTTCCAACTTTTTGCTTTATATCTCATTTTTAGAAGTCAGTTAGTTAAGTTAAAATAAGTTAGGGTGTTTTTTTTATTCACAAAAAGAATAGAAACTTGGCAGAATTCCAACAATTGCTTTTAGTTTTACAAAGCAGACTTTAGTAAGAGACACAATAATCATAAGCTGCTGCACATGGGAGTTCTTTAACACTCTCGACAGGATTTGTATAACAATAAGAGACTGTTATGTGGCTTGAATTTGATTTTCAGGAGAAAGGTAAATGTTATACTTGAGATAAATGTGGCTTGTATTGATGTGAAGAACCCATTTATCACGAAAAGAACACTGACAGTAGCATGACCCTTAGTGTGCATGTCTTTCTTATGCCGAGCCATTGTTGAAGTCTTTAGCTTTCCTCCATTATTCTGATTTCAAACTTTAATTTCCTTTCTTCACGTCGATACGTCCTTTGTATGCCAATGTGTCTTGATGGGAAAAGTTGTTCATTTTGTGCCAGAATTCACATTGTTGTGTTTGTTCAATGGTCAAGGTGCATTGGCTTTAGGTGAAGCGGGTCATTCGGATGTTCTATTATCGACTTCTACAATGGTTGTTATGGTGTACAACTTCAATATTCTCATGTTTGATATGATCTTTTGGCTTGTCTGGGTGAATGGAGTGCACTGTGCATGTGGTATGACAAGAACCACTGGGTTTATAGTAGAAAATACCATAAGACGTAATAATAACGGCGCGTTTAATAGCCTTAATAAAGCATGAACGATGATTTAATGCATAATGAATACGTTTTAGGAATATTTCAGGCTCTTTAATTTCTCCTTAGTGAATTACTAAGCCTGAATCATTGTTAATAAACTGTCATTATGAATTGAGTCTTGTCCATGCTTTATGAAGGTTAATTAAGGTGAAGTTATTATAAAGTGGTACTGAAATAAGAAAATACAATAAAAAAAAGCTTGATGAGGTACAAAAATGGACAGTTTTTTCTCCGTTTTACATTCATCAGAGCAACTTAGAAGCAGAAAGCGTGTGGTTCAGTTCAGTTCTGTTCAGTTTTGTTCAGTGTGTAACTACGGTTTGTGCTCCGCAGTGAACGACTCAAACGTTCAGTTCCTGGACCAGGACGATGACGACGACCCGGACACAGAGCTGTACCTCACTCAGCCCTTCGCCTGCGGCACGGCCTTCGCCATCAGCGTGCTCGACTCCCTCATGAGCGCCGTGAGTGTGGGCGGGGCTACGGCCACACTGACAAACACACACCGATGTTCACCAGATCAGGACCATCACAACGCACAGAAATATGAACTGCATTTCACCACATATTTGTATCGGTTTAGATTCATCTTTGAGCTCTCAAATGCACAGCTTTCAAAAGTGCTGTTGTTCTGAGCGTGTGTGATGTCAGCTGACAATGAGCAGAGGGAAAAGAAGAACATATTCCCTGCCATTTCATATACAAACTCTTTACTCGTTGCTAAGGAGAGAATTGGTGTTACTTTGTGTTGACAACAAATTGCTCCAGAACCACAGAAGCGTTTCAGTGGAGCCGCACATTTGTAACACATCAAATCAATAATACACGGATGGAATATAATAGTGCACAGATCACAGACGTGAACGTGGAAAGTTAGCGTTAGTTTATCAGCAGTGTGAGGGTCAGAGGTCGTAGACAACGTGACTTGTGAGGGTCATTTTAGCGCTGATGACAGAGGCTGACAGAGCCGCTGTGTCTGATCTGTGACAATGTGATGGAGCCGCTCAGAGGAGCTGCTCAGAGGTGTGTTCTCCCTGCGGGGGCCGCACGGCTTCACCCCGAGCGGGTGTCAGCTGCTGTGTGTGTGTGTGTGTGTGTGTGTGTGTCTGTGTGTGTGTGTGTGTGTGTGTGTGTGTGTGTCTGTGTGTGTGTGTGTGTGTGTGTCTGTGTGTGTGTGTGTCTGTGTGTGTGTGTGTGTGTGTCTGTGTGTGTGTGTGTGTGTGTATTGCTGTGTGTGCTGTGTGATTGTTGCTGTGTGTGTTGCTGTGTGCTGTTAAGTGTGCTGTTGTGTGTGTTACTGTGTGTGTGTGATGTGTGTGCTGCTGTGTGATGTGTGTGTTGCTGTGTGTGCTGCTGTGTGATGTGTGTGTTGCTGTGTGTGTTGCTGTGTGCTGCTGTGTGTGTTGCTGTGTGTGTTGCTGTGTGTGTTGCTGTGTGCTGCTGTGTGTGTTGCTGTGTGCTGCTATGTGTGCTGCTGTGTTGCTGTGTGTGTTGCTGTGTGTGTTGTTGTGTGTGTTGCTATGTGTTGCTGTGTGTGCTGCTGTGTGTGTTGCTGTGTGTGTTGTTGTGTCTGTTGCTATGTGTTGCTGTGTTGCTGTGTGTGTTGCTGTGTGTGTTGCTGTGTGTGTTGCTGTGTGCTGCTGTGTGCTGCTGTGTGTGTTGTTGTGTGTGTTGCTATGTGTTGCTGTGTGTGCTGCTGTGTGTGTTGCTGTGTGCTGCTGTGTGTGTTGCTGTGTGTGTTGCTGTGTGTGTTGCTGTGTGTGTTGCTGTGTGCTGCTGTGTGCTGCTGTGTGTGTTGTGTGTGTTGCTATGTGTTGCTGTGTGTGCTGCTGTGTGTGTTGCTGTGTGCTGCTGTGTGTGTTGTTGTGTGTGTTGCTATGTGTTGCTGTGTGTGCTGCTGTGTGTGTTGCTGTGTGTGTTGTTGTGTGTGTTGCTATGTGTTGCTGTGTGTGCTGCTGTGTGTGTTGCTGTGTGCTGCTGTGTGTGTTGCTGTGTGCTGCTGTGTGTGTTGCTGTGTGCTGCTGTGTGTGTTGCTGTGTGCTGCTGTGTGTGTTGCTGTGTGCTGCTGTGTGTGTTGCTGTGTGCTGCTGTGTGTGTTGCTGTGTGCTGCTGTGTGTGTTGCTGTGTGCTGCTGTGTGTGTTGCTGTGTGCTGCTGTGTGCGGTCAGAGGTGAGGCCAGCTAATGGACAGTGCTCATCCATCATGAGGCTGGGCAGGGCTGTCAGGGGCCCCAGAGATGGGCTGCCACTCCGCCTGTGCCGCGCAGTGACACGTCCTGTCTTCACACGCCGCAAAAGCAGCTTGTGATCGGCTTGAAGGACAAGAGAACCTGACACCCGCCGAGCGCAGTCAAAGCGCTCTTTCAGAACACAGCGCTGACATCATACAGTGATAACACAAGACGAGCTGTTTAGGCACTTCTGCACTTTAAGTACAAATCCCTCTGCTGCCAGACCCCGGGGGACATGAGCGCCTCTTTAAATATGAATTACTGTTTCATCGGAAGCAGGTCCACTCTTCAAATGACCAGTACGTAGTCGTGTTAGGTGATATTTCTTTTGATCTGTCATCAGCGCGAGTATCACAATGTGGTGCCAATATCAATTCAAAATGGGGCTCCAAGATGAATCGGTTATTAATTGAACATTGATTAGCAGTTAAATCGAAATCGCAATTTGATTCGACGCAAGCTTCAAAGAAAAAAATCTGTACAAACATCTTGTGAAATACTTGTGATTCTTTTTATTATTTGTCAGGTCAAAGGCCTATTTCAGTCATTTTGTCAACGTGTTCAAAATGTGCACCTCTAATCACAATCACAATTGAAGAATGAGAGAATTAAAGTGTCACTATTGCTACGTCTCAATACTTTACTTGTATTTCAATTATTTACACCTTTATTTAACCAATATATTGTAAAAACAGCTGCATCTCTCAACACAGAAGCATCTCTCCATCACCACAAACTCATACTAAAACTGAGCTGTAAATGTAAATGAAAAGTGACAATGTTAATGAGTGAGGGACTTGACAACACGAAGCACTAGCTCAGGCCGGTTGTGTTATAAACCAGTAAAAAAAACCTGCACACTTGTATTTCACCCCCGACACCGGTGGCGTCGGCTCACACCGCCCTCTCTGTCCTCAGACGTACTTCAATGACAACATCCTGACCCTGATCCGGACGCTGGTCACGGGCGGTGCCACCCCGGAGCTGGAGGGGCTGCTGGCCGAGGAAAACGCTCTGCGAGGAGGCTACAGCACGCCGCAGACACTAGCCAACAGAGACAGGTGTCGCGTGGCCCAGCTCGCCCTCTACGACGGCCCCTTCGCAGACTTGGGGGTAAGTGGAGGTTTAAGCAGAGATGACACATTTTGGCACTCCCCAGCAGCACAGATCTGGCCTCCTCCGCCCCGTATGCTTCTTAATGTGATGTGAAGAAGCGCGAGCGCCGAGCAGGCCTGGTGGGTGCAAAAGAGACACAGCTTTGTAGAGAAGAAGCTACAAAAAAAGCAAAGATGATTGAATTGGTTTCAACCTTGTGTGACTTTTCAAATTGTAAGTTTTCTCAAAGTGAACAGCCTCAAAGTGAAGTTAGGACTGAGAATTGAGCTAAAGATAATTTCAAGGGATCGTTATTAAAAATACCTTTGTGATATTTGGGGCAAAAGTGATTTTAATACTGTCAAAACAATTGCTGTCATAAGAGTTATTCGCCATCTTTTCTGGGGAAATTTAGGACAAATTTATGAAAGTCAGTTGAAAGTGGATGTCACCCAGCTCACAATTTAAAGGTCCACTAAACCACGTTTCGACTGGCCCTGCCCCACAGTCCGGTTCACTTTAGAGCGATTTGGAACAGTTATTGTAATGCTGGAGTGCGTCTCGTGCTCTGGGGCTGGTTCTGGGTCCCGAGTCAGAGCTAGCTTTGTTTTGCTAAGTTTGTCAGTTCAACATAAAAAAGTTATCATCACTGGAAATCACAAGATCAAATCAGCGTTTGATGAACATTTTTCATTTTAAATCTGCTTTGTTTTGATCTGAGTTTGTGTTCTCTCCTCCAATCATCTCCCACTAAAGTCAAAAGCGAGCCAGCACCAGTCCTCACGGTCCCTTTTGAAATTGGGTCGGTTCAGCTCACGTACAACACAAGAGACACGTTCAGATTAACCTGATCCGCTCCAAAGCAAACCAGTAGAAACCTGGCTTATGTAACTTTTCTGTTTTTGGGTGCACCACTGTCTTGTCTCCATGGAGATTCTTTGACAGGAAAGTTCCACATTAGCGCATTAAACGTATCTATCAAGCATTTATTAAATGACAGATGTTTTATTGTACATTCTACCAGCTCGTCACTCCACAGATCTGACTTGAAACTTGGCCTGGTGGCGTTACCTGCTTGTCTCCATGGAGATTGATAAGTTTAATGACGTACTGTGGAACATTCCAGGCATCTGTGGAGACAAGCAGTTTATGATCGCTACCAAAAAAAGCACCTTCAAACCACAATAAGTTAACTGCCTCCTCTTCTTTACCAGGACGGTGGTTGCTACGGAGATCTTTTCTGCAAAGCACTGAAGACCTACAACATGCTGTGTTTCGGCATCTACAGGTTACGAGACGCCCACCTCGGCGCACCCAGCCAGTGCACAAAACGGTATCCTTCCTCTCGTGATAAGATGACAATAAACCAGCAGAAAGTAGCGCTCTGTAACTCCTTCTCCGCTGCGCACTCTAGATACGTGATCACCAACCCCCCGTACGAGTTCGAGCTAGTGCCCACCGACCTGATCTTCTGCCTCATGCAGTTCGACCACAACGCCGGCCAGTCGCGGACGAGCTTCTCCCACTCGTCCCACTCCTCCCATTCCTCCAGCAAAAAGAGCTCGTCTGTCCACTCCATCCCCCCGTCCAACCGACAGAACCGCAGCAGCAAGAGTAGAGAGTCCCGCGACAAGCAGAAGTACGGGTACATTTCACAGTACTCCAAACTACTGCATGTACTTTCTGTGTGTGTGTGTGTGTTTGTGTGCGTGTGTGTGTGTGTGTGTGTGTGTGTGTGTTTGTGTGCAGTGAAACGTACTGAGGGTGTTGTTTGTTGTACGCGGAAAAAAAGAATCTCTACATTGTCCAGTGAGGTTCATTTGGTTCATTTGGTCTGACGGTTTGGACTCCTCACTCACTCTTCTTCTTCTTCAGTGTCACATGATGAAGAAGAAGTGTCTTGTCGGTTGGTTTATTTTGGGCGCTGTCTTCCTTCTGTTGGGGCAGGACGACAGCGCCATCTGCAGTCCGACTTCCTCAAGATACTAGCCCAGGTGTGAGGGAGTGAAAAAGGCCCCCTCGTCCTGGTTTATTGTCCCATGGGCACGTTTACGTATTTCAGTTCCCTCTTGTCTCTTTAAGGAGGCAGGTGTGAGAAACAAACAAATAACCTTTTAAAATAAGCTCTACATTCTTCAATTCTTAATATTTGTCTTTATTTGGTTGGATTTGAACAGTTTAGGTTTGGAAACATGCATCAACTGCCCAAATGATTAGTATGAAGTATCAGTTTTAGGTGATTTTGAGCTGAAAAGCCATGGAAAAGGCATTTGAACCAGTATGGCACAGACTTCCCCAAAAATAGGAATGTGTTTTACATTTACCTAAATTTACAATAAAGTGTAAAACCTCATATTACATTTCTCAATGGTTTCAAGATCATTCATAACTTCAAAAGAAAGAAAAAAATAATCAGAATTAATTTGCACAAAAAAAAGTTGTGCCACATTTGCCAAATATTTTTTAACGCAAACTTCCTCTTTGTCTGGCAGTGTTTTATTTTAAAAAAATTTAGATTAAACACAGAACAAGACCAGAGAGAAAAATAAAAGTAGCACAGAACATCTAAAGATTCACTATCACAGCACATTCTAATCAAAATAAGAGTCATTTTTAGTCCAATATCTGTCAAAAAGGTCCAATTTAAAATCAAGTCCAAATGTGATTATTTATTTATCTTTTGTTATACTTTTGGCTCAGTCCTCGATCGCCTTATCCATTTCCCTGCTGCCAACAATAAGCTCCAAAGGTATCCACTTATTGTGTCCATGGCAGACGTTTGAGGCCCAGATACACAGTTCTGAGATTGAGTTTAGCAGTGTTTTCAAAATCCAAATCTATTATTGTGACGTGAAATCATTCCCTTCCATCCCTTACTGAGCAAAGCCCCTCAACTACATCGTTATCTAACCCTGTAGAAGATGTGTTTTTGCAAATGAACTCTTCTTATTTAAAGAGCAGAAATGAGTTCAAATCTAGATCTAATTGGCAAAGAAATAAAAACTACTCAATCATGACATTCCGAACACAATGATGTCACGTAAAATCATGTAGATATTGACTTTTTCCCGTGTACAGTGTGTGACTTGTGCTTCATCATGTGCATGCGGTCGTCACTTTGCTTCAGCGATCATCACGCCACAGGCAGCATCCACACGCTAGTTTTGTCCTTGTGGTCAGTAGTAACTGGTAAAGCGGTCAGTCTTATCTGTTCTGTTTATGTGTAATACGGAGTTTCATATCCACATGATCTGATTCCGATCATGGCCATAGCGTTTAGCAGTGTGATTACTGTGACGTGTTACTGTTGTGTTTGCTCCACAAAATGACATTTGCTGACCATCTTCCATTAGCTGTCTCACTATTTCTTTCTCATTGGCTCATAACATGTCCGTAACCCTCTGTCGCAAGTCTATGTTACTATAGATTTATGTCAAGTCCGATTCTGTTGTAAAGACGTGGGTTAGTTGTGTTAGTTTTAAGGATTTCTAAAAGCATGCAGATTTGTTACTTACATATTGTATATAAAAAATACAAGAATACATCTTTGCGTTTAAGATGTATAGATTTGATGATTGTTGGACTGGTAGTAGTGACCAGTGGTGGATGAAGTACTCAGTTTTGTTACTGAAGTAAAAGTATAGAAACAGGAGTACTTTTAAGAGTTAAAAAAGGCAGATTTCAGACAGATTTTGAGAACTATAAAGCTTCAAAAATCGTGATTCTAATTTAATTGAATACAAAAAACTGAACTGCAACTGAATAGATTTCCAAATTGTTTTCGCAGTTTTAATTAATAGTTTTTTTTTGCTCAAAGGTGAGACGTTAACTCCAATTACGAATGTGTCACTTCAGGAGGTTTCAAACTGTAAATAACAGTACTTTTGACTTTTTTAGACCTGTTTCTAATGCCGTATAGTAGAAAGTACAGATACCAGCTCTAAAATGTAGTGAAATAAAAGTATCCACCGTAAAAATGTAGCTAAGTAAAGTACAGATAACTCCAAATTTGACACAGTACTTTTACCTTTGTACTCGGTTACTTTCCACCACTGGTAGTGACGTGTGCATTTGCCGTGGACACTGTAAAACCTCTACTTACATTAGCCCACTTACCTCTCTTTCTGAAGTGCAACAAGGATGAATAGAATGGGCCCAGGTACGCAAGCTAACGATTCTGCATGTCTTAGCCACCTCTACCTACGGGCTTCTTATCATAACGCCGTCCCGTGTGGATGCCGCTATGATGAGGGATGTTTGTTTTATACATGGGGGAGATAAATACAGTTTTGAACCATGCCTCAGTTTAAGTTTTGCTTTCACCTTGGATGGAAGCAAACTGTCTGCTGCTGCTTACCTTTTTTCCTCCATGAGCAGGACCATCCGCTGCATGAGGCTCCGATGACTCCACTATACTTCCTCCTTCCTTCCTCTTCCTCTTATTTTGGATATGGCTTTCTTTGACACAAAGCACCCGATATCATCCCTTGTTTCATCGTTAGTCATGCCTCGCTTTCTTTCTTTCTTTTCTTTTTTCTTTCTTTCTTTGGGACTTGAGATGGTTTGCATTGTGTGAGAGGTTTGTGTGTTTGCATTTGCCCTCCTTCTGAATGCTCTCCTGTCACACCACTGTAGCAGACTTTTGCAAAATAAAACACCGACGCGTGAATCTAAATTAAAGTGCTGCTCCATGATACAAAAAACATAAAAACAAACTCGCTTTTTCAATGAGGGGTTTTATATCTGCTTGGAATTTCCTCAGTATGGCATTAAACTTCTTTATCTCACATTTATGTTTGTTAATTTATGTAATATAACTGAAGGCAAGACACTTTTTTTTTGGTTCTCAACATAAGCTTTACCCTGGAAACAACAATCTAAACCTAAAGATATTGTATTGTACAGAAATACATTGTAAATTCAAAGTTTGTCTTTCTCAAGATGTAATTATGTATTTTTTTCCCATAGAGACATAAAGACCAGACTTTACCATGTTGTACTTAATATTTCAGTAAGATCTAATTAGCGGCAATACTAAATAAGAAATCAAGAATTCCCTCATCCCTTTTTGTCATTTGTCTGGATAAAATGTTTTTGGCATGTGTGAAAACATGTCTCAGAAGAAGTTTCAAATTCATATCATAAAATGCAAGACTTTCTGGCCTTAAGTCTGAGCGAGCTTGTGTTGAAAATAGATGCGTTTAATGCCATACTGTGGATAAAAAAGTTACATGCAACTTTTACACTTGTTTTTCTTCTTTCCAAGCGCACACTTTTTGTAATTGAGGATTCAGTGATCTGTATTCTATTGTGAACTCATGTAGGTCAGACTCATTTGAATCCAAGTCCACCTCTGCTCACAGTTTGAGCAGAAGTGTGCCGCGCCCCCAGCTCCGGTCACACTCAAGTGTTCGCCGTGACCAATGGAAGGTGTAAATTGTGGGATATGAGTAAGTTGGTCCTTGTAGCAGTGACTTGTCTGAGCTCCCATTGCCAGGGGAAGATACAGAGCGGACATGTTGGCTCGCCTCAGGCTCAGCTCTGCACTTCAGACCAGTGAGATATGAGAAACTACTCACCAGGCACTGCAGACTTTACTGACTACTAACTCTACCTCTACAAACCTGTGCGCTCGAGTCCTCTCACTTTTGGACTTTTGAGCATATATGAACCTTTAAAAGTTACAGAATTGCGGAGTGGAGACAAAACGGTGATTTCATTGGAGAAACTGGGATTAATCTCAGAATATCACAGGGTTATATTGAGAATACAGGGAATATAAAACATGAAGGACACATGCGAGTGAAAGCAGTGCCTGGATTAAACACATTTACATTGTATTTTATATTGTTTGTTTCATTAATAAACACACATCATAAAATGACAGACACGTGTCATTTTTGATGAAAGAAACATTTGAGTCTGACAGAAATGTTGACCC
>NW_027316500.1:24659501-24792001 GCF_026437365.1 Eucyclogobius newberryi | reverse complement strand
TTGTACATAGATTGTACATGGTTTCTTTTTGTATTTTCTCAAATTAAAATGGATGTATTTGTGTTCTAAAATGTCTGTTGTCATTTCTCTAAATGTTTGTTACTATTTACCAGCGCCATTATCAGAGCATCAAATTCTGTGTAAAGTTATCTCACTATATATAATTATGTATTATAACTTTGGATTAATGTTCCCTACAAACATTTACCTGATTGAGTACTATTACTTACTACCCCCATACTATTCTTAATCACCATTTTAAGCATCAAACAGTCGCAGCTAGCTTACTTATGTAGCCTAGTAGCATGTAGGTTGTTAAATGGCATGAATATTACAACATAACATAACATAAGATTGTTTGGTTATTTTTTTCTGTGTTCGACCCAAATCACAAAAAACTTGGGTTTTGGTTTCAGAAAAATTACATTTCTGGCTCATCCACTCACCTCAGCTGCACCATGAGCAGAAACAATAAAAGGATGACAATGTATGTTTCTAGAGAAGGAAAAAGTCGCTTGATTGACAATGCGCAGTGGAATGTCATACATCCAACATTCCTCTACATACTACGTGACCTTTACTGTCAGTGGATGAACACATGCAGCATCATTTTACACCAGCTCAGGCCGTGACCCTGTGCTCCGAGTCCCCAGCACCAATCCTCTTATCCATTGAGACTCTGGCATTAGTCTTGATTTCCGTTTACTGACGTGCTATTAGCTGCTCCATCACTCCCACCTGTCAGCCTGTCAATCAGCCCCATCCCAGCTGATGGGTGCAGAGAGAGAATAATCATATTTAGTCCATATTGGGGCGTATATCTGCTGACAGTCGACGCGCTAAAGGACATCAGGACAGGTATAAATATCTGCACGACTGTCCCTGGACTGTGGGGACTGTCCCCACAGTTATAAATGATTATATTCTGCCCTTTCATGGTCCAGTAACCTTCTTTTGCCCATTGAGTGCACTAGTGTCGTCCGTGTCAAGGGTGCGACCGCATCGCCCAAGGATCCTTCAAACCGCACGAACAGCACCAATTCCGAGGTGTGATGATGAGGCCGATGACTATCGAGACAGCACTCGTAGGACATATAGCAGTGGAGTGGACATCCCGCCCGTCTGCGGACGCTCCTCCTCCCCGCTCATCCCGCTCAAGTGTGCAATTTCCCACTCTTAACGTCAAACATCCAGCGGCCAAGAGAATGCACTACCCGCCCTGGCATTTGTCCTCATTTCTCTACCAAAATGTGCAAACACCATTACCCTTGGGTTATCTTAAGTGGCGGGCGCCTGAAAATACCGCGGCCGTCTCCTCCTCCTTCTCCGGGGCGTCAAAACAGGACAGAACGGAGTGGCGAGCGAAACGCCGCAGATGTTTTGGTGTTGATTTGTGGTCTGATAAGGGCGCTCCACGCTGCAGCCCCGGCCCCGAATTGATGGCTTGTTAGTGAGGAACCAGGCCCCCGATGTGAGGTGTTTTCAAAATGATTGATTTACAATAAAGTGGCTCCGGGTGTGTGCATGCGGCCAGAACTGATGCCGGGTCGATCCCAGTCAGATTGATTGATCAGCCATTTAACGTGGCGCGGTGTGTTTACCGAACAAAACAGCGCTGGACTCTCCCCCTTTTGGAGCATAAAGTGAGGGGGGGAGATGCCACCCATGGGCCCGGTCTTTCGCGCCCCCAACCCCACCAAAATAGAAAAAGAGAGCTGTGTCGGAACATAACCATAAAAGTGTAATCATACCATGAGAAATGCTAGCATAAATGTTTACGGTTGTGTGCTTTATTCGGCTATCAACGTGTCCTGCTGCCACTTGGAGATACGGCGGCTTTAAAAGTAATGAGTTACCTGGTGCGCGCAGGGGAGACGCCAATGTCGGCCTTATCGCGGCGTCACTGGGCGGCGTGTAGGAAAGAGGGAAATTAATAAAAAAAGAAACTGACAATGGAGCAGTGGATACTATGGTTTTACATGACACTAGTTATTGGCTCAAACTCAGAACGATAGCGCTCAAACCAGGGATGCTATAGTTCAAGGATAAATGCTCTAGCTAAGTAACGATGGGAAAGAAATGACTGAAATGGTTTGCTATTTTACTGACCTCTAGTGGCTGGATGTTCGGGCTGCACGATTTGGGGGGAAAACACATTTGGAATTAGATTTGCAATTTATGTTTTAGAGCAAAAATACAGATTTGAACAGTATTTGTTTGATTTTTGACCAATAGAATGTTGTGATGTCATCCGAAGCCCAGTTGAACTCATTGAACTATTATTCCGCCCCGCCCACTTTTGCCTCTTTTTGCCACCATCAGCACTTCCATTGGAATCACACTTAAATGGAGAGAGAAAAGTGCCACTGCTAAAACATGCTGTAAAGTAGATTGATTTGTGTAAAATGTCCAATGTTCATGTGGCCAACAAATCAACAATGCTCTGACTCCCTGGACGGATCAATCAGCTCAGCTCTCTATTTTAATGAACAGAGCCGATTATGAGCATGAGCTGAGTTTGATTATTCCAAAAAAATGCATTGGCAGATTTCTTCTTGTGTCCAGAAGTGCAGTAACACGGAGCAGACACTAATCAATCTGGCTGGCGGATTGCAAAACCCTTCTTCTCATACGAAACTACATTCCCTCCACTGACACCTGGTGGCTGGAGGTAGTATCGTTATGCTACGCTAAGCTACAGTCAAATATGATGCGTTTCTGCTGGCTGAAACTGGCATCTCATTTTACAATACAATAAGCCTACTCAGTTAAGTTACTGTTTATTTTGGCAAAATCCAATTATTATCTTTTAGTCATCTTTTAGTCATCCTATAAAAACACGACTATTTCCAGTACATTGAATACATCATCAGCTCGAGCTCCGGCTGCACCCTAATCTTATCATCCGTACTTGAGCCACACCATTTTGGGCATATTCCATTAACCTTTACGCGTGGGGCCCCCATCATACAGAGAGTAGAGGCCCATCATACAGAGAGTAGAGGCCCCTCTCAGGTCCAAACATCTCCTGCACTTATTTCTGTCGTAATTCGTGCACATACAAGTGTACATTTGTGGCCTTGTCTGACAGTGACCGGAGCGTCTTTTATAGAGCCGCCGTGCCAAAACAAAGCTCTCCAGCAGTCCTTAAATCATCGGCCCTGCTCCTGGATAATTGCCAGGGAGCTGAGGTTACTTCCATCTCCCCGACAGCCCGCGCGCTTCCTCCATCATGTCCCTTATTAACAATTTTACACAGTTGGTCGCAGCGAGAGGGTGTCAGAATGCCAATAATATTTACCGTCCTCTGTGCAGCTCATTCACAGTGGGCTGAGGGGGCCGAGGGGGCCGAGGGGGCTGAGGAGGCCGAGGGGGCCGAGGGGGCTGACAGTGGCTGACAGAGCAGTCGAAACCCAGATCCTCAATATTGACTGTGCTGTGTCTTTATCAGAGGGAGACAAGGAGAACAAAAGCTCAGGTGAGTGGTGATGGGGGCAGAAAGGCCAATGTGCTTGGATTTACTTGTGTTCAATAAGCTGCTGTTAGTATTTATTTGAACAAAGAGCAGGATATGTGACATTCTCAACACTATACTACTTTTTGTGCATTTCAGATCATAAACTAGGCCACATTGAGTGGATTGCATCAGGGAGGACATCCGGATGATCAAGTAATGACACTGTAATTGCATAAAGTATAAACTGAACAACAACAACAACAAGGCACTTTGAAGCAGAAGGTGGAGATATCTTACAAAATATGATTGTAATTGTTGTTTTGGAGATAGAATATTTGGTGTATTGTCTTTCATGGAAATAAAATAAATGAAAGCTGCAAAAATAGCTTATTAGATACGAGAAGAACAGAAATGTACAGTGTATTATAAAAGAAGGGTATAGAGAGGGGCACTTTTGTAGTTATTTTTGCATTTTTGTGTGATATCTGAACCTCAACCCCGACATGTACATGTTACAGGCGTGTTCATTAACTAACCTCAAAAATAGATCCAAAAGAAATACATGCAAGCTATAGAAGTTGTTTTATTGAGATCTGGAATTACAATAAACAAAAAACTAATAAACCCTAAAGTCCTAAACCCAACAAATGTCGTCTATTTTGGTTTCTAAAATTTAAGGTAGCTCTTGTACTTAAGAAAATAGTCCCAAGTTTTTAATTTGACATACTCTAAACTGAAGCAGCTTCATCAGGACATATGTGGGATCAAACGTGGATAAAATCAGAAAATCAGGGTCTCAGCGTGTGGTCATAACGAGCTCTTATTATGAAACATGTGCCCTTTATCACCGCTTGCAATTTTAATCTTTTTTTTTTTTTTTTTTTTCTTCAGTTGTTTCCCAAATCAGGGACAGAACAGGTCAATGTTGAACATGTCGTTGCAGCCGCTGTTTGAAAGACCTGTAAATGTTGCATCTATTCATTTACATTTTCTCTTTAAACCATGACCCACACGTGAATCTGAACTGAACCCATTTGACTGGTGTCGACGAGTTTTACTCCAAACAGAAGACAGAGAGCGTCCAGAGCACTTTCACAATCATTATGCCAATTGAAAATGTAATCCTCCTCAATTACACCCTGTGAATCTAAACTGTCAGCGGAAAATGCCATTATGGGTCATTTAGTCGATCAATGCGCTCAAAGATTTAAAATAATTTTCGAGCGCTGCCGGGCAGGTAAATGAGTACATCACCATGGGAACGCTCACTCAATCCATCCCCTTTGTAACGCTATAAATGTTGACACCCGCCGTTGCCATTGACCCTCACCAGCCACCGTACATACACCCAAACACATCGATATCTGCAAAGTGTGCTTACAGACGTGTGACAAGCCGAGCGCCGGGGGAATCGAACCGGCGACTCTTTCCACTACCGGGCCGTGATAATAGTTTCCATGACAATGAGGCATGCTCGCCGGCCCCGGATAAACAGTGATCCTTTACCAAAACAAGGAGGTCATTACGGCGTCTTGTCAAATCAATGCCCGCTGTGTCCAAGTTGATTAAGACATCTCCCTTCAGCTGTGACACGCTGTCAATACACCCACATTGTGCACCGAGGCGGGGGTGGGTGAGGGTGGGTGGGGGTGGGTGAGGCTGTGTGAGGGTGGGGGGGGTCTCATTGTGTACTATGGCACGCACACACGGTCCACGGGCGCAGATGATTGGAGTGAAACAGCCATCAGTCAGGGAGCCGAGCCGGACTAATGATTCCCTGTGCTGCCTATTAGAAGTACATGACAACTCAATCCTGCTCACGGAAAGAGGAATGAAGGAGACGGACAGATAGATGAAGAGAGAGAAAGCGAGAGCGGCGAACGGGAAGAGACAAGGGAAAGACAGAAAAAGAAAAAGCGACCTTGAAGCGGCATCATTTGAGGCTGAGTTAAATTGGCAGCAGCAGCTAATCTTTACCTGAGGCCGATTAACAGAATTAAAGCAGGACAACAAAGCTGCAGAGGGCAGAGTGATGCGTTTAGGGTTTTTTTCCGCTCCCTTCTCTGTGTTTGTTGTTTGTGTTCACTATCTGTTCGCTCTTGAAAAGTTCGCTGATGGATTGGCTCGGGACGAAAAGTCAAACGTGGTGTCAGAAGGAACAAAAGTGGAACTGCGAGAATATAAATGTGCAGCTGTTTACCGAACTTTTGAAAGTCTTATTGTCTTCCATGTTTTGTGCTTCAGCCGCGTTTTACAACATCTAAAAATATGTCGGTGTAATCCCTCATTCGTCCAGGCGTGTTCCATAGTAGAAAAAGCTTCAGTTGTAGTCATCTGGACTCAGTTAGAAAAAATAGACGTTTCGACTCTCATCCAAGAGTCATTGTCAATAACAGAATTTAGGTCGAGAACTCCGATATTAATACTGTTCTGTGGTAAGACCCACCCATTGGGAGGAGCCTTCCTGAAGTAGAAAGAGTTGTTTGTTTCAACAGAAACTCCCCCCTTGTATCTACCGAGCCTATTCAGAATCTTAATGGGCTATTAGAATCCTCTTTGTCTTTGTGAGACCCTGGCTCAACCACCCTGAGTACCTGATTAGCATCTGAATGTCCTCTACCTTTCCAGGGGTTCAGTAACCCATTATAAATAACAGGAAGATTAAACCTTAGCCCTCCATTTCTGTTTAAAGAAGGTCTTTCTTTTTTAACAAAAATAGCTTCCTTAACTCCTCTTTCAAACCATCTTTTCTCCCTGCTTAAAACCTTCACCTCACCGTCTTCAAACGAGTGATTAGAGGCTTCAAGATGGAGATGCACGGCGCTCTGTGGTCCTGAACTTGTATTTCTTCTGTGCTGATAAAGCCTCTTGTGTAGAGGCTGTTTCGTCTCACCTATGTAATGTTCTTTACAACTTTCTTCACTGCATTGGATCGAATAAACTACATTGCTCTGTTTTTGAGTCGGCAACTTGTCCTTAGGGTGAACCAGTTTTTGTCTTAAAGTGTTTCCTGGTTTAAAATAAACAGGGACTTCGTGTTGTCTAAAAATTCTCTGCAGTTTTTCCGAGAGGCCAGACACATAAGGGATAGAAACACCCTTCCTTCTCTGTTCAGTTTCCCTTTTGTCCTGCTTCTTGGTTCTCTTCACACTGTTGAGAGCCCAAGCGGGGTAACCACAGGCTGAGAGGGCATTTCGGACATGTTTTTCCTCTTTCTTCTTGCCCTCTGAGCTGGTGGGCACACCTTGAGCTCTGTGTTGTAAGGTTCTGATCACCCCCAGCTTGTGCTGTAGTGGGTGGTTGGAACCAAAGAGCAGATACTGGTCCGTGTGTGTAGGTTTCCTATATACTTCTATTTGGAGTTTCCCGTCCTCTCCTCTGATCGTGGAACAATCAAGAAAGGCCAAGCGATTCTCCTTAGCGTCTTCTCTTGTAAACCTGATATGTGGGTCCACCGCATTGATGTGATCAGAGAAGGATTCCAGCTCTTGTTTCTTGATTGTTACAAAAGTATCATCGACTCCGCTATGTCGATGTGTCTCTATCCCTTATGTGTCTGGCCTGTCGAAAAAACTGCAGAGAATTTTTAGACAACACGAAGTCCCTGTTTATTTTAAACCAGGAAACACTTTAAGACAAAAACTGGTTCACCCTAAGGACAAGTTGGCGACTCAAAAACAGAGCAATGTAGTTTATTCGATCCAATGCAGTGAAGAAAGCTGTAAAGAACGTTACATAGGTGAGACGAAACAGCCTCTACACAAGAGGCTTTATCAGCACAGAAGAAATACTAGTTCAGGACCACAGAGTGCCGTGCATCTCCATCTTGAAGCCTCTAATCACTCGTTTGAAGACGGTGAGGTGAAGGTTTTAAGCAGGGAGAAAAGATGGTTTGAAAGAGGAGTCAAGGAAGCTATTTTTGTTAAAAAAGAAAGACCTTCTTTAAACAGAAATGGAGGGCTAAGGTTTAATCTTCCTGTTATTTATAATGGGTTACTGAACCCCTGGAAAGGTAGAGGACATTCAGATGCTAATCAGGTACTCAGGGTGGTTGAGCCAGGGTCTCACAAAGACAAAGAGGATTCTAATAGCCCATTAAAATTCTGAATAGGCTAGCTCGGTAGATACAAGGGGGAGTTTCTGTTGAAACAAACAACTCTTTCTACTTCAGGAAGGCTCCTCCCAATGGGCTGGTCTTACCACAGAACAGTATTAATATCGGAGTTCTCGATCTAAATTCTTTTATTGACAATGACTCTTGGATGAGAGTCGAAACGTCTATTTTTTCAAACTGAGTCCAGATGACTACAACTGAAGCTTTTTCTACAACATCTAAAAACACAAACTGACTATTCGTATTGGTTGTTTTGCTCTTTTTAATATAGTAACGTGTATAGTTGACTGGCCAGTTCAGTTTGAGTATTACCAGCATTAAAAAATCATAAAAAGTTGGTTCCGTTCCCAAATTTATTAGGCTTTGACCCCCAAATGTCCTTTCTTAATTGTGTCACGTGTACACATATTCCAGGTGGCATGAAAATAAAAATAGGACTTTGATATTAATATGGATTGAAAGCTATAGACTATAAAAGGTACAATCATCATCCTCATCTACTTCCTCCTCATCATCATCATCATCATAACAATAATAGTAATAACAATAATATTAAGCATTATTACTCTTCTTATTTTATATTTAAAGTATAAAAATAAACAGAACAAAAAAATAAGACCACAGAGGGACAATAAAAAGTACTATAAAACACAAAGTCACTCACGCCCAATGTGTAATTTGTCCATGATCAATTTCAAAGTAAAAGCACATTTTATTTCAGTCCCCTTTTTGACAGTCTGCTCTGTCTTTGTCATCCAAGTATCCATCTATCATTTCCATTGTCAGTGTTTTCCTGTTAATAGTGAGCACATGGTGTTATAAAACACACCTCAGTTATAGTACACTTTCCTTCTTTTTCATATTCATTTTGATACATCAAAATCCTGCAGTTCTACAGTGACTTGTAACTTGTAAGTCTAATGTCATACATTTTCAAACTTAATATTTTACATCTCCAACTTTACGTAGAAAGCTCTTACGGCCATAAAACGTTCACATGCAGTCGTTGACAATCAGTATTCTCGAGCGGACATTTCTCCCTCTCAGTATTCTCACTCTTTTGTCTGCGATCAGTCTGATATTACGGCGTAAAACTAAAATAATGAGCAACCATTAGTGAGGCGCGTTCCGTTCAGATGTAGCCTCTGAACCTGCTTCGTATCCTGCCTCCTCTTTCACCGCCTGATCAATATGTTTGGAGAGACGCACAAGGTTAGGCCGGTGAGAGAGGAGGAAATGCTAATACCCAAACGCCAAGGTTCATGGTTAGGATTTACCCACACATCCACAACAACAATCAAACTCCTCGCTCACGGACATTTTAACTCTCTGCACTCAGGGATCAATACTGCTGCTATTGGTGCTGGATCCACATCTGAATATTGGACATAACGGGGAGAAACATGAGAAAAAGTTGTTGTTCACTTGAAGTAGTGGACTTATTGTTAGCTTTGTAAATGGTAAATAATAAATGGACTCAAATATTGCCAGATATAAAACATTTGGAGGGATATTACAAAAGGCGAATGGATTTTTTTAGTGTTTGGCAGTTTGCAATTTCCTGGCAAAATTTCACTTGGAACACTTAAGTTGAATTGTTACATTAGTTCAAATCTAGTGGTGAAACTGTAGCAAATGGGTGAAATATTCAGGTGATTAAGGACAATAGGGCTGCGAAATGGCTGTTAAGTACTGCAGTGTTAATATTTAAATATATATTTTTTGACACAATGTTTCATTTAGTCCATTTTTTATTTTAATTTTAATTTAGTCAAACTCTGACAAATAAACACACTTAACAGCGACAAAACTGAGACTAAATCGAGTCTAATTTAGACAGAATAGGGAAAATTATCACATGTTTGCTATATATTGTGAAGCCCTGAATGAGACCTTGTTCAAATATATCATAATCAGCTGAATAATGTGTGTCAGGAAGTATATCTGACATAAAACTCGTCCAAAAAAATGATCTAATACACAAAATAACATCAGAATAATTCAGATTTTTACATTTGTTTCATCAAATTCATCAAATATATGCCACAATTTAATCATCATTTTCATAAGGCATCATACATTACTCCTGTGAGGTCCGACTTCAATGGCAACACTTTACACGACTAAAAACTTAGCAGTTCTGTTGATGTGTTTGGACAATAAACATTTGCAGCCCTATAGGGACGCAGAAGGGAATTACTGAAAACTCTGAATTTCCTATGGACCGTTGTCTTTTAATGGAGCAGCACTTGTGTGGGAGACAAATGAAAGTCAATAACGTCCCCTCAGACACTCTCCACACACAAGTGCATTCTTAAAACATGAGCCGCTGACCACCAATATTAACTCGTATATAAAACAAGAGCACGGCAGTAAATAGCAGTTGTAGCCGCCCGAGTATTCATGATTCAAGGATTTCATTTACGTGTTGCCTCGGGGGTAGGGCGGCCATCTTAAAGACCGGTCACCTTTTCCCCACCATTAGTCACAGCCGGTATGTCACCGTGACGGGCCAAGGCCGCGGCGAGGCGCTTAAAGATGGCTGCCCCCCAGAAGACCCCCAAGATGAGGGGGTGAGAGAGGAAATACCGGCCAGCCTAACATGCAGCAGCAGAGCACCCTAAGGCCCGGAGCACCCGCGGGTCATGGAGATATATCGTGTGTAATGGAAGAATGTTCTTTACACTTCAAAGGTGATTTGTCAAAAGTATCTTCAGAGACAACAGACCATTTTTCAACTATGAGCCAGTTTGGCACGATCTCAGAAAATGAAGATGTTTTCCTCATACATTCTTTGTCACCAAGAGTTTGGTGAAGACATGGTATAGTATAGTATAGTATATAGTATAGTATAGTATAGTATAGTATAGTATAGTATAGTATAGTATAGTATAGTATAGTATAGTATAGTATATAGTATAGGATAGTATAGTATAGTATAGTATATAGTATAGTATATAGTATAGTATAGTATAGTATAGTATAGTATAGGATAGTATAGTATAGTATAGGATAGTATAGTATAGTATAGTATATAGTATAGTATATAGTATAGTATAATATAGTATATAGTATAGTATATAGTATAGTATATAGTATAGTATATAGTATAGTATAGTATATAGTATAGTATAGTATATAGTATATAGTATAGTATAGTATAGTATAGGATAGTATAGTATAGTATATAGTATATAGTATAGTATAGTATATAATATAGTATAGTATAGTATGTAGTATATAGTATAGTATAGGATAGGATAGTATAGTATAGTATAGTATATAGTATAGTATATAGTATAGTATAGGATAGGATAGTATAGTATAGTATATAGTATATAGTATAGTATAGTATAGTATATAGTATAGTATAGTATGTAGTATATAGTATAGTATAGTATATAGTATAGTATAGTATGTAGTATATAGTATATAGTATATAGTATAGTATAGTATATAGTATAGTATAGTATAGTATGTAGTATATAGTATATAGTATAGTATAGTATATAGTATAGTATAGTATAGTATAGTATAGTATAGTATAGTATATAGTATAGTATAGTATAGTATAGTATAGTATGTAGTATATAGTATATAGTATATAGTATAGTATAGTATAGTATAGTATAGTATAGTATAGTATAGATCAGGGGTGGGCAAACTGCGGCCCGCGGGTCACATGTCTTTATAATCCGGCCTGCCAAACATGCCAAGTAATATTAAAAAAATATATATATATATATATATATTTTGTCCTCACACATCTGCACTTGTATCCTTAATAAATATGACGTGAAATGAAATAAATAATAGATTAAATAGTCTATATTTGACAGAAATGTTATATTGTATTTGATATTAAAAAATTTTTTTTTTAATTTTTTCACACCAATGATAGCGGGCCGGCCCTCCGCTACTTACCTGGACTCCAATATGACCCTTGGAGGAAAATAACTGCCCACCCCTGGTATAGATGAATGTAAGAAGACATCGCTGTTTTCAAACGTCAGGGCCTTATGGTGTATGATGTCCGAATTGTTTTTTTTATTCCACATTACTTCCTTAATACGGGCTAGCGCCGCCCACCATTAGCCACCAATTAAAAGCCCTTCCAAAGCCCTGCCTTTTACTGTCTTTGAAACTACTGTACATGCTTAAGGGGGCAAGTGCAGTCCCCTGAGGAAACCCATTCAGACACAAGAAGAACATCAACACAATGTGGATAAGCCCCAGCTAGCTCAAAAAACAAGCCCGGGACCTTCTTTCTGTGAGGAAGAATCCACTCTGCAAACACGTCCACGGGTCGGGCACAGAACAGCTCCTCTCTCGTGCCTGAGTGGAGCTGACTGAACTGGCCATGTGAGAAATCTTCTATCTCTCCTCAGGGAATATCCTGGTTATTCCTGGTCAGATCCTCCACATTCCACATTGTAAACCCTGAGGATGAATCAGACGAGGCTGGAAATGCCAATAGTTCCAGAATTGTGCGAGCAAATGCCTGATTGTCCAAGTGGAGCGTGTAAAGTCACTGCCTTGTGCTGTGAGCCCGAGGACCGAGCATTAACATTTTGTATAATTACTGTATGTTCTCTGCCAAATGCATGTGGCCACTGTTTAACTGATGTGGCAGCAAACTGTCGCTTTAATATTATAATGGAGTGTTTTAAATTAGCCTGCCGTCCAGTTTTATATTCCTTAAAGAGACATATTTTGTCCATTTTTATGAGCATAGTTTTGTATGTTCCCCATGGGCTCTAATTAAAAAGAATAGTGCATCAGGCCCGTGTGACCGTAGTATTTATGTCTTTAAAGAAAAACACCCATATTTAAGTCTACACTATCAGTGGGTTTCCGATTGATGAGGAATTAGGACAGTTGCCATAGTGATTAAGAATTTAAAACAAAACATTACATCATTTGAATGGGATAAAAGTCCTCAAAATGCTGCATATAACAGGAAGTCATGAATAGGAATTGCCACATTAATACACAATAACTCAATTACACAACTCCCAATGGCGAGAACATAAAAGAGTGAATGTCTCTTTTTGTGAATATTTGGGACGGGAATGTTAAGGTTTAAGTGTGACTATTTAGAACATTATGCATTTTAAGTTATTGTTGAAAATAAAATCACTTCTTGTGTCATTCTATTTGAATAACCCTGCGTGTTCCCCTCTCATGGGGGCCCAAACACTTGGCCCCCAGGTATGATGTCATCAGATTGTAAGTGCTCTTTTGTGTTTAGAAAATGTTATTTCTCTGATCATTTAAAGGGGCCGTACCCATTTATCCCCCCATGTAATGAAATACAGACATATTGTAAGAGCAGCTCTGGGGGAAAATGAGGCCGCTGTGAGCTGTCTGCATCTAATTATAGAGCATGGTCCAATCACATAGTATTTTCTCTATTTCACGTAAACTAGTTAACTTTGTATTGGGCTGCACAATATTTTGCAATCAAATGGAAATTGCGTTTATAAAATTGCTTAAGCGGCAATTATTTAGATAAAAAATAGGATTGTACCATTGTAGATATGATTGGATTCATAAAAATGTGCACGTCTCACTGCTGTGTTTGTGTACTGTAAACACTATTGTCACATTTGCATTCCGACCGCTCGCCCTCGTTTCATCAAACACATCAGCTCCAAACACAAACATGTTGCATTGTTGTCTGACAAAATTTAGCGCCGACAATAATTAATATTCATGACTTTGCCCCCCCCTCCGGATGCTCAAATTAATTATGCTAACAGGGTCATTTAACTGCAGCATTCAAAGCTAGCTATTCCGTGGCAAGAACGTGACACAATAATTGCACGCACAATCTAACGATGGGACAGTGACAAGTGGAGGAGTGACAGTCGTCCTCATAAAGCACAAAGACACCAGCACGCTCCCTCCAACCGACTCCCACAGACTCCAGCAGCAGCGATATGAAAGAATAACAATAACCCCACAGCAGTAAATAAGATTTGTAACGGCGTGTTTTTATTTAGTGGTATACATCTTCTCTGTCAGCGTGCGCGGGGTAATAGAAATGCCAGTGAGGTGGCTGATTTACTTAGTCAAATTTTCAGCTCAAGGCTCGGCGGCCATGATTGCGGTCGGTAAGAGTAACGGGAAGTCATGCATTATGTAGGCCGGCGCGACGCGACCTTGAGAGACGGAGAGGGCCCATATTTTACCATCAGGCACAGCCGGAGTGCCATGGAAGGCTGTTGCCCCGGCGTCCCAGACAATACAAGTGCTCAGCTCATAGATTCATATGGAGTTTAGTGTCAGGCTGATGGGGCCGACGCAGACGCTGGTGGAGACGGATGAGGGCAGCGAACGGCACACTACAGGAGATGTTATAATACGCATTTTACAGATCATTTATTTTTCTGTTTCAGTGGGAAATGTATGAGTTCAGTGGTGTCCAAACCTTTTTCATATTGGGCCACAAGTCAAAACACAGAAGAGGCAGAGGGCCGGTCGAGGGCCATTCACACACGTACATTTAGACTTTTATTCAGAGTCTCAATAGAACACACTAAAATGATTTACATTGGGTTTATAAAAGTATAGATTTTTTTAAAACTTGCACTAAACAGGTCTGCTTTGCGGAGTTTGGGTCAATTCACCAGGAAGCCTTCGGGACAAGAAATCTGAGGGCCGAGGCCTGGATTTGGCTCCTGGGCCATAGTTTGGACGTACCTGAGTTAGAGAGAAGCTGCAAAGAGACCAGAGACATGACCGAAAGGGTTGGGCATCAGAAGTGTTATTTTATTTCAGCCTGAGCTTCATTTTTTAAGCTGAAGCGGAGGTTTTTTGTAGTTTTTCCTGGCCAAGAAGGAGGGTCTAAAGACTCTGGGACATCGTCCCTCGTCCCTATAGACATTGTTTAATCCGTTTTTCACTGTCGTCCTCCGAGACATCCGCTGTTGTGATTTTGGGTGTTACAAAAATAAATTGAATTGAAAATTGAATTGAATTTGATTTGAAGTTAAAGCACAGAATTCTGAGAAAAGCAGCTGTTCATCACATAAAACTCTTCCAGAGTTTTCAAAAAAACTATGTTTTATAGCTTCTTTTGAAGGTATCTATCGAATATTGTTCCATATACTTCCCCTTTAACAGAAATACAATTACTTTTTAAAAATTAGTTCTGGTCTTTGTTTGAATACACCTGTTTCACTAAGGTTGTTCAAATAACTTCTGTTCACAGGAAGGCAGTACGTGATTACACGCCTTGAACATTACTACAGCTGTGCTCATATTGACAAAGAATTGTAATATTTTAAAGTGAACAAATATAGGATTTGTTGGTGCGTGATGTCTGTATGATTAACAATTCTAACAGGAGTAAAAAACATGAGTTGCTTAATTTGACCCCTCAATCATTTTGGCTTTGACTGGAGTACACCAATGTGCGTTTTCCAATGTATATTTTCCGCAGTAACAAGCCAAACATTCAATATTGGTTCTGTCTTAAAAAAGGAAAATAAAAATCCATATCCAGTCCACTCATCTCTACTTCATTTTCAGATCATGTAATATAGTATATGCAGCATAAGCACAGCAATTGGATTTGAATGAAATTAAAAATATATATTTTTGGGGGAAATGTACTGGACCCCTAAAACCATCCACAGTATTGGAATACTAGAGAACTTAAGCTGAGGTAATGGTATTTTGGCATAATGGTATATCTGCATTGATTTTAGAAAAGAGCGATTGAGTTCAGTGTGAGACGTAACATCGATGGAGTTTAGCCTGATCACATGAAACATGCACAAAAGGAGCACGAGGACATATCTCCCTGAACCTGCCTCTCATCATGCTTCTCACCTGCTCATTGATTAACCTGTATCTGGCTCAGAACACATATCATTTTTCCCACACACAGACGGCGCAGGGATCAATATTCCCACTGTTGCTTAAGCTTGGACAACCTTTACACTATCAGCTCCTATTGATCTCTCTCACATAATTGTCTGCATTTTCAAATCAGTCGTTTTATTCGTTATGGACAGGCCGCCATGGCATTTGAAAAGCCTCCCGGTCCTGCACCATGACCCGCGCGAGGAGCACCAGAAAGGACACGCCACATGGATTAGTTAGCATTTTGAACTTACTCTGCTCGTCCTTCTGTTTAGGCTTCTTCATGAGAAACTGAATCATTTAGTTCATTTAGTACATCTTTGTGGATCTAAAACACTAACATGAGATTAGTGTGTCAAGTAACAAAACATATCAGTGGGTTCAACCAGGATTGTCGGTTTCCTTGTCCTTACAAATGACAATAATACATTTAATACATGTGGTTTGTTTGTTTGTTTGTTTGTTTGTTTTCTTTATGGGCTACCAACATTAAAACAGTGGTAATGCCAGAATCTGAATCAGAATCAGAAAAGGTTTCATTTATTGTCAATGAACAGAATTCACAATTATAGGAACTTGAATTGGTGATTCGGTACAATTTAAAACAAAAGAGAAACAATTTAAATCTGCCATGGGATTAAAATAACAAGAGGCTATAAGATAAAAAATAAGAATAAAAATATGTACACAAAATGTACAGTTGAATTGACATGCTTGTTCTTCATTCTTAAATCTGGAGCATAAAGTGCTGTGATGGTCTTTAATAATAATAATAATAATAATAATGAAATGTTACATGGCTTCTGTCTGCAGTGAGGGGCGAGGGCAGATCCAGCAGAACGGGCTTACATTAGGGGCGTGTTCCTTTAAAAGCCCTGTAATAACAGGGCACAGACAGTTGTCCCTCCTCCGGCCGCCTGAGAGGAGGGGGTCACCGCTCTGGGTGAAAGTCCATTCGGATGTAATTGGCAGTGGAATTATTTATGACATTAATTGCCACATTATCGACTGGCTGTCAGCTCCTCTGTCACTCTGTCCATCTTTCTTAGAGGAAAGAGCCAGCTCAGCCTGATGCCCAGTGACAAGCTAATTACTCCGTCAGAGGCCTGAATGACAAATGTTACTCATCCAGGATGTACAGGCGGGAAATAGCTCTCCCTCCCTCCCTCTCTTTCTCTCTAGGTGCAGGAGAAGAGGAGGAGCCGTATTTTCTTTTTTATGGAGCCACAGTAGAATCTCAGTCCTGTGCAGCTCTGCTATCACTGGCCACATGTCACTCATAGACAGAGCATTCTCGGCCCTCCTGTACATTTGCATTAGCTGGTGCCAGTCCATCATGAGTGATGGAGGCTGACACAATGATTGGTCCTTAGTTCTCCTGACAGCCAGGCGCAGAGAACGTGCCTTTTGGGGAGGTGAAGTCAGGTCTGCTGCTAGGAAACACCGCTTGTGTTGGTGTATGAGAATTATACATTATAATTATTATTGTATTATTCCATTTTGGCAACATAATACCTATAGAATACAGAATACACTATATTTGCATTAATACAATTTTAATTTGATCCAATTTACACACGTGTCAATAGTGAGCGAGCCCTTTCTTCACTCACTGTTCATTCAAATGTGAAAGTGTGACTGTTGTAAACCCATGCTCTATGTTCCTGTGCACTGGGACGCTGGCACACAGAGATACATTGACAGTGTCTTTTTGTGGCTGCACATGTCTGCGCAGAGGCCTGCAGGCTGCAACTGAATGTCACTGATCTGCTCTGATGAAGTCTGTGTCTCCACAGGTCACAGGCCACTGCCTACAGGTAAACCTTAATGAATCCACTGTCCACCATTCATCTACTCACACACTCATCCACGGCAGCCATATGTCAGACCACTGCCATCCCATAATGCACTTTGTGTTGCCGTAGCAGCCTCAGATGCGCCCCTGACGGAGATAGGAAGTGACATGCACCAAACTTGGTGTGTCCCCCAGCCAGCTCTAGCAGCACCGGTGACTGGGGCCTGTCAATTCCAGCTCCATCAGCCGCACTGGCTCAATGGCAGTGCCACTGACACATGTCACAAACTTTTAAATGTCTGCTCTTTTCAGCAGCCAGGGGAACCATGACATTTTGTCGTGTGGGGGAACTTGTTGTGGCTCCCACTTCCTGCCTCCTCTGCCTGTCAGCACCACTCTGCTCAGAGCATATCAAAATAAAGACAAATAAACCTTGTCATGTTGAAGGAACTGCACTAGTGCCCAGCTCCTAAACACCCCCATGTAAGCCAGTGGACCCAGTGTGACCAGTGTGACCAGCGTGACCAGTGTGAGCAGTGTGACCAGTGCGACCAGTGTGACCAGTGTGAGCAGTGTAATTAGTGTTACTATACCATGTTACATGTTATGTGTAGTGTGGAATAGCATGTGTAGTTTGCACTAATATGTGTAGTGTGGACTAGCATTTGTTGGACAACAGAGATGAGTAAACACAAGAAGACACAGAGTGACAAACACAGTGAGCCCGAATGTGACCTTCCTCATGTCTGTGTAACTAACACACACACACACACTTTAAGTCCACGCAGTGGCTCAGGCTCTTCAGCTTCAGGAGCTTCGGGAGCTAACAGGCTTCGGGAGCTAACAGGCTACGGGAGCTAACAGGCTTCGGGAGCTAACAGGCTTCGGGAGCTAACAGGCTTCGGGAGCTAACAGGCTACGGGAGCTAACAGGCTTCGGGAGCTAACAGGCTACGGGAGCTAACAGGCTTCGGGAGCTAACAGGCTACGGGAGCTAACAGGCTTCGGGAGCTAACAGGCTACGGGAGCTAACAGGCTACGGGAGCTAACAGGCTTCGGGAGCTAACAGGCTACGGGAGCTAACAGGCTTCGGGAGCTAACAGGCTACAGGAGCTAACAGGCTAATGCAAGACACCAGGAATGACACAGTGAAATGTCTTTAATCGGCCAATACAAACTGTACATGCACAGCATTTACAGTTATTCATTTATCATTCAAAACAAGAGATACGTTGGGTTCATGTGACATCACAATGTTCTAAAACTATAGTTTTAAATTGGGCTGGAGACAGGCCAGAATTCTATAGTGCAATTTAACTGTCGGCTCGTAGATTTGTTGACCTGGTTTATGGTTAATATCTATATTGGGCTTATCCACAACAAAGACTGGCACAAGGTTTGAGAACTTCTCTAAAGGAAAAAACTGACCCTTGTCATTTGATCATTTGACATCAAGACCATGTTTTGGAGTTAATTCCTAACAAATATAATAATCAATATTTGTACTATATTTTTATATTGCTTGTTACACACTTTATGTTTTGTTTTATATAGGCAATCAGTTAAACATTTTAAACTCCACACACATAAAACATAAATGAAATAAACTTTACCCTTCATAAAAGACAGTAATAGAATGTTCTGAAGTTTTCATATCAACACATGAAGTGGTTTTAAAGGTTCCTGACAATCATCAACGTCACTATCTTCATTTGTATTGACAAAAACATCTTTTTTAGTGATTTGTTTTCCAGACTCAAAATCGAATCCAATGCCACAGCACAAACAGATTAGAATAGAACATTTATAATTTCACCTGCTCCTCCAACCTGTACCAAATATCTTTTCCAAAAATCAAATAGAGAAAAAACAACTCCTCACACAGTGTCTGGAGTTTGACCGTGGCATATTAAACAGCATCAGGCTTAATGTTTTGAACAGCGAATGTGCGAGCCTTGACAGAGAGAAGGGGATGAGAGAGAGTGAGAGAGTGAAGCGAGCGCAGCAGGAGAGTGATGAGCCCGAGTCAGGCCCCAGGTGTGTGACCGTCACCCCTTCACCCTTGATTAGTGGCAGCAGTAGATAGGTGATCCATCATGGCTGTCAGAGAAACACAGGCAATTGGAGGGATGTGTTTGTCACCGGCAGACAGAGAGAGAGAGAGAGAGAGAGAGAGAGAGGGAGGAAAAGAGGGAGGATGGCGCTTTGTTTGTGCTGGCTCTGCTGATGCTTAAAGGCAATCATGTCAGCTCAAGTGTCATCCCTGACTTTAAACTCACAGAGGCCAATAGCTCAAAAAGGAGAGGCTGGGTTAAGATCCAAGAAAAGGCTTCACATCCAACAATAAGGAGCATGAAATAACGGTTTACAAACGTATCATGAAGTATAAAGTAGATATGGTACAGATGAGCTGGGGTTCAGAGCCAGTGCTGATTCCAGTGTGGAGGTCAGAGCTGGTCGTTCCGGATGAATCGGTTGCCTTCAGAGTGCTTGCCGTAGTAGATGTAGCTACACTTGGTGAATAAGCCTGAAAACAAAATAGAGAAATGGTCAAATTAATGAAGCGAATGTAGAAAGATTTGTTAAGAATAAACTTTCTATGGAGTAGGGCTGCCACTAACGATTATCTGAGCAGTCCATCAGTCTGAATCATTTTTTGATGAGTCGGCTAGTCAAACATATTATACATTGTCAGTCTGTATAGTTCAGTTAATTATTCTGATTATCAAAATACAATTCTGATCATTTTAATAGTCGACAATAATGACTGCGGCCCTACTGTGGATACACGAACCGGCCAAGCTTTGGCCCATGAATCTCCCATTATTATTATTCCCAAAGCAGTACTGCAGCTCATTTTAGAGCCATCTTTGTTTTAATATACAACAAGGGACAAAAAAAGAAAGAGAATATTACAATTATTTACAAAGTCCGAAGCAAGAAGTTCATTCAGTCCATTTGGTTAAATTTGAATTTGATTGTTTGTATTGGCCTATATATATATCGTATATTACACCAGAGGCTACATCCATGTACACTTTACACTGCATGGTAAACTATAGTAAATCTACTTTTAACATTAGTTAACACAAGTTGTAATTGCATACTTGGCTTGTGTGAGTGCAGATGGTCAATGTAAACACTAAACTATAGTGCAGGTATATTCTCTCTGAATGGCTGCATTACAAGGGTCTGGGCCAGATTGACTCGATAAACATTTCTTCACACACACTGTCCAGAGGCCTGACAGTAACAAGCCAACAGCCTCCCACACCAGCCCCACATACTGTACATGTACACAGAATATACACATACTGTACATGTACTCAGAGAGCCCACATACTGTACATGTACACATAATATACATACTGTACATGTACTCAGAGAGCCCACATACTGTACATGTACACAGAATATACACATACTGTACATGTACTCAGAGAGCCCACATACTGTACATGTACACATAATATACACATACTGTACATGTACACCGAGAGCCCACATACTGTACATGTACACAGAGAGCCCACATACTGTACATGTACTCAGAGAGCCCACATACTGTACATGTACACAGAATATACACATACTGTCCATGTACTCAGAGAGCCCACATACTGTACATGTACACATAATATACACATACTGTACATGTACTCAGAGAGCCCACAAACTGTACATGTACTCAGAATATACACAAACTGTACATGTACTCAGAATATACACAAACTGTACATGTACTCAGAGAGTCTGTGTACAATTGCAGTAAGCAGGAGGACAGGGGCGTGGTCACTCTACTCTGTATTCAACAAGCCATTAAAATCAGCCCTAAGACATTATATTTCAATCAATATGGAACATCAGAAATGTAGAATAACCATAGAAAGAAGTGGAATACTTTCGGGTGGATAAAATGGATAAAATGCCACGTGTTAAAAGAAATGAATGTACAAGTAATTAGCAAGTCAAAACAAAGTATTCCATCATTTGAATAGTAAAAAGTCCTCAAAATGGTGCCTATACAGGAAACAGAAACCATGAAAAGTGAATATATACTTTATATTCTACCTAAGCACAGCCAATTCACCCATGTTTTAAATATAATTATATAATTAGCATATTAGAGTAGTACTACACAACTAATACAAGAAGAAGACAAAATATAAATATGTAGTTCAGTCACAGTCATGAACCAAAAAGTGTGAAACCAAGATGGCCGCCCGTATGGCTTGTTATGAGGCGACTCTCCATGTCCACACCTCCAGAGTCTGGCCTGTGGAGCATGCCTGTGATGTCGCCTCGCTCCTCTCACCTCTCGCCCAATGAGCCAAGGACAAGTGGCATTAGTCCTGTCAATGATCCTCCGACAGGACAACACGCACAGCTTTGGCCTGGCTTTTTAAATAGACATCAAGTGCATTACAGCCGGTGAGAAGACAGAGAGAGGAGGAGAGAGAGGGCTGCTCCGAGCGCTAAGTCCAATCACATAATCCAAAGAGACATTGTCAAGGGCGGGGAGCGAATGGCAACTAAGTGACAGAAAGCAGAGATGGGGACAGAGATACTGGTGCCATATTAGTGCCAAGCATATTCTGATGCCACCCTCAATTCTAACCAAACCTGACACAGCTCTCTCGTCTGCCCCCGCTCCCCGCCACTCTTCAAAGTGCTCGCGCGGAGGAGACAGTCGCCGAGACACAGGCAGCACACAGCAGTCCCTCGCAGCTGTAGTGGGTGTTCTGTCAGGCGGAGGGAGAGCGCAGTGGCACAGGCAGCAGCACGAGCAGGCCCCAGGACAAGCTCAGTCAATCTAAATCTGGACTTTGTAGTGTGCAGTGCTCATTTCCCCCTCATAGCCCGGCGACTTGAGGTGATCCAAACACTCAAGTGTGAGGAGCTGTCACCTCCAATAACATCCAGGGGACCACTCTGTGCCTGCCTGTGTGCTGCCTTCCCAGTGTGCCACAGAGGTACATGTACTTGTGCAGCCTGGTGACACTTGGGAGGATTGGTGGGATACAGCTGTGGCTGGCCTTGGTAGGTGGTGGGTGGGTAATTTGCCGGAGGATATGGGTGCCATGGTTGGCGAGTGGGTTTGACACGGCAGGACAAGGGCCTGTCTGGCAGTGCTGTGATCATGTGGGCACTGGAGGCTCTCACACATATTCGTATAACCCCGCAGAGAAGCTAACTCTCTCCCACTGAGCTTTACCAGACTAGCTCTGTCCTATAAAGGTGTTAGCAACAGGGGCTGCGTCTGTAGCTTCACAGATGGACAGCTTCAACGGCCTTCACACTCTGAGGACTGAAGGACGGGAGGAACAGACCCCTTCAAACACTCTGGACCTGGGACCTGTGATTGAACAGCAGGGTCTGGAATACAATCCCAGATCAAAGGAGAAATATATTACAATGCGAGGCATTGTAGGCAGGGGAGAGAAAGGAAATAGATTGAAGTTATTTTCTGCTTGTAGCTTCTCAACATGCAACACTAGACCTCTATAGTTTAGAGTTTTATTGTTTTGTTTAGAGCACTTGTAGAGCAGCTGATCGTTTATTTGTTTTCAATGGTTTTCTGTGCCAGCACTTTGGAAACATTTCCATTTATCAGATCAAAATCAAAAAAGGTTTATTGCCACTGTCAGTGAATAAAAATTAACAAACTAGGAACTTGCTTCTGCGGTATGGTGCAACATGAAACAGTAATGATGGTCCAAAATATACTATGATAAAATAAGGCATGTATAAAAATAAGGTTCTAAATCAAGTGTGTTGAATTGGATTATTCATTGACTCTGACTGATGAAAAGGTGTCTGTCAATCTGCACCAACAGACTCTCTGATCACCACCTGACACTTATACACTAGACTCTACATAGGCAAGGACTTTAAAGTTCAGATCTAGACTGGTTTTATCTCTATATTCTATTCAAAAGATCTCAAATTGGTCACAAACTCCTGCTGCATCTCAGTCAGACAGAGCCGTCCAATCAGGTTCATTTATTTCAGAGCTGCGTGGGAAACTCCCATCATTGATCGTCTCTCATATAGAACAAAATCAAACAAAATCAACGATTGTTCAGTTCCCCTGTGAAATGATTTTCCTTCCTTCCTTTCTGAATTGGGGCAGATGAGATCGCTGTCTAGAGTTCACGTCTTGGCTGACCAGGCATTGAAAGTTCATGCCCTTTCCAGTTGAACTCATATTAGTTCACCCCAATAAAAAGGACCAAAATAAGCACAATGAATTCAAAAGCCTTAGACTAAGCATAAAGCATCTTCGTATATGTTAGATGTGCTCTAAACGTCTCCCCGACCTGACAGAGCTAACAGTAGGAGCGGCCATTAATGTGACACATTAACAAAGTGTCGCCGAGTGTAATGTTTCCATGGTGCCCCGGCGGAGGTGCCATCAGCCTGCCCGGGCACATATGTCACCCAGCACCTTGTAGTGTGGAGGGCCACTGTGCTCCACTCTGTACAGTGTGTGGAGATGTTATGGAGTGTGTGAGAAGGCTGCTCTTTGGAGATGATTACCCAAAGCATGTGTCTCCTCCGCGGGGGCTTGATGGGCCATTCTGTCGCAGTGTGAGCCAGCTACACACAGCCTATGTACAGAGCACTGAAGCTGGGAACTACTTAATGTTATTGATGATGTGAGGGAATATGGCTGCAGTCACTTTAAAACAACTTCAACAACTTGAATCTCTACTTTTAACTATATCCACCTTCACCAGAAATGGGCTTTGAGTTGACTAGAATATTCAAACTTTAACTGACAATTGCATTTTTCTTATCATATATCTTATCAAACCAGTTGGTTTAAACCCTGTTTATTGGATAGGTACAATTGGTTAATGTAAAGTAACCTACGTTGTGCAGCAGGGTTCAGTACTCGGCCCGATTCTGTTTACTCTTTATATGCTGCCGTTAGGTAACATTATTAGAAAGCATGGCATTAACTTCCCTGCTATATATCAATGAAACCAGAACAAGAGCAAACTTAGTGCTTGTGTGAAGGATATAAAAACCTGGATGACACTTAATTATCTGCTTCTTAACCCTGAAAAAAATGAGGTCATTGTACTAGGCCCTAAACGTCTGCGACTCTTTATCTGAGCAGATAGGCACACAGGACAATGTCAGTGTAACCTCCAGTTCTAATGTGAGAAACCTTGGGTCTCTCATTCAAAGTGCATATAAATCACATCTATAAAGCAGCTACTTTCATCTGCGTATCAGGCTTAAAACATTCCTCGCTTATGGTCAGGCCAGTTAGGAACACAAATAAAAACCTTCAGTTTCTTAGCTACGCTGCCCTTGGAGCAGCTATGCTGGGGGAAGTATGGCAGCTGGAGCACTATCCTCTGTTTCTTCCTAACCCTATCATATTTTAGTTCACCAGTGTCTGTTCATCATCTTTCTCTCCTTCTTCCACTCCCCTCAGGGAGTGATAGTGTTTCAGACACTGCTGATGATGACCTGTAGATCCGAGTGCTCCTCTACCACCTGGAGGAACTCTCCCTGTACTAAATGAACAGCTCCTCATCTGCCTAGATGATCCACCCTCTCTCCTCCTGAGTGCTTCTGGCTCCACAGTCAGTCCTGGACCACCTGCAGCCTGTTCATCTGTGGGAGGAGGATATTCACTGTGGTTCTCCCCGAGCTTTCTACAATTCCCCACAGGAGTTTGTAGTTTTTCTTTGCAGAGAAGGGATCTAAGGACAGCGGATGCTGGGACATTATCCATTTGCTGAATTCCTACGAACATTCTTCAATCTGTTTTTCACTGCTGTTGTGATTTTTTGCATCACAAAAATAAATTTAATAGAATATTTGCATATATTGGATCTTAAACACCTTATTCCTAGTATCAGTAACAGTTACAGAGGCTAGACAGAAGGATTTGCATTAAAGTTTTAATTACATAGGCAATTTTCAGTCAGATCTAGTTTAATAAAATAAGATATCCAAAATCTCCTCAGTAATGTTTTTGTATCCGAGCTTAACTTGTATCTTTTGTCATCAAAATGCAGCGATACACTTAAATCTGGCTCCATCAATTTTTACAAATAAAATGCCTTAGTTGTATATGAAAACATATTTTCTCATATTTATGCAGGTAAACTACAGAAGAAGCTTCAAATGTAGGATATGTTCCTCTTCACCTGCAGTGTCGGCCTTAAGTTAGACATCTTAGTAACATGATTACAAGTTTGCTGAGTGCTTGTGTTAAGTATTGGTCAGTCTGCGCAGCCGTCCTCAGTTTAATCAGGCCGGAGGATGTGCATACTCAGATGCTCCTAAAGAGAGAGGCGAGCGACCAGGGAGATGGAGGGCTTTAATGATTGTCCCCTGCATACAATCAGAGCCACTCTTTTCAAGGGCCATCAATATGTCACCCACAGACACATCCGACAGACGCTGCTTTTAACACCAAGGTTATCTATTCTGGGCATGCCGTCTCCTCTCCACATCCGTCCTTCTAACGCTGCTATGGGGCTCTTAGCTCTATTTGCACTCAAGAACATTGTAGAAATGCATACAGCGAGGAAATTATTGGACTGATTATAGCATGGGTCAAAAATATATAAACATAATCCATCTTTCTTCCATTATCAGTTCAGGTCAGTCTGATGAGATGAAGTGACCGGCTCCTGTCTGAAGGGGGCAGCAGCCACATGACCCCCTAAAGGGCCATTAAGACAAATAATGTATGTTCATTTTACTAATCAATTAATAAAGTGATTATTCATGAAATCATCTTCTACTGCTTGTTCCCGTTAGGGCCAGAGCCTATCCCAGTGACTTTGGGCCTTAGGCGGGGCACACCCTGGACAGGGGCCAGCTCATTGCAGGGCAAACACAGAGACAGAGACACACAGACAAATATTCACTCTCACATTCATTTACTGGGGCCAATTTAGAGTTGCCATATTTACCTAACACATGCATGTCTTCAAGATGGAGAACCTGGAGAGAACATAACATGACAGGGGCAGGACCCAGGATGTCCTTATTGGGAGGCGAGAGTGCTTACCACTCTGCCTCTGTGCAACCCGTTTTTTGATTATTGTTTTGATTAATCAAATGGTTGTTTGGATCGATGAAGATAAAAAAATGGGTTTTGAGGACATCCTGATGGATTGTTTTTTCAACTAAAAAACAATTTACATTTTTGAACCCTACATCAACCGGAGTCTGAATTTGAAAATGAGTCATAAATAAAAACAGAGCAGTGGGCGGAAACAGGGGGCAGGTGAAAACAGAGCTTTTGTGAGCAATTGGGCCTTGAATACAGAACAATAAAGAATGACTTAAACATGCATAATTCAATCAAAATACAACTCCCTTCTGACATATCTCTACCAGAGCAGCAAAACAGATCAGCCACCACAACCTCTCCATCTTCTTTCCATCTTACAGTAGAATTATTCAGATTTATACCTGATTTTGGCCTCTTACTGGATGTAAGATAACTCTAATAGCACCATCGGGCCCTTGTCTGCAGCCTCCATGACACATCCAGAGTGGGTTAGTGTTACAAGATGAAGGTGAATCCATATTTAGTCTATCTCTTGTCATATCTGGAGTAATCATTAAGCATTTTAACAGATGTCGCCTGTCTCGCTCCTCGCCCTAAAAAACTCCAAACGTACTGTATACATGGCCAAGTGAAAATGACATTTATCCTGCTCCAATAAAAAATATTTAGTCCATTAAACATAAATAGCTGTCATTATGATGCATACCCTGGGCTGGAGCCTCTGCAGCTTCCCTCCCGGCTGTTTACGGCGGCCAAACTACTGCAGCGCCTGCATGTTCTCAACTTCAGCGTATTGATTAAACTTTTAAATAGCTGCCATATAACCCTGGGAACATCAGGAAGATTAATTTGCGTCAATGTTCATCTGTAATTCATTAGCCAGTTATACTATCCACATCCACGCAGAGCTATCGGGGGAAACGCGGGCCATTTTTCACCCAGGCACGAGCTACTGAGAGGCAGGCGGAAGGAGAGGAAAGCCCACAGTAAATATCCACTGATGACTGACTGTAAAAAATGACTGTGCTGTTTAACAAGCTGCTATCTCACATGCAGCATTCTTCATTAGTATTAGCAGGCATAAGTGCATAAAGGCTGCATGATGATCATTTCATCCATCAAACACACAGAATAGGTGGAGATCATTTGTGTATCAAAGAAAAAATAGTTGAACCTTTGCCAAAATATCACAAACATATTTCCAAGTGTCTTATCTCGGGCCTATACTTTGCCTTTATGAACGTGGTTGCAAGTCAGCCCCAGGGCAGCTATGGCTACAGCACAATCAAGTTTGAGAGTGGATGAATAATGCAATTCAAGGCATTTTGGAACTATTATATAATACTAATCCAAGCTATTAGATTAAATGTACGCTGTACTTTACCAGCAATAGAATTGTATAATGAGTTCATTCTAATAAGGTTATGAATTTGATTGATTAGAGTATCTTATTATTGTTGGGAAATAATTATCTGTAAAATTCTTAACTTTTAGAACAAATGTTTGAGACAATTTTTTATAAGGGCCCTTATTTCATGTAATAAAGTAATTATTAGTTGCGTTAGTTACAGATATTGTAAAAGCAGCTGTTGGGGTCAGATTGAGACCTCTACATCTAATTATGCGGTGAATTCACACTTCGTTACTGGATACTACTAAATTGAGGCCTGTCCAAGTCCTTGTTTAGTCCTTATACAATCCTGGTTTAGGTTTGGGATTTGTTTTAGATTTACCGTGATGGGAAAACCCCGCTCTGCCACTGAAACCTTTAAAAAGTGCTTATAAATTCCTTGTGATGAATAAAGGATGCTACAAATGTGTTAAGAAAGTGAGAAATAAGTTTGGCCCGCTGAAAACAGTTTAAAACGAACACGTTTTTTAACAGTAAAAATCAGGTACAGACTTGTTAATATGAACCTAGTGATTCCCGTTGAAGCGCAAGTTCCCGCTGTTATAATCAGTGTTAGCAGTGGTAAGTGTAACAGCCTGCATAATGATCCTCCATCCATCAGGCGGTACAGTGGATAGGTGCTGACACTTGATGAAGGCCTGACGTCAGCCCTCCCTCTCCTGCACGTCTCACAGTGAGCCTGACATGCTGTGTACGAGCTGTCAGTCAGGCCGCTGTTAGCCTGTCAACACGTCCAAACATGGCTCCTCTGCCTTACACTCTGCTCCTCTTTCTGCATTTATGCACAGGCACAAACCAGGGCTGATTGCATCCATACTAATACAACTCAAACCTGTTAGTGGATATTAAGATTGAAATAGTTTGTGCTGATGTAAAGTTTAAATTCAACATTCACAGTTGGATTCGACAGATTTCCCCGAATATTTTGGCAGTGATGTTTCTGATTTAACCAAGGTCATTTATCTAACCTTTAAAACTTAAAAAACAACGATATCCTGAAGTTTGGTGGTTCAATTCTTGCTTTTGGCATAGCAAACTGCAGCGTGGAGTCCCTGGGCTAAAACACGGGTATCCAAACTGTCTTCATCGAGGAGGGCCGCATATTGAAGCATTCAATCCAGCAGGAAGCTCGAGGGCCAACATAAACACAGTCGCATTTGGCCCACAAGCCATAGCGTCGACACCCCTACACTCGACATTTTAACCATCTGGGTTGGCCTTCTTTAAATTGATTTTGCTCTGAAGCAGAATGGTGGTTGTAAAAACAGTTAAATTGTTCAAATGTTAGGTAAAGATTTGAATTTGTCTGTTTTCATGAAAATAGTTTGATATTAATAATTGATCACGGATAAACACAAGGGGAAATTAAAGGGGAAATATGTTGAGAGCAGTTGAGAGTGTATAACTAAATGTCATGAAACTTAAAATTGAATACATAAATCCAGGCAAAACAATAGCTTTTTCATGAGACAAGCAGGTAACGGACTTCCCACCAGAAAACGTACATAGTGCACTTTTCACCCTTTAGTGTTTAGCCACTACCATCCTCAGTTTACTCAAAAACAGATACTTTGATGGCTATAGCTTCAAAATTCCTCTTCAGTATAAATATATTAAATATATTGCCTTTTTCAATCTATGAAGTTATTGACAAACACATTGCGGTGTGACAGTGAGTAAGAGGGGACTTTTGAGTTATTGAGTGATACAAACTGAACTTAGACTTGGGAATCGGTGCATGACTCAGGTTAAAAACAAACAAACAGAAAACAGAATATTGACCGCAGAGGCTAAAATAAATATATAATTCGTACAAGATGGAGAGTTGAAAGATTTGCTATTGCCACAGGCTGATGGGCTGTCAGGAGAAGGTTGCTAGGTCATGGCTCAACCGGCCCTGATCAATACTAAGTTGATTTTACCGCATGTTTCGTTTTGAAGTGCAATAACGCCCAGTTCGATATGTTATGTACAGAGAAAGACCAACGGTATTTTCTTTAGCGTAATTAATTCCAATATGGCCTAATTGCTAATAAGTATTGGAATGTGGCGGGCATGGAATCTTGGAACATTATGGGGAGGATGAGAGGTGGCACTCCATCACTTTCACCAGTCTAAATGGCCGTAATCAAACACTTTAAATTGAGGATGGCATTATTCGTTGATGGGTGAATTACAGCTATAATCAGATGAATGCGTATCAGTCTTTGTAGTCCCAGTGTACTGTATGAGGATGAGACGGAAATTGAATTCTTGGGGCACATAAATTTTGACTGAAGAAAGAGATTAGCGTCGCAGGGGGCCTAATGGCAGGAGAAAATGGTGAAATTAATTTTGCTGACATTTCTCCCGCGTAGAGGCAGAAGAGCACAGTGCTTACAGTAGCTCTGGCGCGAGGAGATAAGAGCTTTAAAGGGAGGAGGCGCACATTACAGTACGGCTAAACAAAAAAAGCACGTGTAAGCATAATAATGACAAGTGGGCGCCGGTGTTATCATTATTGAAAAGGCAGCGCGTCCCCTTAAGGCCACATGGATGCTCTAATGACGCTCGCGATCAAAAAGGCTCATTTTGTCTGTCAACACGGCACGTGGCGAATCAGCTAACGAAGCCCGCTACGCTAGACGCTGATCGATTGTCTTCTTCATTACAGCCAGGATTTCTAATTAAAAGAAAAGGCGCAGATAAGTGGCTCGCACCTCTGACCGAAATAGAAGGGAAAAGTGAAAACAGCTATTAGCGATTTGGCAGCGCGGGCTAATGGCGCTGCTAATAAGAGCGGCTAGCGAGTCAGTCAATGAAGCTTTAATCACAGGGACAGGATTCAATAACAAAAGAGCGTCATATTAATCAGTGGCGACAGAAAGCTTCACTGTGGATCTCTGTGACATTGCGAGGGATAGGGTGAATTAATGATGCTCTCCATTGGAAGACATTAAATAATAATTATCAGGCAAAACAGCATGAAAAGGACTGCGTAATGAAGCCCATTGTCAGGGCAATTAAGCACATAAAACTGTTCAAAGGGAAGTAGCTTGTTAGCAGATAGCCGCACTGGGAAGGACAACGCTGGCGGGATTAATGTAAGCGTTAGCCTTTACGGTGGCCCAGAAGGGAAAATTACGACACTGAAATGACCACAAGAAAGTATGTGAAAACAAGAGGGGAAAACAAGTGTACTTCATTGTTAGTTGTGGATTTTCCTCTATTAATTTTGTCCTATTTGAAATGTTTATTGTAATTTATTGACCCCTGTATTTCAAACAGGTTGAATGAAATGGTCAACATACAGACAGTCTTTGTTCTACATAGCTAGGAGCACCCAACGAGGCTTTCAGAGACTAACACGTCGAAAATTGGTTACCCAGAGATAAATGACACGACAATGACAGTGTTTTGTTGGCTTGAAAGCAACGTCAGTGGCTAAGTGCCATGTTAACTAAACTCCAAGTACATAGACAATGATGGACTTCACGCATCACTGGACAAAATGGCACCTCACTACCTGTCACGCGTAATTTCCATCAAGTCAAAGATGGCGGACGAATGTAGCTACAGAGGAAGTGCTGGAGACAGGGAGCTATGAAGGTGACAATGTGAGGTGAGATTTATGCTCTTCAAACAGTGTGTCCTTGATCCTCAACTCATACATTTACACAGGTAATAAACATGGTCTTTGCATATGGATATTAAAAACAAAATCAATAGCCTGATAGTCATAATTCATTGTCTATTTAACATTTTTAGTGGGTGTAACTAAGGTCAAATGTCCATGTATGACAATGGTTTGTCTGATTTGTGATCTCTTGAGTTCCCAGTATGTTGGTAAAGTATGTTATGTTAATGTTTTTTTATTAATTGTTAAGGACTTCGTAGATCTTAGAACATAGGGATGTTTTCCTCTCAAATGAGCCTGTTTCTTGTCTTAAAAATATCCAAAAGGAAATCCACAACTAATAAAACTGATCAATCCAAGATCTTACCATCCACTCTTGAAAATCATCATATGAATAGCGATGTCACCTGAAACATAGCTACAATATGCAAACTCAAAACACATAATTACTTGGCCCATACATACAGAACAATCTGGCACAATGTTTAGTGTCATTACAAAAAAAAACTATTAGTTACTGTTGTGTTACTTTAATAATAGAGGTGTGATATTGGTAAGAGAAAGGACATTAAGCCACAGCATGAATAAAATCAGTTAACTACTAACCACTAAAAAACATCAAATTAGTTTGTTTTTATATTTCTTTAGAAACAATCCTAATCCGAGAATGCTGTCTTCACTTTTAACCAATCACCTGACCCCGCTTCACCAGTCTGTCAGTTAAACAAACATGGCGTCCTGTGGTGCGACATGTGTCAATAGTGATGTGAGCTCTTGTTCCACTGCTGTGGCTGTGGGCCCAGGCCGGCTGCACCTGCCTCCCCACACTGCCCTGGGTCACCCGGCCTGCTTCACACTTCCTTCCCCTGCAAACATCCAGCACTTATTACTCTCCATCCTAACTGAGCGGCCTGTCTGGGAGCCCATTATTAGAGTCATTTCAGTGGCCATCTTGACGCCTGTTAGGCACTTCTCTACCTGGGGCTCCCTGCTCCCTGCCTGGCCCCGCTGAGTGCCTGGCCAGCCAAACAGTGATTGGACATGACATGGTGACAGCAAACAGTAGAGAAGGGCAGGGGAAATAAAAGAACAGAGATGGCGGAGCGACGTGCACAGTAAGTGGAGGAGAGGAAGGTGCTAGTGTTAGCGTTAGCCCTCGTGGCGTAGGGTGTGCCCATCAACGCGCATGAGTGTTAGCCAAGAGCGGCATGTCACAATGATTGAGAGGCCGGATCACTCACATCAGAGCGTCATCTGACTGGAAGATATCAATCTCTGGGCCTAATACAAAAGGACACTCGGAAATATCCTTTAGCTTTGCTTTGTGTGTCCCCAGTGTCTGCTCCTCGGCTGCTAAAAATGTGTGTAACCTTCATCGCTGGCCCCCAATCCAGCACAGTCATTTTCACATCCCATTTCCCCGCGCTCTGCAGTGACAGTAAAATTATGACAGATCACAAAAGTACCCTGACATATGGTATTTAGGACAATTTGTCAGTATATGTCAGAAACACACTGGAAATTACTAGGTGTGGAGTTAGACCAAGGTTTTACAGGCCATCAGGAAAAAGAATAATAGAAACTATGTAAAAATGTATTTTTAGATTTTTTTTAAACAAACCATCCAACAAATGTTCATAAAAGCATATCTAAATATCAAGTCAAACTGATCTCATTAATTAAAATACTTGCAGTATGTTTATATTGATTAAAACTTTGCAAATCAATTTTAGTCCATAGACAGTAAAATGTAAATAAAGTAATATGTATATACTATTTTAATAACTTATTAATAATTAAATCAAATGGCCCTATAACACAGGCTTGAGGCATTCCTTTTATGTAACATTAGAATTATTCTGTAAAAGATTTTTTTTTGTTTTGCCTGCAACCTCATTTGGTTAATACTGTCCAAAATGAATGAACATATCTGCATATACTTCCAAACAATTTATCAATGACACAATTTGTAAATGAGTGCACATGAGCGTTGTCCCTGTATCTGACACTCATAAGCCGATACTGTCCTGCTCGTCTCGGCTGCATGTAATACCTTTTAGCGTCCTAGTTGACATTACACGCTGCGCACCACGATCACATCTTATTACACAGAGTGATTCCCTGACACACTTTAAAGTGATGGGGCCGCAGCAGCCAATCAGGAGTGACGGCGGTGCCATGATAGGTTTGTGTTGCGCAGCATATTTCACCGGCGGCGTGGCCTCGGTGCGGCCCGGTTAGACGGATAGCTCCCCGGTAACTCTACTCCTCTTAATTAATATGACATATCCTTGTTCGTATGCAGAGAGTGAAGGAGGGGCAGCGCGTGAAGGTGTGAGGGGATGATTAAGTGTGGATCCGTCGGCCGCTCCTGAGAAATGATCCTGGCTTTTCGGCTTCATCTCGGCTCCTCCCTGGCCTGTCTTCATTTCCGACTGGAACATTCCGCCCCCCCCTCTCCACTCTCCTCTCAGCCTCTTTTTCCTTATCTCCTCTACCCCCCTTATGACACTCCCGGACTGTCCTCAGCCCCCTGCACATCTCCTGACAGGTAGAATAATAACGCTCGTACATCACTGCCCTGAAAAGTCCAATAACCTAAATCTTCACTTGCCACACACCCGGGGACTCAATTACTTTATTGACATGTAATCTTCATAAGGGGAGAAATATTGAGCATGTAAGGTCAGCTGGTTATGAAGACATATTATCATATTATCTGCATGGGGGTTGTAGGGGCTAGGACCTGACAAAGCTAATTATAATGGTACATGTTTCAGAGCTCACAGCGTATTATCTGCCTGGCTGCTTGGTTGAGCCACAGCTGAGGTATGAAGCAAGGAGAGAGGGGATGAGATTTCAAACCTAATCGGCAATGGGTGTCATCCGAGGGCATGGGAATTAATGAAGCCAAATATTATCGACTGCACATCGCAAGGCTAATATCCTTGATTTGTGCATTGTGTCGCCCGGGGATTACTAATGGATACCAGCAAATCACAATACAACTTGACATTGGGGAGCCAGTAGAAGGCTGAGCACTTCATTTAGAAATAAGGACATCCCTAGAAAAAGGGTCAAAACAAGCAGATTTTTTGAGACGTTATCTATACTGTTTAGTTTAAGTGTACATTGAAAACAGATAAAAGTGAAAAAAGACAAAAAAAAACTGTCATCCAAATTATGATAAACTTACAGAGCTGTAAAACCTTATAAAGTCCAAATTAGGTACAATATGTAAAACTTATATATGTTTTATCACTTCCTTTGAGGAGACAAATGTAGTTGTTGAATATTTAACTGTTTTGAACAAATGATGTAACTCATTATAACACAGTACTGCAAATATTGATAACCAACCCACTAAATATTCTAATGTGTTTAACTATTTTGATAATAGGTTGAAACACTTGCTATGACCAGTAATTGTATGCAGAATTATATTAAAATTAAACTAAATAAAACACAACCAAATACAACAATTGCAAGGCAAAGGGACGAATCAGGGATTATTAATTAAACAATGGTATAGCGCACTCCAACTATATTAATAAGCAGAAGATATGGAAGGCTACGAAGTGTTATAAGAGAAAGGTCTGCTTGGGGTGCTTGAGCAGTTCCAAATGTCAGAACGGGTTAGCGACGGCGCTAAGGACAGCCGCCCATGGCTCTCCCAAGGTTATCTTAATATCATCCTTTCAGCTCGGCCATTACAATCTACAGCCGACAACATAAAGCAAAACAATAACACCAGCAATGGCTCTATATATTATATAAGCGAAGTACTCCTGTAAAATTATGATTCAAACTACCTCTCCACGCGGCAGAGGGCACAACCATAACTAAGCTTGTTATTTTAGCCGTGGATCAAAAGGGCAGGAGAAAACCAAGCTAGTCCAGAGATGCTGCTGGCTACGAGGGGTCACTGTATGCACGCTCCCACCTCCAGACATACAAAAACGCTCTTTTTCATCCATCCAAATGTCCGAGTGGTGAGTTTGAGAGGGCTGCCCCAGAACAAGCCCAGAATGAGCCGCGATTTGTTCAGCGTTGCCAAAGGTTACGTGTTAACTCTTGCTAATGGTGTCAAATGGAGAAGCATATTGTACTCCTCCTATGGAGCTCTCCAGGCAGCAGAGGGCATTTTCATCTTTGCAAACTCTTTCCAATTCTGCATACTGTATTAAATGCTGTGGTCTCTTGATATTTGAAAACTCGTGTTTATGCAAAAATTGTCTGGGCCAATAAAAATGGTTTAGGCTTATTTGAATACTTTGAATGCATCCATTCCCCGAGAGAGCTCAGTGAATCAACCAAGATGGAAAAATCACTATCTGGGGATAAATTTGCGTCTTTGACCAAAGTGGCAAAGTCAATCCAATCTTCTTGTAATGCTGTGACATGCGACGCCAGAATCTATAAGCAAATCAAATTATGACAGTGAAATAACTTGTCGTCTTCCATTACGTTGACAAAGAAACCTGCTCTCTTCGTTTAAGCCAACCTAATCCGTGAATCAGAGTGACACATTAAAAGGTTGTGGTGGACTTCCTAGCATTTGCCTGACCCTGGCCTTTTCATTCCACATGAGCTGCATGGACCTGCTACTCAGAGTTACAGTGGATCCTGGTGTTTTTAGAAGATGAAATGCAAGTCGGTTCAGTCCAACAGCAGTGGCACTCATGTGAGGATGACCTTACAAAGCTTTAGGGCAGAGATGACCCCTTGCATAGTCTTCATGGGTCGAAACGTTCAGTTGCACAAGGCGGGTATTTGAATGACAGTATAAGAAGTGAACTGACTGTGGATGTTATTTTTCTTTACCGTTTTGTTTATGGTGCATACTTCCAATAGACCCGGGGGACAACACGTTCACTGTGCCTCTCTTATTTCAGTACTATTTGTGAAATACTCCAATAATGTCAATAAACAGTGTACATCAGACTACACTGGGCACAAACAGGATCAAAACAAACATGCTCTTGACAGGTTGCCCCACTGGCACTGGTTGAATGATGTGGCAAAAGCAGAGTAAAACAAACATTAAGGAGCATTAAGTTCCTAAAAGTCGTCAAAGTCAACCACAATTGGTAACATATGCATTGCCTTGGGTATGGTGACACTCGAAATGTACTCAGCACTTTTTTGGACTTTCCAATTGAAACTAGAGGGGTGGCAAGACTAAAATAAGCTGACAGAAGAGACCCTCTAACATATGGGATAATAGCCTCCTAGAATCCACCAGCGGCAAATCCAAGCTCGACTCTTACCCGTTCCAGCACAATGAATAATCTAAATGGCACTTAATGTGAGCTATGCTGATACTCCGACAATAGTTTGTGTTCAGACATCACAGCTTAGTGTCTCCCAATTGTGTATTGACGCCGAGGCCGTAGACAATAAATCAGTGGCTTGGGCTGTGAGTGAGAAAACAGTTTAGACAATGGCCCAATGGAGCTTAGCGTAATTGACAGATGAGCTCACCACCACATCTCAGGAAGTCATTGTCTGTGTAGGCTGCTGGGTACGTGTGGGTTTCCAAAGGCATTCAGACCCAAGAGAACCATCCAGTAAGACCTTATTTGAAAATATTTACCATAGACATACTTCTTGTACGGTGAGCCCCACCCCACTGTTATGTATTTCATGTGAAAATACATGAACAGCCTCCAAATAATGAATAGTCAGTCTGATGTTGAGACTGTTAATAATGCTGCAGAGCCCGGAGGAAGTTAGTTCTAATTTAAACAGTGCTGTATCAGTCAGGAGGTGCAAGAAGGCAACTCCAGGAAACTCAAACTCCTGGACCTGAGCATATGGAGAACTTTATTTGGCAACAGTAAATATATTCTAAATATAAATTCTACTGGCAGAATTGATTGGTGTTATTCGGGTGTTTGCAGTTACTATTGAAACAGTTTTTTATAATTCAATACATAAACCAATTTTTAATCAACACTAACAAATTATATGAGAGCAAAAGTGCTAGTTATGACACATGGAATAAGAACAGTGTAAAAATAAAAACAAAACAGGCTCATACTTTCAGAACTGGTCACGTATACCAGTATTTATAGGCTATTTATAATTCTATTTGTGTGTACTAAATTGCAGCCTTTTAGTTTAACTTCTGATATACTTTATAATACACCAGCATGCGTACAAGACTATTGTGTAATAAGTGGTGTCAGTGAGTTCAGCTTGTATCACATAAATCTGGGGTTTTGTTATTTTTCCTAAGAGATTTGTCTAACAGTGCTGTGCATGTAGGGGGCTAATGAATACACTCATATTTGACGTATAAACCTGCTTTTAGCTGCAGAAATCCTTTGTGACTTCCACTGTAAAACCTTTTTTACAAGCCTTTATGTTTGCTACCTTCAGCCATAAACAGTCGACATGAAATCCCTTAACTGCACGTGCTCTACATATGTGCCTACACTGTCGCAATAAACGCCACCTGTCTTTTGTTAAAGAGCTAACAGCTCCAGCGCAGCTAAGCACAACCCATACTGGGGTTTTGCGTCACTGTTGTTGGGAGTGTGATCGCTAACAGGGCGCCCCCAATTCACATTTCTCCCCTTTGTAAATTATCACCAGGAGCCCTTTTTCACCGCAAATGAGTGCTTCTACTGCATGTATGGCTAAGTTACGATCTTGCCCTGGCGGAGAGCTTGGGTGATGTAGCGCAGCTGTTAAGCCATGCAAAATGTGTTGTCAGGCGCAATGATAAACTAGCCCACGAGTGAATTGGAATCTAATTTGTTGGAGCCATTAACCAGACTAGCATTAAGGCATGTTTTCATCTTGAATGATTACCACGTGCAAGATCAGTTACTCCAGAATTACGATCTACAGCCTACTCAAAACATCATTTATTAAAACCAGCTTGATTAAGATGTATGGTGCGGCGTAAAGGAATGAGACAAACACGGGATTTGCGATTGTAACTCGTACACATATGAGACAGTGTGCACTCCCCATGTTAACAGGTATGCTAATACACAATAATTATAGTGCAACAAGGACTTTCTTGGTCCAATGCTATCCCCTTTAGCATGACAAGTTGTCCGGCATCTGGCAGCGAGTTGGTGGTCATTTGTCAGCTTGAAGGGTACAGACTAGCCAAGCAATTTGTTTCAAGGGCTAGTGACACAGAAGAAACGCACTGGACCCGGCATCCATCGTGCTGTAAAAATATCCAAAACCATCTGGCACACTCATCCTAAATTACCATGATGGACCTGCACCTTTGGAAAGCATGACAACTTTCCAAAAAAAAGATTGAAAGAACCATACTTGCATCTCGCTTGTCATGCACGCAGGCTACAAATCAAAGCCAGGGGGATGAATAATAGTTAGCAATCGGGCGTTTCGGAGCTGATTTAAGGGGTGACCTCTCTACTTTGTGTGATTTATAGACTTCCGTGAGAATGACCAGAGCAAGCGGGAAACAGACCAAGGTCCAGAGCTAGTATGTTCTTCCAAATGGGCTTGGATTGCTTGGCACAGAATGTCGTCCTTGTCCGTGCAGCTCTGACACATTAAGAACCATGGCCAAATTCCCTCAAACTCGAACTCTCGGGCCTTAATAAGCCTGCAGTCTGATGGAGTTTACACACTCATAAATAATACCAGGTTGTCCGAAATGGTCACGGGCAGCTGAGATTTAGGGGGCTGCATATTTTCCTGCCGTTGAAAAATATGCTTCATAGTGTGTAATAATCATATTTCAGTGGTGATGGATTTGGATGTTTCCGAGTATGAATCTTGCTTAATTTATAGTTCAAAACTTCTCGTTACAATAAACGAATACTAGGATTAAATAAAAGTGCATGGGGAGTCTGGGGAGGAAGCCAAAGCCACACGCTGACATGATAATAAATTGCAGCCTTCACAAACAAATTGGGAACATTTGTTACTTGTATGGAAATGTCTCTCATTAAAATGGAATATGTCAAAATGAATGCTTGTGTCATATTTTATTCAGAAGGAGTTATTTGAGCACTATTTTGAATTCCCTTTTCCGTTATAAATGTTTTAACAATGCCTGAGCGAATGCATCTACAATTTTGGTCAGTGGGATGGACAACCAAGAAATTCCACCATAAACCAATAACAAAGTACAAAAAAGTACTTTTTATTGAACAGATGCTTATTCCCTGGGAAAGGCTCCAGTCATCCCTAACGAGAAGAATGAGTAGAAAATGAATGCATGAAAAGTATTTACATGTAACGTTACAATAACGCTTTCATTGTTTTATCTCACATCGATCCATGGCCAGCCAGACTGATTCTATTTCAATAGCCATGTTTCCATTGGTTCAATTTGGAGATGTCCATAAGTGTGCAGGGCCCTTTAAGTGATTCTAATGGACCCCGGGAGGTACAAACTTCAGAAGTGGTCTGGCACTTTTCGGCTCCCGGTTTTAGTTAAGGAAGGGAGGTGCTAAGCACCACATTGGACAAGAAAATGCACAATCAGGTGAAAACAAGTCGCCAAATAGCAAGTTTAAACAAGACATTTAAAAAAAAAATCTCACCAAACTAATGCTTGATCTTGTGATAACTAATAGCGTGTTTGTAGTGATGGGAACTTATGCTCAGCTGACCTGCTTTGCAAATCTAAGCTAGAGCACGTCAGCAGCTGTTTCCTGTTTATCGATACATGACACTAGTGAAAATATAATATTTGCATCATAGGGCTGGGAATGATCTTGATATATGATGCAGTATATGTCTCGAAAATGTTAGAACAAGCTGATTTAGGTGATGTCTGTTCCTGATCAAAACTAAATAGAATAGTTAAGCATAAAACAGGTCGCTGGATTTACTAAACTAACAGTGCACAATCATTTCCCAGTTACAGCAAATAATAAATCAACTTTAGCCCGGTTGTCATCTGTAGTTGAACACCGCTGCAGCTGCTTCAGGCTGGTAGTGTGGGGAGGCTTCAAATGGACTTGCATCTGAATTGCAAAGTGTGCACCAAAGAAAGACAGAACTAGAGCCCAGTAGCAGCATTTAAACACGGTGTTTCAGTTCTCGGAGTATTCATGTCACATTGTGCTTTGTAAACACATTTTGCGCCACCATCAGGCCATAACAGGTACATGCACGCCAAGATGTTCTTCCCTGTAACTGACATGCCAGTTTCCTTTGCAGATTCGACAAGCACAATGCAGACTCCAGTCAAACTTGTGTCAGACATGATAAAGATAAAAATACTGGTAACTGATACTAAAGTAATGATGGCTTAAAATTGCACAAAAGCCTAGGACAACACTTTAGACTGATTATCCAAAATAAGTAATGGACCTGGAACCCACTTCATCCAAGTAGAAAAACAACTTGCAGACAGAAGACTTAACCTTTTCACCACATGAGGTTTTAATTACCAGTCCAAAACTGGTGTTTGGCTTACTCTGTCACATCTAAATACGTCATTAGTAAACTAATATCTTGTACAAACCACTCTTGACGTTGGACATTATAACTGTGCTTCGAAGTTGAACTGGGGTCTGCAAGTTATCGTCAAATCTGCAAAGGAAAACGGAACGTAATTTACAGTGAAAAACAGATTGGCGTGCATATGCCTGATGAGGCCTGGTGCAAAATGTGTTTATAAATCACAATGAGACATGATCACTCTGAGAACTGAAACACTGGTACGGCACTTCCACAAACACAGAGCCCAGCGGCCCATGGAAAGGAGCAGAGGAGACTCTGGAAACAGTGCTAAAATGTTCTATTCTTTTCAGAAGAGAGAAACGTAAAAAAAAAAAAACAATAGCAACAGCGAGGCATATAGTGATATTTTTACCTGAACACCAAACAGACACAATCAACTTTTAAACTTACAACCAAAGCTAACATCAAACATAAAAGATGGCACTCATCATGTAAATTAGGCCCTTCTCTTCTGTTCTTCCTGTGTCTGACGACCTCATCTGTTTGGACAAAGCTCCAAATGACACAGGTTTTCCTCTGATACATCCAAGGGAGGTTTTTTCAACTTCTCCACCTCTGTCCACACTTTTAATGTTCGTTTTAGAGACTTCTGGTGAGTTAGCATCACAGCTAGCCTAGTGCTGCAACTCTCTCTTTTTTTTGTCGTCACTTCACAGGGGCAGACAAGATGAGTTTCAGGAGAAAAAGTGACCTGTATCAGCTGATCGGACACTGTAGTTTTTGTCACTCGCGAACATCACTTACGTGCAAGTTATGGAATCATTGACAAAGATTGAGAATGGTCTATAAATAGAATAAAATAATATTTATACATTAGACAGGTTCTCACATTTCTTTAGTTATCACCTAGTTGTGGGTTCAACTACCACTCCAAAACCCTGTCTCTGCCATTATGAGTGTTTTTAGCATCTGCAGAGCCTCCAGAGTCAGTTTTAGAAGCAGCCTTTATCTGCTTTCTTTATCTGACTTTTCTCACCTCTGAGATAAAAACCATCTGCCATGTGCCTACAAATGATATTACGGTCATCAAAATTCATATCATCTAGCACTATTATACTGTTATTTTGATATACGATGTGGCACAGCCCTAGTGTATAATGCATATAACCAAATGCATTACATAAAGACATGTGAAATAAATGCATAAAACGCTAACAATAAACTGAATATACCAGATACTCAGAGCTAGGAAAAAATGCTTCTTTTTTTGTTGTTGTCATATGCATACAAAAGCAAGACATTTGAGGAAACAGCCCTTTTTCATGATTTTACATTAAGAGTGTGTATTAAAAGTGGCAGAACACAGACAAAGCTCACCTGAAGCACACACTCCAATCACATTCATGCATTTAGTAGCTTAAAACTACAATTCACCCAAAAACAGTATAAACAGTGAAACAGGTGGTCAAAAAGATGTCATATTATGCATAATCAGACATTGACCGAAAAATCAACGTTTGTATTTAATGAGTAAATAGATTTGATCTACTGTATAATATTTTATAATATCTGTATGCTTCCATGGGACAAAAATATTGTTCGGGATTAATATCGGGCTATTGGGGAGTCAAAGAAGTTATAGAAGGCTTTTCCACAAGTGCGATGCAGTTTTAAAGGAAGCACTGGGGTGAATCCAGGGGCCGGAGAGAGGAGCTATCATCAGGGCGGAGGTGTCGTGAAGGATCGCAGACCCGCTCTGCTGAGTCCGCTCTCCACTCATCCATCTCCATACGGCCTCTCTAAGGGATATTCATGTTGTTGGGCCAATCCACTCTGCTCACAAATAATACCACATCATCAGACCGCGATAAAGGAAATAGAGCCTGTCCTCACACACGAGGCGTATATATATGATGGTGGTGGTGGAATATGCAACCGGGATGAGTGGGAACTGGGTTTGAAAGCAAGTTTGTCTTTTTCTGTTCTCTTATTTGAAAGAAATGAACAGTTGATGAGCAAGACATTAGATAAGAAAGCTGTCGTTCCAAAATACTCAGAGTCAAATCTGTAATGAGAGGTTTTTTTTATTTTTTGTGGATGTGAGAAGTCTTAAAATTGTGGAAAGCTGAACTAATTTGTTTTTAAACTCTTTGCAGGGGTCCAAATGTATTCCTCACACGTTCCTCGCATCCTAATCATTAACAGTGATGAGTTTAAAAGGGCTTTTTTCAGTCTGTTGTATGTGTATGGACTTTTAAAAGCATGAAAGAAATACATGAATCACAACAAGATGACATACCAGTGGGGGGCAGGTGTTTTGGGAGCTAGGAAGATAAATATGGACTACTCAAAACTGCGTAAATGAACAAAAACAAAATACAACTCTATGAGGGATCATAATAACACAGATTAATGCTTAAATGTCAGTGTATTATAAAGGGCTTTTGACTGACCTGTACATTTGATTCTGTTTCACAAACAAAACATCTGAGGATTTAGCTAACGGTCGTATCAGCCATGATCAGTACTGTGGAAAACTAGTTTGACAAACAGCCAATTCCTCCTGGTTTGGATAGCTGTTTGTAGATTTAGAAGATTGCTGAATATCAGAGATGGCAATTACAGGCTGACCTGTTAAGAACTCATCTCAAGACAGCTTCTCAAGTCAACCCTGGCATAGCGTCTGGAAGAACGAGAGCATGATGTGGTTTCACTGGAAAACATTTTCACAGAGCTTAAGACCGCCCCTAAACTTCTGTCTTTTGTCAGTGCACCTCATTGAACTTGAGTGCTAGATCAGTCAGCACACTGGGGGGATTGTGTAAATCATCTCCCATAGTAATATTTCTTCATCCTTTTGGCACATGTCAGGAATTTGTTTTATTTCAAAGTTTTACAAAGACCAGCTCTGCGACGAGTCATCTGGTCCAAAGAAGGAGAGAGCACTGATTTGAGCTGAACAGAGGCCAGGGCCAGTTTTGAGTTCAGAATGATGTTTATCAGGGGACACATCACGCTGCTAAAGTCATTACTGAGTGAGTGAAAAGCAGCGCAGAGCACGTACATGTCCAATGCTCAACGTCAAAGCTCCTCTGTCTATCCTCACGGCCTTCAGATGTTTCCATACACCGCCCGGAGGATTATCGCCTGCTGGATGGGCCCTTTCAGCAGACGTATAGAGTGACATCAAACAGGCGTGAGGGATGAGCAGGACAAGTAAGGAACAAGCACAGAAACATATGCTCCATCGGATAAAGGAGCACTGTCCAGCAGGACATGTGATACAAATGTGCTGTGAGCTCTGTGATGGTAGAAGAGCATCAAATACACGAGCATTAAAACAGTGGATGCATGGGAATGTACACACATATGTGTATGAAGCAGGGAATGTACACACATATGTGTATGAAGCAGGGAATGTACACACATATGTGTATGAAGCAGGGAATGTACACACATATGTGTATGAGGCAGGGAATATACACATATATGTGTATGAGGCAGGGAATATACAGACATATGTGTATGTAGCAGGGAATATACACACATATGTGTATGAAGTAGGGAATATACACACATATGTGTATGTAGCAGGGAAGATACACACATGTGTATGAAGCAGGGAATATACACACATATGTGTATGAACCAGGGAATACACACATATGTGTATGTAGCAGGGAAGATACACACATATCTGTATGTAGCAGGGAAGATACATACATATGTGTATGAAGCAGGGAATATACACACATATGTGTATGTAGCAGGGAATATATATACATATTATGTGTATGTAGCAGGGAATATACACACATATGTGTATGTAGCAGGGAATATACATACACATACATACATATGTGTATGAATATATTAAATATGTATATTCACTGCTACATAGACATATGTAGCAGGGAAGATACACACATATGTGTATGTAGGTTACATACACACATATGTGTATGTAGCAGGGAAGATACACACATATCTGTATGTAGCAGGGAAGATACATACATATGTGTATGTAGCAGGGAATGTACACACATATGTGTATGAGGCAGGGAATATACACATATATGTGTATGAGGCAGGGAATATACAGACATATGTGTATGTAGCAGGGAATATACACACATATGTGTATGAAGTAGGGAATATACACACATATGTGTATGTAGCAGGGAAGATACACACATGTGTATGAAGCAGGGAATATACACACATATGTGTATGAACCAGGGAATACACACATATGTGTATGTAGCAGGGAATGTACACACATATGTGTATGAGGCAGGGAATATACACATATATGTGTATGAGGCAGGGAATATACAGACATATGTGTATGTAGCAGGGAATATACACACATATGTGTATGAAGTAGGGAATATACACACATATGTGTATGTAGCAGGGAAGATACACACATGTGTATGAAGCAGGGAATATACACACATATGTGTATGAACCAGGGAATACACACATATGTGTATGTAGCAGGGAAGATACACACATATCTGTATGTAGCAGGGAAGATACATACATATGTGTATGAAGCAGGGAATATACACACATATGTGTATGTAGCAGGGAATATATATACATATTATGTGTATGTAGCAGGGAATATACACACATATGTGTATGTAGCAGGGAATATACATACACATACATACATATGTGTATGAATATATTAAATATGTATATTCACTGCTACATAGACATATGTAGCAGGGAAGATACACACATATGTGTATGTAGGTTACATACACACATATGTGTATGTAGCAGGGAAGATACACACATATGTGTATGTAGCAGGGAAGATACATACATATGTGTATGAAGCAGGGAATAAACACACATATGTGTATGAAGCAGGGAATATACACACATATGTGTATGTAGCAGGGAAGATACACACATATCTGTATGTAGCAGGGAAGATACATACATATGTGTATGAAGCAGGGAATATACACACATCACAAATGTGTATGAAGCAGGGAAGATACACACATATGTGTATGTAGCAGGGAATATACACACATATGTGTATGAAGCAGGGAATATACACATATATATGTATGAAGCAGGGAATATACACACATCACACATGTGTATGAAGCAGGGAATATACACACATATGTGTATGAAGCAGGGAATATACACACATATGTGTATGAAGCAGGGAATATACACACATATGTGTATGAAGCAGGGAATATATATATATACATATTATGTGTATGTAGCAGGGAATATACACACATAAGTGTATGTAGCAGGGAAGATACACACATATGTGCATGAAGCAGGGAATATACACACATATGTGTATGTAGCAGGGAATATACACACATGTGTATGAAGCAGGGAATATACACACATATGTGTATGAAGCAGGGAATGTACACGCATATGTGTATGTAGCAGGGAATGTACACACATATGTGTATGAACAGGGAATATACATACACATACATACATATGCGTATGAATATATTAAATATGTATATTCACTGCTACATAGACATATGTAGCAGGGAAGATACACACATATGTGTATGTAAGTTACATACACACATATGTGTATGTAGCAGGGAATATGTCCGTGTAATCCCTCATTCGTCCAGGCGTGTTCCATAGTAGAAAAAGCTTCAGTTGTAGTCATCTGGACTCAGTTTGAAAAAAATAGACGTTTCTACTCTCATCCAAGAGTCATTGTCAATAAAAGAATTTAGATCGAGAACTCCGATATTAATACTGTTCTGTGGTAAGACCCGCCCATTGAAACAAACAACTCTTTCTACTTCAGGAAGGTTCCTCCCAATGGGCGGGTCTTACCACAGAACAGTATTAATATCGGAGTTCTCAATCTAAATTCTTTTATTGACAATGACTCTTGGATGAGAGTCGAAACGTCTATTTTTTTCAAACTGAGTCCAAATGACTACAACTGAAGCTTTTTCTACTATGTAGCAGGGAAGATACACACATATGTGTATGAAGCAGGGAATGTACACACATATGTGTATGTAGCAGGGAATGTACACACATATGTGTATGTAGCAGGGAATGTACACACATATGTGTATGAAGCAGGGAATATACACACATATGTGTATGAGGCAGGGAATATACACACATATGTGTATGAAGCAAGGAATATACACACATATGTGTATGAAGCAGGGAATATACACACATATGTGTATGAAGCAGGGAATATACACACATATGTGTATGAAGCAGGGAATGTACACGCATATGTGTATGTAGCAGGGAATGTACACACATATGTGTATGAAGCAGGGAATATACATACATATGTGTATGTAGGGAGGTGAGAGTCAGAGTCTCATATTGTAGTGAACTTCTTGACCAAAACAGAAGTTTTAGTTTTGTGCTGTGTGACCATGGGACACTTTATACAGTGATGATGACACAGTTGCTATTAGCCTGTACATTAAACAGTATGGGGGATATATGAGAACTTTGTGGAGGCTGTCACACTCACTCTGAGGTTAATAGGAGCGTAGTGTGATGAACATGAAGTCATCAGTTACAGCTTCATAATGACAGAGCTAAGTTTGAGCCCACAGTCCTGTAGAGGTCCATTACTCATGCTGGTGCAGATGTCTGCTGCAGGAGGGTGTGAGGGAGCGAAGGAGGCAGCAGGTGGAGCTGTCTGTGAGACCAGCTGAGCTCTAAAAGCCAGTGCTTAGCACCCACAGCTCTGTCATCTGGCCTCTCCTGTCTCCAGCAGCCTCTCGACAGCCCATTCCTCATCATTTACCCTTTTTTGGCAGAGCCCAGAGCCCTTCTAATGGGCTGCTCTGAACCCTTCCAGATGTTTGTTTATTTGTTGTGCAGCGACTGTAAAACAGTTTACTCTTACTTTGGATGTGTTCCCACTGCTCCATTTTGGCTGCAGCGCTGAGTCGCAATGCGGATCAGCCGACAAGTAATGAAAGTAAACTGGCAAACAAATGTGCGGCGCCCCCTGGGTGTCATCAGGAAGGAGCGCTTTTTTCTGGGCTTTGAAACCTGCCTTCCTCTGGGAGTCTACTAACAGTTGTGCACATTTAAGTTACATACGTACATTCAAAGTAGCTGGAAGCAGGCCCAGAAATACAAGATGAAAAGCCCTGGGCTGGTACTGTAGGCACGTCTCCGGCACACTGCAGGAGAGTACAAAAACATCTCTTTCATTTAGCGCTGTCAGCACTGAGGGATGGCCCGCTCACTGCATCTGTGGATGGACTCTTTACTCTTATACACACGGAATCAACTTTTCATTAACATCCTCTGCATGCACCAGAACATATCAATCATAGCTGCACGTGCAAAGGTATAATTAGATCTATAAGAAGTCGCTCTTCAGAGGCATCAGTAGAACAGTGACAGTGGTAATAAATAACCCAGTGTTGTGCTCAGCAGTGAGAAAGGGCTGAAGTGAGAGTGTGGAGGGTAAAATGTGTGCTGAAGGCCAGTGTTCATAAAGACACTACTGTAGGTGGAGTACACGTCCCACATGCAGAGGTGACAGTCTGATGCTCCCCAGGCCTTTGCACAGTCCACTAGTGTCAGACCACTCCACTACAGTTCTCTTACAAACGTCCCTTTACCTCCGCCTCCTGTTATCTTGCTCCTTTCTTTTCTTAACTTGTGTCTATCTGTGGTCCATCAGAGTTGAATGGGTGTACTTTATTGTCTGTCTCTGATAGGTGCTTGTCCTACAGTGGTGTCCTTGGCCGCAGTTCTCTGTCTGGACAGTGACCTGACAGGGCAGGCCCTCCCCTGGAAGCTTCTGGTGGCTGTAATTACCTCTGACATGGCGGGTTTAGGGCGACTGCACAGGTGACACAGGAGGAGACGTGTGTGCTGTAAGAGTGATACAGGGAGGCGCTTCTTGGAGAAGAGACCAATGTTTCAAATAAGTTTTCATGTTTACAGATTGCAATATAATTTCAGTTGAGCAATCAAAATAGCAGGGTTAGGGTATTTTACTGTTTTACTATTATAAAGAGCAGAAAATTTATATCTTAAAGACATTTATGCTAAATTGACATCCATCATGAGCTTTTAACCATATTATGTATGGATCTCAACAATGTCACCACTTAGCTGTGACATTTTTCTATTCATATAGGTCATTCAAAGGTTTTCTAAATTAAAAAAAGAAATAGTTTGAACGCTTGGTTTGGGCTAATCAGCTATGTTAAGTAATATTTATGTTTTTTGGCCTAAAAACAACTTTGTTATCAACATGAATTATCACTCACACCTCAATCGAGTCATTAAACTCTTAATATTAGAATTTTTAAAAGTCTATAGGGAAAATTAATGGAAAATGTACTCTTGGAACAACAGTGGGTTTTGGAGTGAGTGGGCCTGTTGAGCTCCATTGATTCTCACAGAGACCTGGTTAACAGCAGAAATGCCAGACTCTATTGTAGGTTTTGGACAATTTTCATCTGCTGCGGGCGGACAGAACGAGAGAATGCGGGAAGAAAAGAGGTGGAGGTCTGGCGGTGTATGTGAACACGAGCTGGTCCAAACCTGAACACTGCACAGTGAGGGAGCAGCTATGTAACAGGGATATTGAACTATTGGCTATTGGCATGAGGCCATATTATCTGCCCCGGGAGTTCTCACTTGTGATTTTGATCGCAGTCTATGTGGCCCCGTCTGCCAATGCTGAAAATGCTTGTGAAGCACTGCTCTCCTGCACTTGTAGGCTGCAAACACAGCATCCACAGGCTCTCTTCCTCATCTCTGGTGACTTTAACCACGCTTCTCCCTCTTCTGTTCTACCAACATACACCCAGTATGTTACCTGCCCCTCCAGAGAGAATAGAACATTGGACTTGTTTTTTGCCAACACCAAGGAGGCTTATTCCTCTTCCCCCCTCCCTCCCCTGGGCAGCTCGGACCACAACCATGTACATCTGAGGCCTGTGTATGAACCCATCGTGCGCAGGCAGCCTGTGGTGTCCCGTGAGGTGAGGATGTGGTCTGCTGAGAGCGAGGAGGCTCTGAGGGACTGCTTCAGCACCACTGTCTGGACTGAGCTTTATGACCCACATGGGGAGGACATCAACACCATCACAGAGTGCATCACGGACTACATCAACTTCTGTTTTGAGAACATTGTTCCCTCCCGGACGGTGCGGTGTTTTCCAAACAACAAGCCATGGATTAACCGTGAACTGAAGGCTCTGCTGAAGGAGAAGAAGAGAGCCTTCAGGTCAGGGAACAAGGAGGAGCTGAGGACTGTGCAGAAGGAGCTGAGGAGGAAGATCAGGCAGGCTGAGGCCGGCTACAGGAGGAGGATGGAGGAGCAGCTGCAGCAGAAGAACATTCAGGGAGTGTGGAGGAGCCTGAAAACCATCTCGGGCTTCAAAATCCCCCCTGCCCAGACAGAGGGGGATCTACAGTGGGTGAATGATTTAAAAGCTCACTTCTTGAGGTTTGATCGGTCACCCGCCCCTCCCCCTGCACAGCTGCATGCTCCCTCTTCCACAGCTGGACAATGCCCTGCATCTGTTCCTCTTCGCTTATCTGCCCCGGACCATCAGCTCCCCACTTCGCCTGGACTCACCCATCCCCCCAGCACACGGTCCCCCTGCCAACCACTGACTGTCACAGCAGCACAGGTGAGGAGTGAGCTGAAGAGGATTAAAGTGAGGAAGGCAGCAGGACCTGATGGCATCAGCCCCAGGCTCCTTAAGTCCTGCGCAGATGAACTGTGTGGAGTTATGGAGCATGTCTTCAACATGAGCCTGAAGCTGAGGGTGGTACCACAGGTCTGGAAGACCTCCTGTCTGGTACCTGTGCCTAAGACACCGCGCCCCAAAGACCTCAACAGCTTTAGGCCAGTGGCTCTCAAGTCCCACCTGATGAAGACACTGGAGCCGCTAGTCCTGGACCACCTCCGCTCCACCGTGAGCTCAGCCATGGACCCGCTGCAGTTTGCATATCGGTCTGGCATCGGAGTGGAGGACGCCGTCATCTCCCTGCTGCACCGCTCTCTCTCTCACCTGGAAAAGCCTGGCAGCTCTGTGAGGATTCTGTTCTTCGATCTTTCCAGCGCCTTCAACACCATCCAGCCGCTGCTCCTGAGGGACAAGCTGGAGACGGCTGGTGTGGAGTATGACCTGGCAGAGTGGATCCTGGACTACCTCACAGACCGACCCCAGTTTGTGAGAGCCCGGAACTGTGTGTCTGACACTCGGACCTGCAGTGTGGGGGCGCCCCAGGGCACTGTCCTCGCGCCCTTTCTCTTCACCCTTTACACTGCAGACTTCAGACATGACACGGACAGCTGTGTCCTGCAGAAGTTTTCTGACGACTCTGCCATCATCGGACTCATCAGGGACGACGATGACGGGGAGTACAGAGGACTGGCGCAGGACTTTGTGGACTGGTGTCAGCGGAACCACCTCCTCATCAACGCGGGGAAGACCAAGGAGATGGTGGTGGATTTCCGCAGACGCCACCCCACTGCCCCCTCACCAGTGAACATCCAGGGACGGGACATTGAGAGAGTGGACTCATACAAGTACCTGGGTGTTCATCTGAACCACAAACTGGACTGGACTCATAACACAGACGCACTGTACAGGAAGAGCCAGAGTCGGCTCTACCTCCTGAGGAGACTCAGGTCTTTTGGAGTGACAGGGCCACTCCTGAAGACCTTCTACGACTCTGTGGTGGCATCAGCCCTCCTGTATGGTGTGGCCTGCTGGAGCAGCAGCATCACAGAGAGGGAGAGGAAGAGGCTGGACAGAGTCATCAAGAAGTCCAGCTCCGTCCTGGGCTGTGCTCTGGACTCGGTGCAGGAGGTGGGGGACAGGAGGGTCCTGGCTAGATTCACATCTATGCTGGACCATGAGTGTCACCCCCTGCAGGACACTCTCTCCGCTCTGGAGAGCAGCTTCAGTGAGAGACTGATCCACCCTCGATGTGTGAAGGAAAGGTTCCGTAGGTCTTTCCTTCCTGCTGCTGTCAGACTTTATAACAAAAACTGTTAGTACTGAACACTCGCAATACTGACCTAACCTAATACTGATGTGCAATTCTGTCATATGTGCAATTGCTGTTGGAATTCATGTGCAATTCATGTGCAATTACTGTGAAATTCATGTGCAATCTATGTGCTGTCGTGACACATATTCATGTGCAATTACTGTCGTGATCACATGCAATGGTATTTATGTATTTATTTATTTGTCTATGAGAGTTTTTATTTATTTATAGGAGATCTTCTACTGAAAGTGTTTTTCAGACTTCCTATAAGTGATCTGTTCTTCTGTATCTACCTCTGTATCTACCTGCGTTGCACCAATGAAATTTCCCCATGTGGGACAATAAAGGAATATCTTATCTTATCTTATTCATGAATGTCCTGCATTTGAGGCTTGAGTGGTCAGAAAATGTCTGTGTTCACCTGCACACTGTCCATACACAACACTTTCTTGCATTTTTTTGAAACATTTTTTGTCTCATACAGGGCTTAGCAGAGAATCAGTTCTGGAAATACCTGTTTCTATAATTAAGTTTTGGAGCCATAGTTTTGAATTAAAAAAGTGTAAAAATCTGCATATATGATATTTTAGGTGAAGTCTCTCAGTCAGACATTTGGCTACAATATACAGTCAACGATCCCAAACATTTAAGCCAGAAATGCAAGATCTGGAACTCTGAAAAACACACAGAACAGTAGTGATTGTATAAGGAGTCTTAGCTTTCTTTCCCTCACTGTTGACACCAAACGCAGAGTAAATTGCCTATAGTTCACCATGAAAAAGCTGCTCCATTGAACAATAACACGCCGTGTACCATATTGTTCCACTGCACTTGTTCATATCCTAAATTCCACCCAGAAGCACTTTGTTTGGAATCAGCGTGAGAAAAATGTTCTTTGTTTTAGCTGCGCTCTTGCCACCATCTTTATTCTCCCCCTCAGTGGATCACAAGTGTAGATTTGAAGAACATAAAACACTGGGTTTCAGGACATGGAGAGGAGTGGAAGGGCGAAGATGAGAGCTCTGTTATCTCAGGCTCCAGCTCTGCATCATAAAAATAACAAATGGGGAAAGAGGCGGACGCACACATCTCCAACAGGGGGCGAGGGTGTTTCATGTGTCTCCCCTCACCCTTAAATGCACCCAGTTTGACAAAGTATGCTCTTCCTGTCCACGTGTCCGTTCTCACACATCCTTTGATATTATGCTCGCGGCTCGCTCGGGCCTTGTATTGTTGTGCGCAAATAGAAAACAACTCATAGTAACTTGCACCGGTGGTTTTTGGCAGTGGCCCAGTAACATAAACATACTATTGTATGCTGATGTTGTGTCCTTGGGCAAGATCATCCTGAACTTGTACAGTGACAGTTGGCAGCAGTTTAGAGTAACAGTAAAAGGCAGTTATGTCCTTGGTCAAGCAGCAGCAGCAATGTGACAACTAAAAAAAAAAAAAAAACTATAACACCTAAACGACAGTATCTACTACAACAACTACAAGAACTATAACAACTGCAACAACTACTACTACTACTACTACTACTACTACTAACTACTACTACTACTACTACTACTACTACTACTACTACTACTACTACTACTACTACTACTACTACTACTACTACTACTACTACTACTACTACTACTACTACAATGGCAACTGCTACAACTAGAACAACAACAAGAACAACAAACTACTACTACTACTACTACTACAACTTCAACAAGAACTATTACAACAACTACAACTACTATTACAACTACAGCAACTACTACAACAACTAGAACAACTACAACAACAACAACAACAACAACAACAACAACAACAACTACTACTGTTTTTATAATAACACAATGATACTCAGAATAATAAATAAAATAATACAAATAGTAATCATAATCTCAGCACAGGTTCATATAGTGCCTCCAGCAGAGGTCTGTGTTCCATGTGTTAGCATCAGCAGAGACAGGAGCAAAGATGGATGTGTCTGGAACAGTTGTTATGAAGGAAACAACACAAAGAGGAGCTTATTGAGGAAAGCCCGACTTAACCTTTCACTGTTTTTAGTCAGTAAATTATAACAGCGGCAACAGGGTCATCGTCCCGGTCATTTAGCAGCACTGACAACTCTAATCACCTGACACAAGCAAACAGAAAAAACATTACTACACAAATACACACTGAAATGTTTATAATGTCCCAAAGGTGTATTCTCAATGATGTCCTAAGGTTCTATCCACACTAACCAATCCCATATTTTTTATGTGCTTCACCTTCCCTAATAACACACCAGTTTAACAGCCGGTCAAATCAATGTCTTTTCTGTTGATCAAATGTGAGTCAGAAGGCTTCTGAATCCATAAGTTCCTCACCTGTATGGTTCTTGGCATCCCTGGATCCCCGAGGCAGAGGCGTGTACGGCAGAGGGTTCCTGTCCTGGATGGCTTCACTCGGCAGCTGCCAGACAGGAACAAAAGACATTCAGAGCAATGATCTCATTTTATGTGCCCACATTTGCTTAACATGGTCATTTATAATCACACAAAAGTTTTTGGGTAAAAATACATAAATAAAGCCAAAATGAGACTATAATAATCAAATATAAGGTAATACACACAATTTCAATGTACTGCATATAATGGTTTTCTATTGGAAACATAACCACGATTCACAACAGTATTACACTTTTTGACACAATATTACTGAATTGTTACTAATGCAAGAAATCAATCAATCAATCAATCAATCAATCAATCAATCAACATCTTCGTTTATCATAAATCTGTTTGCAGCTCTCTGGCCATGGCAACAATTATACACATTTACATAAACATGAATAAAAATCATACGTATAGCCACATACAAGATTAACCCGGAACACAAGAGCCAGATTTGTTAAATTAACTTTAAATGCAGCACTTAATAATATGTATGATTTATTATACTAGTAGTTAGAAAAAATATTCACAGCACTCTTCCCTTGATAATGGTGCCATTTGTCATGTGTATCTGCCACTACAGAAAACGACAGTTGTATATTGTGGTGATTTGACACCACATTAATTTAATTTTCAATATGCCAGTAATGACCTTTTCATGAAACTATAGTCATATATTACCATGTAGTCTTATAACATATGATATATACAGTAGATAGAGTGGTGTCAAAAACTTTTCAGGAAAGGTTCAAATATGTCCTAAGTGTATTTTTTCTCAGTATCAGTACATTTGCATGAGTATCTAGTTTTGATGCTAGTTTTAGTATTGACTGGTTCCTGAGTATTGATTTTGTGACAACCCCATGTGACGGATATTACCAACTACAGCCCAAAACAACCAAACTTAAGAGGCATTTTCTGGTCTGGATAGCTATTCCCAAACTTCCCTGACTCCTGTGAACTCTGTTTTTGGTTCACCAGTTTTAGGGAATCGTTTGTGGGTGGCAGGTGAGGATTTATCACTCCTCACATGGTTTGGACCTCCAGCTCGGCTTTGATGCTCTGGCTCAACGGCACGGTGGCACAGCAGAGGTCCTAACCCCCACCCGGCCGTGACCCTCCGCACTGGTCAACCAAAGGCTAGCCGTCACTCACACACAATGTAGAACCTCGCCGTGGGGTCAACATGCCAAATAAATGCCATCTACAATTTAGAGCTCTGATAAACAGCTGAGTGGTGACAAATGCGAGCCGGAGCAGACATTCCCAAACAGGTCAAGAGTTTGTTGCATTGTTGTTCCTGTGCTCGCGCTCTCAAGGTCCAAAACATCCTCTTCCTTCTGCGAGCCTTTTAGCGGCTGGACCAGGCACTTTATCATGACACAGCCCTATCTGATGCCTTTGCACAAATACTTTCCTTTTCCTCCTGGAAGGAATCCACCGGGCCTTTAATCATCGCCGGGGACGCCAATGACAAATATATATTAGCTGTGGTCACAAGCTGCATTTTTCCTGCTTTTATTGTTGTTCCTCTACATGGCCATGCATAACCTTGAGAAATGGCGAGGCCTGCGCTGTTAAATGGAACCATATTCTTCATGGGCAAAGAGAGTGCTGTGAATTGAAAACGATCACATAATGTGCTCCCTGATAGCATCTCTGAAAGGCATTAAGGCTGGACAGCATGTGTCTCATATTACACTGGGAGAAAAATGGCTAAATAAGCGCGTTGTGAGAGCTTACTGCGCTCGCCTCTGGACCATGCGTTTGGTGAAGAAATATTCAGGAACAGAAATGTTGTTTGAGAAGAAGGTAGTTTTTCACCTGCTCAAAAGTGTTCAGGACAAACGGACGCAGATGCAAATGTGTACACGCTGTATGGCTTCAGAATAAGAATATTAAAGGGGAAATATTATACCTGTGTACTTACTCAAAGTTGAAGTTTTATTGATTCCTGCATGTTTGACTAATCCTTTGTCCTGCATTTGAGGGTTGAGTGCTCAGAAAATCCCTGTTTTCGCTTACCCCCTATTCCCACCCACACCCCTCTTCTTACTTATATAGGGTTAGAAAAATGCCCTGTAGCCATTTAAAAAAATCTGCTGCTTACAATGACAAAATGTCACTCTGAAGAGGTGGGGCTTATCAGGTCTGCATTTTTGAACAGGAAGTCAATTGACCCTTTTCTACTTGGGAGCCGTTTTAGATCAATATTGTGGTTTACAATGAACACAATGTAATAACGTATGTATGTCACAGTTTTATACTAAATGCCAGTAAAAAAAAAATTGAAGTCTAATGAAACATGAATGAAACTGACTTTCAGGTACAAGGAGTAACAAAGGAGGAGAAAATACTCTTCTGTTACAATTCATAGATTAGTTTTTTTAATTCTCTGTAAATTATCTGTAAATTATCTGTAAAATATCTGTAAATTATCTGTAAATTATCTGTAAAATATCTGTAAATTATCTGTAAATTATCTGTAAATTCTCTGAAAATACTGAAAATACTGAAAATCCCAGCAGTATTCAATAATGGGTCAAATTTCAGATAACATTTTTTCCAAAGGCGACAACAATAACCATATACTCTAACTTTAATTGAAAAGAGTAACCACAACCGCCTTTATTCATTTCTTTCCAGCGTTCCTGGCTTAGCGTTGCACCACTGGACCAGGACTGCAGTTGATCTATTGTGCCAATAGTCTGTCAATGGAAGAACACATCTGACTGGGCCTTAATGACAGGAAGTGTGAGCCCGGCCTGCTTACCTCCTCTCTCCGCCTGCTTGAACGATCACAGCCTCTTTTTTTTACTCTACAAAACCAAACCCCGCAGCTTGACAACAATTAATCTTCCCTGTTGCCCCGTTAAGAACAGCACCACCCACAGACAGGAGGAGAAGAGGGGAGAAGTAACGCAGGGGAGAGCTGGGGACAGGTCCGCCCTAATAGTCAAGGAACGCAATGGGATGCCAGTCAAATGTGTCCCCCAGAAGAATCCCTGTACCTCCCAGTTAGTTGTCCTGCACACTTGAGCTCCTCGGTGTCAAAGCAGATGATCAAAAGGAGACGTCTATTCAACATTTGTGCGGTCACTTCCAGAGGAGGAGCGCCAGAACACACGGCATCTATCAGACGGCTCGTCCAAAGCCAGGAGCCAGAAGAACTACCCGCACACGGTGGAAAGGCACGGGCAGGACACTTACGTGATTTATGATGTAGTGTGCTGGGAAATTGGCAAATTCGACTGTGTCTACGTTTGTATGGGTTCTATACCAAACAATACATCATGTGGATTTAAAGAAGACTATAAACAGTACATCTGGTACAACTCTATAATAACTGAACAAAGACCTTATCCATAATGAACAAATACTTTATTATGATTCAGTCTTAGTGACGACTTAATCAAGGGGTTAGGAGTATTTATTAAGTACTTACCAAGACTAAATCCTAATTAAATAAACTATTTGTTCATTATGAATTGAGTCTTTGTTCATGTTTAATTGAGGCTATTAAAAGTGTTATCATGAATCCTATTGCAACTCTTCAAATAATGTAATAATTTATACAGTTAAATATTGGATCAGAGAACACATTAAAAGGAAATTACTTACTATTATTTTTTTAACAATTGTATTTTTACTACACAATCAAAAAATGTTCTTATTTTGAATAGAAATATATCCAGAGGGTAAAGCAAACTGTAACATTTATGGGAGTTTTGTGTCAATATAAATGACTGTATCGAGTGATAATACGGCCGTACAAAGATAAACACATAAATAATAGCAGAGTATGTGAAAATGCAGCGTGGTATTGTTGTGCCTATTTAATCTCACTGAGCTTTAATCGAGTTGAATGCAAAATAAAAACATAAAATAATAAAAATACGTATGTCACTCAAAAGCTGGTTCATGTGGATTCGATTTTTTTTTTTTATACATTTTTTTATAATTATACTAGTCCACAAATTTTAAATCTACCATACAATTCCACATGCACAACAAAACTAAATTTAACTCGAAATCTGAGCCGATCATTTTCAAAATCCCTCTATAGCACCACTACTTTCACATAGTTCTACATTCCCTCCCAACACAATCTGAACAAACCGTCTGCGTGACAGTTCCTACACTGTCCAGGGGGAGGTGCTGCTGTGTCATCTATCTGCCATCCTCCCTTTGGCCCTCCTTTCCCTCTCTTTCTTTCTCTCTCGTCTGTCCACATTAGTCTGAGCAGTGTTTTAATTTGCCTGGCCCGGGGCATATGTTGAGCTCTGCCATCATCATGTCCGTGTGTGCGTCGTGAGCTATGGACACAGTTTATGATAATTCCACACACATCTTTACAGGAAATACCGCACTAACAACAACAACAACAACAACAACAACAACAAAAGTGGTTAGAGAAATGAGTAAGAAAAGCCAGAGTTGTGGGTGTGGGCATGCGGGGAGACGAAGAAGGAGAAGATGAAGAAGCTCTGTTGGATGTCATGATGAAAGATGATCCCCCGACTGGATAATACATCACCCCACTGCTGTCTGTCCGCGCTGTTTTGCGAATAAAGGCTGATAGACCCACAGGCAATGATGATTATGACTTCCAACCACCAGAGAGAGAGAGAGGAGAGAAGAGAGAGAAGGGACAGGGAAAGAGTGAGAGAGAGTACACCACCACCACAGCAGAAGAGTGGAAGAGAGAACCAGGCATAGTGCTGTTGACATAATCTGGTAAACTTCAGAAAAGTTTCTCCCAAAGTACTCCAGGTGCATTTAATATGATGTAGATATTCATTATTTGAAACTACCGAGCGTTCTATTGATCCTCTGCAGTTAAAGGAGGGAGTTAAACAAGGTGGGATTGTTTGTGTGAACGTGGAGGTCATATGAGGAAGTGAATTCAAACTGTTGTTATATTTGTTTTACTTTATTGAATCAACTGCAGCAAAGGGAAAAATCGTTCAGCTCTCTGCAAACAGCTTCACTATTACAGAAAGAATGTGTTCACTGCTTTCACTGTTTGTATTTTCTGATAATGTTGGTTTACTATATTTTAATTTGGATTTGTCACAATAGAAAACCCAAGCCCTTGTGACCTGTTAGGAAAAAAACTACTTATTTACTGCCATTTTACCTTACTTTGTCACTTTTGTTTTGCTTAAATCTGTTAATCCACTTTTTGTCCGAAAATACTCAAGTAAAAATAACTCCCAAGAATTTTAAATTATATGAAAAAGCAAAATCACAGCGGTATTACAGTCTTGAACAAGTCAAAGATTGTTGTTTTTCCTCTTCAGAAGCGGTGAAATGTGTGATTTGTAAAGTTCCTTCATACTTTTCTATGAGGTTTTTGATGGAGGTGTATCTTACAGAAACGAAGCCCTATTTGATCTGCCCTCCATTACAAACCAATATACACATGCACTAACTTTCACACACCCCTGTGTCCCCGACACACCTACAACCTGTGTGAATTATGCCCCCAGGAGCCTCCTAAATACAGAGGCCTGTTTAAAAGGTAGATGGAGTCTACCTTTAGTAGACAGAACAGCCCAGATGAGAGAGAACGGAGGACATGCAGCAAACTGTCGGAGTCTGGACTCAAACCCCAAGCACTGCGGCCGGCTGCACATTCAGCCTGGCATGTGTGCCGCCCCAACTAACCTTTAGGCTAAGGTTTGAAGTATGTAAATGTCACTAATACAGTAGAAATTATGGCCCAATTACAGTAAATGTGAGGAACTGGAGTAAAACTCCCTAACAGATTACAAGGGCTAGAGGAGTTGAAAATGTGCTAAACTCCTGTGAGTCTCTTGTATTTTGTAGTGAAAGTGTCCAAAGGTCTTACACAGCTGGTTCCTGCCTCACCTCGCCGCCTCCTTAAGACTGACCATACAATCTAATACAATCTAATGAGAGCGCGGCAGTGGACACAGCAGCGGCTTATCTCCTCTACATCTGCACAAGCAGACAAAGTGCTAAAAGGAAATAAATGTGTCCTGACAGCCACATCAAAGAGCTGAGCCAGAGGCCTGTGCTACTGAGGGCACAGGAATGTTGTTTCTAAGCGCTGGGTTAGCCGGACCATCGGGCGCACTGAGGGCCTGTCCCCCTCAGAGAGCAGAGGAGAGCAGGAGGAGGGGCTGGCACAGAGGAGGAGGCTTTGTAGCTTAAAGCAATTGTTAGAAGAAACAAGGCTTCTGTTTTGTTTTCTCTTGACACCATTTCTGCTTTTTGTGCGCACAAAAGACATGTATAAAAATGTCTTTTGATATGTTTTCTCTTTGGGTCTGTATCAAACTATTCTTTGTGTCTGTGCTAGGAACTTTTTCTGCTCTTGTCTTTACAAACTGCTGCCTCTTTGTGATCACGCGGCAGATCAGAGGAGACACAACTTGTGAACTTATTTGAGTCAACATTTAATGCCGGCGTGACACGTTTAGTTCTTCACTGATGGAATATTTTATCAGAGGTGTCTAACACTTGTGAAGTTCAGGGTTACAAACAATACAACACTTTAAGAGAAAACAAAAGTAAGCATAGCTTGCAGCGACTTACAGCATGTTAGGGCAGTGATGAAATGGTTTAAAACACTCCCTGAACTCAGATAAATATTGAATATGTGCATTTGACTCTTGTGCATTTTTAAACAAAGTTATCAAACACAAAATACAAGAAGACAAGTGAACAGTGTGCTAACATACTGTGCTCGGTGCATCAGTACCAGGAGACGCTCTTCTGTTCTTTACACTCTGACCCTGATAATGGCGCTCTGAGGGCGCACGAAGCATTAGTGTTTAAACAATAGTTGTGCGTAGGAAACACATTAATACTGTTTTCTTTAGTAATGGTGGAGCAGTGGAAGTACTGGTGACCAGTGCAGCACAGCGGGCCCACTGAGCCTCTGTTTAATGATTCACCAGCACTTCTCCATTGGGCAGCAGTGGTGCCAAATGTATCATATGATCAGTGATCACGAGAGCCTTTGGCTCGGGGCAGCACACAGAGCAAACATGGCCGCTGCGCCGCACAGAGCAAAGGTTGAGAGCTGCTGGATGTTAATCATCCGTAGCACTGCTCTGATGGTAATAAGGCCGTGTTTGTTTTGAGCTGGACTTTTTCAAAGTCACCCGACCTTTGTGTGACGTCTGCTGGGATAAGTGTAATGAGGGATTCAGACTGGAGAGCACATGTACTACAGGTACGCTTACAATTAGCCCTGGGCTATTCCCATTCAGCTGTGACCTTTCCATTTGCACACACTGCCAGGCAGATACCATCCAAGAGTCATTATGCTTTTAGTTTAACACAGGAACATGTTATCATTATTTAAGGTGGAACATTATTCTATTGTATATCACCTCATTCACACCTCAATGCAAGTATTTTGCATTAGGCTATGTACTCCTGGACTCAGTATTGTAGTATTGTAGTATTGTACACACTATTGTATATCAGCAGACACACTTCTCCAAAGAGCCTTCTGACTATAACCTGAAAATAATGCACTGTTTAATCTCATAATCCTTTAAACCGTAAAAGTTTCTTTACACTATTGCACGTATCAGAACTTTTGACCGATGACTTGTGTTTTACATTTATGAATTCTTTCAAACAAGTGAAAATAAAGTTATGACTGTTTTGATCCCAGTGTGCTTATTTTTGTCATACTTTTTACCTTATTTAATCTGTAAAACTGAATATTTTCATCTCTCTCAAACATCCCGATAAGGCTTCACAGTGACATATCCTGAGTCTTTCTGCTGCGATTATGGGCTGTGGCTCACGTCAGGCCTGTTTTCCTCACTGTAGCATGTTAAATAATTGAAGAGTTGTGGAGCGGGCCTGTCACAGCGGCTTGTCTCCTGTGTTTCCTATGCAATTAGACGCCCTGAGACATTTGAAGAGAGCGCCACCAAAAGTGACACGTGAACTTAAAGGAAATTAGCTCTTCACACGAGTCACGGCTGAAGGTTACTTAGCAATGCTTAAGAGAGTGAAGTACGTTTGACTCCAAGACGCTACCACGGTGACGATTGGCTTTACTTTGGCTTCCGGGAGACAGATCACAGGCAGATAGAAAAGTAACTTTGACTGGAGGCATGCGGAGAGAACAGAGGAAGAGAGGGGAATGATGTGTCGGGATAATGAGATCTCTTGATGTTTTTCTGGGGGAAGATGCAGACAGATGCACAGCTCGCATCTTAAAGGCAAATATGCAGACGTAGAGCTGTGAAACATTTAAGACGACTTCAAAATGCAGCCAAAGTGTAATGTACTGTATGTAAGCAGTGAGCATTGGCTGGTCATGAAGGTAATTATAAGAACAATGCTAAAGAACACTGGTCTAATACTGGTCATCAGTACCTCATTTCTCTCTGTGGTACTCACATTTAAAGTGACAGAATAAACTACTCATTGCATTAAACACAGTCAACATTATAATATATAATAGTTTTCTAATCTTAAAATGTTTTTTCTGGTTTGACAATTTGAGGTGAAATGTATAATTTTACTTCCTGGTTGGATATGGGCAGCAGCAGTTACATAGAGGTAACTCCTTCACTGTTATAAAGAAACCATGTCTACACAATAGTTGAAATTTGATTTTTTTTACATGTATATTTGTTTGTTGGATTAGCCTTATTGTCTCCTACTGGACAAATTCATGTTGGACAAGCAATGGGCACAAAGACACATCAAACAGACAATAGACATTCCAATCCCTCCACATTCACATCAACAAACGCAAGTATATTATAGAGTGCAATAGGCTTAAACAATGGGGTGGAGAGGCAGAAGAGAGGCTGACATTTGTACATTATTTTTATAACTCTATCCACCGGCTGACTATATGCATATAAGTCTGTCCAATTTACTCCAAAAAATGTTCTCAAGGCAAATCAATTTGACAAAACTAGTGAATTAAAAGCTGCATTTCATTCCACCAGAGCAAACAGGAGTAAGAAATGCCCTGACAACCTTCGAGCCAACATCCTCTCCCTTCCACATCCGCACGCCCCTATGATAACACTGTCATCTCCCTCACCTATCATAAGTCAGGGCAAACGACGCAGATCCGGCGGGTGCTAGCGCAAGCCTCTTCGGGCCTGTAAGCTGTATCATTACACCATGTCATCTTTATGGCACGGAGCTCTAATTACACTCTGCCTACTCCATTTACTCAGACAGGGCCGCAGCAGGCAAACAAAACACTCACAATGGAATACTTTCTGGGCGCGATGGGAGAACAGCCTCTGGAAGTTGGCGAGTGTGAAACAGGGTTATGTGGAGACGTATGAAAGACAAGGTCCTTCGGTCAAAGAAGAACATTTTTGGAAAATAAGATAAAATCAACAAAAGTGCGTACCACCAATATTCCAAACCACTCTGAGTGGAGCTACCACATTACATTGCAAGTATGTACTATTATTCTGCAAACTCTCAGAATAATGTATATGAATAATGTCGGTGTAATCCCTCATTCGTCCAGGCGTGTTCCATAGTAGAAAAAGCTTCAGTTGTAGTCATCTGGACTCAGTTAGAAAAAATAGACGTTTCGACTCTCATCCAAGAGTCATTGTCAATAAAAGAATTTAGATCGAGAACTCCGATATTAATACTGTTCTGTGGTAAGACCCGCCCATTGGGAGGAGCCTTCCTGAAGTAGAAAGAGTTGTTTGTTTCAACAGAAACTCCCCCCTTGTATCTACCAAGCTAGCCTATTCAGAATCTTAATGGGCTATTAGAATCCTCTTTGTCTTTGTGAGACCCTGGCTCAACCACCCTGAGTACCTGATTAGCATCTAAATGTCCTGGTCCTGGTCCTCTACCTATCCAGGGGTTCAGTATACCATTATAGATACAAGGAAGATTGAATCTTAGCCCTCCATTTCTGTTTAAAGAAGGTCTTTCTTTTTTAACAAAAATAGCTTCCTTAACTCCTCTTTCAAACCATCTTTTCTCCCTGCTTAAAACCTTCACCTCACCGTCTTCAAACGAGTGATTAGAGGCTTCAAGGTGGAGATGCACGGCACTCTGTGGTCCTGAACTTGTATTTCTTCTGTGCTGATAAAGCCTCTTGTGTAGAGGCTGTTTCGTCTCACCTATGTAACGTTCTTTACAGCTTTCTTCACTGCTGTTCACTGTTTATTTTAAACCAGGAAACACTTTAAGACAAAAACTGGTTCATCCTAAGGACAAGTTGCCGACTCAAAAACAGAGCAATGTAGTTTATTCGATCCAATGCAGTGAAGAAAGCTGTAAAGAACGTTACATAGGTGAGACGAAACAGCCTCTACACAAGAGGCTTTATCAGCACAGAAGAAATACAAGTTCAGGACCACAGAGTGCCGTGCATCTCCATCTTGAAGCCTCTAATCACTCGTTTGAAGACGGTGAGGTGAAGGTTTTAAGCAGGGAGAAAAGATGGTTTGAAAGAGGAGTCAAGGAAGCTATTTTTGTTAAAAAAGAAAGACCTTCTTTAAACAGAAATGGAGGGCTAAGATTCAATCTTCCTGGTATCTATAATGGTATACTGAACCCCTGGAAAGGTAGAGGACCAGGACCAGGACATTTAGATGCTAATCAGTTACTCAGGGTGGTTGAGCCAGGGTCTCACAAAGACAAAGATGATTCTAATAGCCCATTCAAATTCTGAATAGGCTAGCTCGGTAGATACAAGGGGGGAGTTTTTGTTGAAACAAACAACTCTTTCTACTTCAGGAAGGCTCCGCCCAATGGGCGGGTCTTACCACAGAACAGTATTAATATCGGAGTTCTCGATGTAAATTCTTTTATTGACAATGACTCTTGGATGAAACGTCTATTTTTTCTAACTGAGTCCAGATGTCTACAACTGAAGCTTTTTCTACTATATGAATGATATTAAAACACTACTCTCATAAACAGGTATGGCTCTTATCTCAGCATAAATATATTATAATATAAATTAATTTTAGATCCAACATTTAAAAGGTTAGATTACTCAGGCATAGTTTTAGATAATGTGTTTTTAAAATGTTTTTAAGGATCATTAAAAAGACAAACTATACAGTAATTCACATATTTTTCCTTGTTCTTTATGAAGTCTATGAACACTACTTCTGTTGTCCACTAAATGTAAAACGTATTAAGTTGATAACCAGTATTATTGTTACATCCATATCACACTGTACTCGACATACACTGTTACACCTACAGTATATAAGACTGTGCTTGGCATACTGTACTGTGTAGCACCAGTATCAGACTGTACTGGACATATACTGTTACACCTGTATCAGACTGTACTGGACATACACTGTTACACCTGTATCAGACTGTACAGGACATACACTGTTACACCTGTATCAGACTGTACTGGACATACACTGTTACACCTGTATCAGACTGTACAGGACATACACTGTTACGCCTGTATCAGACTGTACTGGACATATACTGTTACATCTGTAATACACTGTACTGGACATACACTGTTACACATGTATCAGACTGTACTGGACATACACTGTTACATCTGTATCACACTGTACGGGACATATACTGTTACACCTGTATCAGACTGTACTGGACATACACTGTTACACCTGTACCACACTGTACTGGACACACACTGTTACACCTGTATCACACTGTACTGGACATATACTGTATCACCTGTATCAGACTGTACTGGACATACACTGTTACACCTGTATCACACTGTACAGGACATGCACTGTTACACCTATATCAGATTGCACTGGACACTGGTGGTTACATCTGTATCACACTGTACTGGACATACACTGTTACACATGTATCACACTCTACTGGACAAATACTGTTACATCTGTATCACACTGTACTGGACATACACTATTATACCTGTATCAGACTGTACTGGACATACACTATTACATCTGTATCACACTGTACTGGACATACACTGTTACACATGTATCACACTGTACTGGACAAATACTGTTACATCTGTATCACACTGTACTGGACATACACTATTACACCTGTATCAGACTGTACTGGACATACACTATTACACCTGAATCACACTGTACTGGACATACATTGTTGCACCTGTATCACACTGTACTGGACATACACTGTTACATCTGTATCACACTGTACTGGACATACACTGTTACACCTGTACCACACTGTACTGGACATACACTGTTACACCTGTATCACACTCTACTGGACATACACTGTTACACCTGTATCACACTGTACAGGACATACACTGTTACATCTGTATCACACTGTACAGGACATACACTGTTGCACCTGAATCACACTGTACTGGACATACACTGTTACATCTGTATCAGACTGTACTGGACATACACTATTACACCTGTATCACACTGTACTGGACATACACTATTACACCTGTATCACACTGTACTGGACATACACTGTTACACCTGTATCAGACTGTACTGGACATACATTGTTGCACCTGTATCACACTGTACTGGACATACACTGTTATATCTGTATCACACTGTACTGGACATATACTGTTACACCTGTACCACACTGTACTGGACACACACTGTTACACCTGTATCACACTGTACAGGACATACACTGTTACATCTGTATCACACTGTACAGGACATACACTGTTGCACCTGAATCACACTGTACTGGACATACACTGTTACACCTGTATCAGACTGTACTGGACATACACTATTACACCTGTATCACACTGTACTGGACATACACTGTTACACCTGTATCAGACTGTACTGGACATACATTGTTGCACCTGTATCACACTGTACTGGACATACACTGTTACACCTGTATCAGACTGTACTGGACATACACTGTTACACCTGTATCACACTGTACAGGACATACACTGTTGCACCTGAATCACACTGTACTGGACATACACTGTTACACCTGTATCACACTGTACTGGACATACACTGTTACACCTGTATCACACTGTACTGGACATATACTGTATCACCTGTATCAGACTGTACTGGACATACACTGTTACATCTGTATCACACTGTACTGGACATACACTGTCACACCTGTATCACACTGTACTGGACATATACTGTATCACCTGTATCAGACTGTACTGGACATACACTGTTACACCTGTATCACACTGTACTGGACAAATACTGTTACATCTGTATCACACTATACTGGACATACACTGTTACACCTGTATCACACTGTACTGGACATATACTGTATCACCTGTATCAGACTGTACTGGACATACACTGTTACACCTGTATCACACAGTACAGGACATACACTGTTACACCTATATCAGATTGCACTGGACACTGGTGGTTACATCAGAATCGGACTGTACTGGACATACACTGTTACACCTGTATCACACTGTACTGGACATACACTGTTACATCTGTATCACACTGTACTGGACATACACTGTTACACCTGTACCACACTGTACTGGACATACACTGTTACACCTGTATCACACTCTACTGGACATACACTGTTACACCTGTATCACACTGTACAGGACATACACTGTTACATCTGTATCACACTGTACAGGACATACACTGTTACACCTGTATCACACTGTACTGGACAAATACTGTTACATCTGTATCACACTGTACAGGACATACACTGTTACATCTGTATCACACTGTACTGGACATACATTGTTGCACCTGTATCACACTGTACTGGACATACACTGTTACACCTGTATCAGACTGTACTGGACATACACTGTTACACCTGTATCACACTGTACAGGACATACACTGTTGCACCTGAATCACACTGTACTGGACATACACTGTTACACCTGTATCACACTATACTGGACATACACTGTTACACCTGTATCACACTGTACTGGACATATACTGTATCACCTGTATCAGACTGTACTGGACATACACTGTTACACCTGTATCACACAGCACAGGACATACACTGTTACACCTAAATCAGATTGCACTGGACACTGGTGGTTACATCAGAATCGGACTGTACTGGACATACACTGTTACACCTGTATCACACTGTACTGGACATACACTGTTACATCTGTATCACACTGTACTGGACATACACTGTTACACCTGTACCACACTGTACTGGACATACACTGTTACATCTGTATCACACTGTACAGGACATACACTGTTGCACCTGAATCACACTGTACTGGACATACACAGTTACATCTGTATCAGACTGTACTGGACATACACTATTACACCTGTATCACACTGTACTGGACATACACTATTACACCTGTATCACACTGTACTGGACATACACTGTTACACCTGTATCAGACTGTACTGGACATACATTGTTGCACCTGTATCACACTGTACTGGACATACACTGTTATATCTGTATCACACTGTACTGGACATATACTGTTACACCTGTACCACACTGTACTGGACACACACTGTTACACCTGTATCAGACTGTACTGGAAATACACTGTTACACCTGTATCACACTGTACAGGACATACACTGTTACATCTGTATCACACTGTACAGGACATACACTGTTGCACCTGAATCACACTGTACTGGACATACACTGTTACACCTGTATCAGACTGTACTGGACATACACTATTACACCTGTATCACACTGTACTGGACATACACTGTTACACCTGTATCAGACTGTACTGGACATACATTGTTGCACCTGTATCACACTGTACTGGACATACACTGTTACACCTGTATCAGACTGTACTGGACATACACTGTTACACCTGTATCACACTGTACAGGACATACACTGTTGCACCTGAATCACACTGTACTGGACATACACTGTTACACCTGTATCACACTGTACTGGACATACACTGTTACACCTGTATCACACTGTACTGGACATATACTGTATCACCTGTATCAGACTGTACTGGACATACACTGTTACATCTGTATCACACTGTACTGGACATACACTGTCACACCTGTATCACACTGTACTGGACATATACTGTATCACCTGTATCAGACTGTACTGGACATACACTGTTACACCTGTATCACACTGTACTGGACAAATACTGTTACATCTGTATCACACTATACTGGACATACACTGTTACACCTGTATCACACTGTACTGGACATATACTGTATCACCTGTATCAGACTGTACTGGACATACACTGTTACACCTGTATCACACAGTACAGGACATACACTGTTACACCTATATCAGATTGCACTGGACACTGGTGGTTACATCAGAATCGGACTGTACTGGACATACACTGTTACACCTGTATCACACTGTACTGGACATACACTGTTACATCTGTATCACACTGTACTGGACATACACTGTTACACCTGTACCACACTGTACTGGACATACACTGTTACACCTGTATCACACTCTACTGGACATACACTGTTACACCTGTATCACACTGTACAGGACATACACTGTTACATCTGTATCACACTGTACAGGACATACACTGTTACACCTGTATCACACTGTACTGGACAAATACTGTTACATCTGTATCACACTGTACAGGACATACACTGTTACATCTGTATCACACTGTACTGGACATACATTGTTGCACCTGTATCACACTGTACTGGACATACACTGTTACACCTGTATCAGACTGTACTGGACATACACTGTTACACCTGTATCACACTGTACAGGACATACACTGTTGCACCTGAATCACACTGTACTGGACATACACTGTTACACCTGTATCACACTATACTGGACATACACTGTTACACCTGTATCACACTGTACTGGACATATACTGTATCACCTGTATCAGACTGTACTGGACATACACTGTTACACCTGTATCACACAGCACAGGACATACACTGTTACACCTAAATCAGATTGCACTGGACACTGGTGGTTACATCAGAATCGGACTGTACTGGACATACACTGTTACACCTGTATCACACTGTACTGGACATACACTGTTACATCTGTATCACACTGTACTGGACATACACTGTTACACCTGTACCACACTGTACTGGACATACACTGTTACACCTGTATCACACTCTACTGGACATACACTGTTACACCTGTATCACACTGTACAGGACATACACTGTTACATCTGTATCAGACTGTACTGGACATACACTATTACACCTGTATCACACTGTACTGGACATACACTATTACACCTGTATCACACTGTACTGGACATACACTGTTACACCTGTATCAGACTGTACTGGACATACATTGTTGCACCTGTATCACACTGTACTGGACATACACTGTTACATCTGTATCACACTGTACTGGACATACACTGTTACACCTGTACCACACTGTACTCGACACACACTGTTACACCTGTATCAGACTGTACTGGACATACACTGTTACACCTGTATCACACTGTACTGGACAAATACTGTTACATCTGTATCACACTATACTGGACATACACTGTTACACCTGTATCACACTGTACTGGACATATACTGTATCACCTGTATCAGACTGTACTGGACATACACTGTTACACCTGTATCACACAGTACAGGACATACACTGTTACACCTATATCAGATTGCACTGGACACTGGTGGTTACATCAGAATCGGACTGTACTGGACATACACTGTTACACCTGTATCACACTGTACTGGACATACACTGTTACATCTGTATCACACTGTACTGGACATACACTGTTACACCTGTACCACACTGTACTGGACATACACTGTTACACCTGTATCACACTCTACTGGACATACACTGTTACACCTGTATCACACTGTACAGGACATACACTGTTACATCTGTATCACACTGTACAGGACATACACTGTTGCACCTGAATCACACTGTACTGGACATACACTGTTACATCTGTATCAGACTGTACTGGACATACACTATTACACCTGTATCACACTGTACTGGACATACACTATTACACCTGTATCACACTGTACTGGACATACACTGTTACACCTGTATCAGACTGTACTGGACATACATTGTTGCACCTGTATCACACTGTACTGGACATACACTGTTACATCTGTATCACACTGTACTGGACATACACTGTTACACCTGTACCACACTGTACTCGACACACACTGTTACACCTGTATCAGACTGTACTGGACATACACTGTTACACCTGTATCACACTGTACAGGACATACACTGTTACATCTGTATCACACTGTACAGGACATACACTGTTGCACCTGAATCACACTGTACTGGACATACACTGTTACACCTGTATCAGACTGTACTGGACATACACTATTACACCTGCATCACACTGTACTGGACATACACTGTTACACCTGTATCAGACTGTACTGGACATACATTGTTGCACCTGTATCACACTGTACTGGACATACACTGTTACACCTGTATCAGACTGTACTGGACATACACTGTTACACCTGTATCACACTGTACAGGACATACACTGTTGCACCTGAATCACACTGTACTGGACATACACTGTTACACCTGTATCACACTGTACTGGACATACACTGTTACACCTGTATCACACTGTACTGGACATATACTGTATCACCTGTATCAGACTGTACTGGACATACACTGTTATATCTGTATCACACTGTACTGGACATACACTGTCACACCTGTATCACACTGTACTGGACATATACTGTATCACCTGTATCAGACTGTACTGGACATACACTGTTACATCTGTATCACACTGTACTGGACATACACTATTACACCTGTATCACACTGTACTGGACATACCTGTATCACCTGTATCAGACTGTACTGGACATACACTGTTACATCTGTATCAGACTGTACTGGACATACACTGTTACACCTGTATCACACTGTACTGGACAAATACTGTTACATCTGTATCACACTGTACTGGACATACACTATTACACCTGTATCAGACTGTACTGGACATACACTGTTACACCTGTATCACACTGTACAGGACATACACTGTTACACCTATATCAGATTGCACTGGACACTGGTGGTTACATCAGAATCGGACTGTACTGGACATACACTATTACGCCTGTATCACACTGTACTGGACAAATACTGTTACACCTGTATCAGACTGTACTGGACATACACTGCTACACCTGTATCAGACTGTACTGGACATACACTGTTACACCTGTATCAGACTGTACTGGACATACACTGTTACACCTGTATCACACTGTACTGGACATATACTGTATCACCTGTATCAGACTGTACTGGACATACACTGTTACATCTGTATCACACTGTACTGGACATATACTGTATCACCTGTATCAGACTGTACTGGACATACACTGTTACATCTGTATCACACTGTACTGGACATACACTATTACACCTGTATCACACTGTACTGGACAAATACTATTACACCTGTATCACACTGTACTGGACATACACTGTTACACCTGTATCAGACTGTACTGGACATACATTGTTGCACCTGTATCACACTGTACTGGACATACACTGTTACATCTGTATCACACTGTACTGGACATACACTGTTACACCTGTACCACACTGTACTCGACACACACTGTTACACCTGTATCAGACTGTACTGGACATACACTGTTACACCTGTATCACACTGTACTGGACAAATACTGTTACATCTGTATCACACTATACTGGACATACACTGTTACACCTGTATCACACTGTACTGGACATATACTGTATCACCTGTATCAGACTGTACTGGACATACACTGTTACACCTGTATCACACAGTACAGGACATACACTGTTACACCTATATCAGATTGCACTGGACACTGGTGGTTACATCAGAATCGGACTGTACTGGACATACACTGTTACACCTGTATCACACTGTACTGGACATACACTGTTACATCTGTATCACACTGTACTGGACATACACTGTTACACCTGTACCACACTGTACTGGACATACACTGTTACACCTGTATCACACTCTACTGGACATACACTGTTACACCTGTATCACACTGTACAGGACATACACTGTTACATCTGTATCACACTGTACAGGACATACACTGTTGCACCTGAATCACACTGTACTGGACATACACTGTTACATCTGTATCAGACTGTACTGGACATACACTATTACACCTGTATCACACTGTACTGGACATACACTATTACACCTGTATCACACTGTACTGGACATACACTGTTACACCTGTATCAGACTGTACTGGACATACATTGTTGCACCTGTATCACACTGTACTGGACATACACTGTTACATCTGTATCACACTGTACTGGACATACACTGTTACACCTGTACCACACTGTACTCGACACACACTGTTACACCTGTATCAGACTGTACTGGACATACACTGTTACACCTGTATCACACTGTACAGGACATACACTGTTACATCTGTATCACACTGTACAGGACATACACTGTTGCACCTGAATCACACTGTACTGGACATACACTGTTACACCTGTATCAGACTGTACTGGACATACACTATTACACCTGCATCACACTGTACTGGACATACACTGTTACACCTGTATCAGACTGTACTGGACATACATTGTTGCACCTGTATCACACTGTACTGGACATACACTGTTACACCTGTATCAGACTGTACTGGACATACACTGTTACACCTGTATCACACTGTACAGGACATACACTGTTGCACCTGAATCACACTGTACTGGACATACACTGTTACACCTGTATCACACTGTACTGGACATACACTGTTACACCTGTATCACACTGTACTGGACATATACTGTATCACCTGTATCAGACTGTACTGGACATACACTGTTACATCTGTATCACACTGTACTGGACATACACTGTCACACCTGTATCACACTGTACTGGACATATACTGTATCACCTGTATCAGACTGTACTGGACATACACTGTTACATCTGTATCACACTGTACTGGACATACACTATTACACCTGTATCACACTGTACTGGACATACCTGTATCACCTGTATCAGACTGTACTGGACATACACTGTTACATCTGTATCAGACTGTACTGGACATACACTGTTACACCTGTATCACACTGTACTGGACAAATACTGTTACATCTGTATCACACTGTACTGGACATACACTATTACACCTGTATCAGACTGTACTGGACATACACTGTTACACCTGTATCACACTGTACAGGACATACACTGTTACACCTATATCAGATTGCACTGGACACTGGTGGTTACATCAGAATCGGACTGTACTGGACATACACTATTACGCCTGTATCACACTGTACTGGACAAATACTGTTACACCTGTATCAGACTGTACTGGACATACACTGCTACACCTGTATCAGACTGTACTGGACATACACTGTTACACCTGTATCAGACTGTACTGGACATATACTGTATCACCTGTATCAGACTGTACTGGACATACACTGTTACATCTGTATCACACTGTACTGGACATATACTGTATCACCTGTATCAGACTGTACTGGACATACACTGTTACATCTGTATCACACTGTACTGGACATACACTATTACACCTGTATCACACTGTACTGGACAAATACTGTTACATCTGTATCACACTGTACTGGACATACACTATTACACCTGTATCTGACTGTACTGGACATACACTGTTACACCTGTATCACACTGTACTGGACGAATACTGTTACACCTGTATCAGACTGTACTGGACATACACTGCTACACCTGTATCAGACTGCACTGGACATACACTGTTACATCTGTATCACACTGTACTGGACATACACTATTACACCTGTATCAGACTGTACTGGACATACACTGTTACACCTGTATCACACTGTACTGGACGAATACTGTTACACCTGTATCAGACTGTACTGGACATACACTGTTACACCTGTATCACACTGTACAGGACATACACTGTTACACCTATATCAGATTGCACTGGACACTGGTGGTTACATCAGAATCGGACAGTACTGGACATACACTATTACACCTGTATCACACTGTACTGGACAAATACTGTTACACCTGTATCAGACTGTACTAGACATACACTGCTACACCTGTATCAGACTGTACTGGACATACACTGTTACACCTGTATCACACTGTACTGGACAAATACTGTTACACCTGTATCAGACTGTACTAGACATACACTGCTACACCTGTATCAGACTGTACTGGACATACACTGTCACACCTGTATCACACTGTACAGGACATACACTGTTACACCTATATCAGATTGCACTGGACACTGGTGGTTACATATGTATCACACTGTACTGGACATACACTATTACATCTGTATCACACTGTACTGGACATACACTATTACACCTGTATCAGACTGTACTGGACATACACTAGTACACCTGTATCACACTGTACTGGACATACACTGTTACACCTATATCAGATTGCACTGGACACTGGTGGTTACATCTGTATCACACTGTACTGGACGTACACTATTACATCTGTATCACACTGTACTGGACATACACTGTTACACCTGTATCAGATTGCACTGGACACTGGTGGTTACATCAGAATCGGACTGTACTGGACATACACTATTACACCTGTATCACACTGTACTGGACATACACTGTTACACCTGTATCAGACTGTACTGGACATACAATGTTACACCTGTATCACACTGTACTGGACATATACTGTATCACCTGTATCAGACTGTACTGGACATACACTGTTACATCTGTATCACACTGTACTGGACATACACTATTACACCTGTATCACACTGTACTGGACATACCTGTATCACCTGTATCAGACTGTACTGGACATACACTGTTACATCTGTATCAGACTGTACAGGACATACACTGTTACACCTGTATCACACTGTACAGGACATACACTGTTACACCTGTATCACACTCTACTGGACATACACTATTACACCTGTATCAGACTGTACTGGACATACACTGTTACACCTGTATCACACTGTACTGGACAAATACTGTTACATCTGTATCAGACTGTACAGGACATACACTGTTACACCTGTATCACACTGTACAGGACATACACTGTTACATCTGTATCACACTGTACTGGACATACACTATTACACCTGTATCAGACTGTACTGGACATACACTGTTACACCTGTATCACACTGTACTGGACAAATACTGTTACACCTGTATCAGACTGTACTGGACATACACTGTTACACCTGTATCACCCTGTACAGGATATACACTGTTACACCTATATCAGATTGCACTGGACACTGGTGGTTACATCTGTATCACACTGTACTGGACATACACTATTACATCTGTATCACACTGTACTGGACATACACTGTTACACATGTATCACACTGTACTGGACATACACTGTTACACATGTATCACACTGTACTGGACATACACTGTTACACCTGTATCACCCTGTACAGGATATACACTGTTACACCTATATCAGATTGCACTGGACACTGGTGGTTACATCTGTATCACACTGTACTGGACATACACTATTACATCTGTATCACACTGTACTGGACATACACTATTACACCTGTATCAGACTGTACTGGACATACACTATTACACCTGTATCAGACTGTACTGGACATACACTGTTACACCTGTATCAGACTGTACTGGACATACATTGTTGCACCTGTATCACACTGTACTGGACAAATACTGTTACATCTGTATCACACTGTACTGGACATACACTGTTACACCTGTATCAGACTGTACTGGACATACATTGTTGCACCTGTATCACACTGTACAGGACATACACTGTTACACCTATATCAGATTGCACTGGACACTGGTGGTTACATCAGAATCGGACTGTACTGGACATACACTATTACACCTGTATCACACTGTACTGGACAAATACTGTTACACCTGTATCAGACTGTACTAGACATACACTGCTACACCTGTATCAGACTGTACTGGACATACACTGTTACACCTGTATCACACTGTACTGGACAAATACTGTTACACCTATATCAGATTGCACTGGACACTGGTGGTTACATATGTATCACACTGTACTGGACATACACTATTACACCTGTATCAGACTGTACTGGACATACACTATTACACCTGTATCACACTGTACTGGACACACACTGTTACACCTATATCAGATTGCACTGGACACTGGTGGTTACATATGTATCACACTGTACTGGACATACACTATTACACCTGTATCAGACTGTACTGGACATACACTATTACACCTGTATCACACTGTACTGGACATACACTGTTACACCTGTATCAGACTGTACTGGACATACACTATTACACCTGTATCACACTGTACTGGACATACACTGTTACACCTGTATCAGACTGTACTGGACATACACTATTACACCTGTATCACACTGTACTGGACATACACTGTTACACCTGTATCAGACTGTACTGGACATACACTGTTACACCTGTATCAGACTGTACTGGACATACATTGTTGCACCTGTATCACACTGTACTGGACATACACTGTTACACCTGTATCAGACTGTACTGGACATACACTGTTACACCTGTATCACACTGTACAGGACATACACTGTTGCACCTGAATCACACTGTACTGGACATACACTGTTACACCTGTATCAGACTGTACTGGACATACACTATTACATCTGTATCACACTGTACTGGACATACACTGTTACACCTGTATCAGACTGTACTGGACATACACTGTTACACCTGTATCACACTGTACAGGACATACACTGTTATACCTGTATCAGATTGCACTGGACACTGGTGGTTACATCAGTATCAGAATGTACTGGACATACACTGTTACACCTGTATCACACTGTACAGAACATACACTGTTGAACCTGTATCACACTGTACTGGACATACACTGTTACACCTGTATCAGACTGTACTGGACGCACACTGTTGCACCTGTATCACACTGTACTGGACGTACACTGTTACACCTGTTTCAGATTGCACTGGACACTGGTGGTTACATCAGTATCAGACTGTAGTGCACATACACTGCCCCCTCCTTCCTTGCCCTTGCACCTTCAGAAGGACTTACAAAGGTGAGTGGCTCACTGACAGGTCCGGAATAAAAGAGACAAACCAGGGATAAAAATTAAATAAAAAGTAGCTGTCCAAACCAGTAATTGCACTCCTTTGCTGAGGCTGCTCTCAGATATATAAAGCTGATTTACTGCCGGCGTCGCTGCCACAAATCAGAGGGCCCTCGGAGAAACACTCGTGCTATGAAATTGTTTAATCTCATCAAGTTGTGCTTTCACAGCAGGCCATAAATCACCAGGTCTTTGTTATCATAGACCTCCATGAGCGCCTCAGAGGCAGCAGTGAATCCTGGGTATATATAATCTTGCCTGTGCAAACAGCGGGGTACGCGCAGCCTGAAATACTTTCATATTAGCCGCGGTGCAGCTGGCGGAACACTGGCCCTGATGGATATCTCATTTCCTGTGCCGTGCATCTATTCCCAGCAAATTATTACTGCATAAATTTCTTGTCAACAGAAACGGCCAATTAATTAAGTTAAAAATGCACTCGTGATCACATCTTGCACACGGAACAGGGGAGCGGGGGCAATTTTCTGCTAAGTGAATTTACCATGGGGGTCATGGTAATGAATGATCCTAAAGTTTGTCATAAAGTGGCAGACAGGCCAATATCTACAGGAGCGCGGCGCACCCTAACCCGTGACATATTTGCATAAAGTATATTTATGTGGAAACACTAGAGGACGACAGCCGGGGCCAGGAAATAAAGTTTACAAGCACTAAACAAAATGTCCGCCAACCTCTGCCTCTCATGTACTCAATCACACACAGGCGATTGGAGGAAGATCATAGAGCACCTTTGCCATTTAAGAAGAAAATATACACATTTAACAGAGGTGCAATTGCAGATGAATAATTCATAATGGAAGAGTGTGGTGGTGGGATGCGTAGGGGGGTGCTGCTTGTTTATTCAGCTTGGGCCGTTTATCAGGCCGTAAGGATCCCACGGCGGGATGAGCCGCAGATTTATCTGTGTTTGGGCTCCAGAGCAGATAAATCACAGGGTGTAATCATGACGGCAGTGGCCCAGCACTGACCCCACACTGAACTAATGACACAGGGAAATGTGAGGCTCTTCCTGTCCTCCAGGTCCTGGTCAGTCCTGTAGAGACAGAGCTACAGCAGCACTTCAGCTGCCTTTGTGCTGTTTACACAACTCCAGAGCTGCTAAAAATAACTGTCACAGGCAACTGCACAACAATGTGTCTGCACACAATAGGAGCATATGGATTGCATGTAGAGCAAGGGTGGTAGAGTCACATGTATATGTTCACACGAGTGAAGCAATAATGACATTGTTTCACATTGTACATGTTGCTCCATGGTCTGATCAGAGTCAGCGCTGGCCAGTAAGATGAGAAACTGGACCATGCTCTTTATGGTAAAGAACTTCAATGTCTTGTGTTCCTTTCAAAGACACAATATCATCATTTGTCCACTGACTTGACCATCTGGGGAATTAGACATAATCCAAAAACCTGATAAACCAACAACAACAATTATGTAAGGCTCAAGACAAAACCAGTTTAGACAATAGCTACAGTAATAATGTCATGTACAGTCAGTATTCAGTTTAAGTACATTCAATATCCACGGGTTTATGTACAGTCAGTATTCAGGTGTTCATGTACAGTCAGTATTCAGGTGTTCATGTACAGTCAGTATTCAGGTGTTCATGTACAGTCAGTATTCAGGTGTTCATGTACAGTCAGTATTCAGGTGTTCATGTACAGTCAGTATTCAGGTGTTCATGTACAGTCAGTATTCAGGTGTTCATGTACAGTCAGTATTCAGGTGTTCATGTACAGTCAGTATTCAGGTGTTCATGTACAGTCAGTATTCAGGTGTTCATGGACAGTCAGTATTCAGGTGTTCATGTACAGTCAGTATTCAGGTGTTCATGGACAGTCAGTATTCAGGTGTTCATGTACAGTCAGTATTCAGGTGTTCATGTACAGTCAGTATTCAGGTGTTCATGGACAGTCAGTATTCAGGTGTTCATGTACAGTCAGTATTCAGGTGTTCATGGACAGTCAGTATTCAGGTGTTCATGGACAGTCAGTATTCAGGTGTTCATGGACAGTCAGTATTCAGGTGTTCATGTACAGTCAGTATTCAGGCGCATGTAAAGGATACTGCTGTTGGCAGAGGACTTCTCCTGCTCCTTCTCTTGGACGGCCCATGCTCTGATTTATCATGTCCTGTGTAGCAGCCTGTCGGCTGATTAAGCCTGTGGAACTTTGTTTCACTCTCCTTTCTCTTTAATCTGTCTCTCAGCCTGATAAATTAGGCCAAGACGTGCCAGTTCCTCCTCTCCCTACCTCCTCCTCTGCCTACCTTTTCCCTCCTCCTCTCCTCTCCTCTTCCTGAGCTGCTGTTTATCTGCTCTGTCTGTCACATAGGGAGAGAAGAGTCCACACATCTGCTCCTCTGTTGCAGATAGAGCTGGTCAGATAGAGTTTTAGTGAGAATACGACACTGTGTTTTTCCTCGCTCCCTTTCTACTTGACAAGTTTCTGTCAAACAATTGTCCTCTCCTTGGCCAGACTGATGTTCTTTGTTGTTAGCTAATAAATGGGCTAGTATTTATGAGCTGTGGGCCTATTCTTAGTGGTTTAATGGCGACACGTTTGCTGCTGAATTAAAGCTGGTTTTATTCACCAGGCTGGGGGCCAGAGGGAGGCCTGGCTGAATGTTTTCCCTTTTCCACTCGGCGTGGTGCTAAATCACACTCATTGTCAGCCTGTGCTAACTCAGTGTGCGTCATTGGGGAGAGCAGGAAGCACTGGGCATAATTCTGTCCATCAGTCTAATTTATTGTATTGGTAGCGCTGTAATCTGCACCTCGTATTTTATATGGGCTGACAGGCTGGAATTCAGCCCTGTTTGTGAGGATTTGAAGCAGAGGGCCTTATTCCAGTGTTTGGCTCTCAGTGAAATTAAAGTTATCTTTTATTTGGAGGCATATATTACATGTCAGGGGAAGAGCATTAAAGGAGTGGGAGATGAGGAGGCAGAGGGTTCGAGGACACGACCTTGAGCCGCTCTCATTCCTGCTGAAATATAAGGCCTAACACAAGGGCGCTGCAGCATCTGCCATGCAGATAGTGCACTGACTGTGCCTCTGTGCCAGTGCATATAAATCAGAGCAGGCATCTCAATGCTAGGCCCCACTTCTAGAGGCCAACAAATCTTAAAGAGCAGATTACAGCCTCACAGGAGCCATCCATCTGCAGCTGATGGAGGCAAATAGCACACAGCTCTATGGCCACAGTCTGACTGAGTCAGGACCAATGTGCACTACAGTGTACAGAGCGCCTCATAATGGGCCTGCGATATGTTATTCTCTGCACAGCTGCACGGATGCAATACAGCAAGGATTGAACACACAGTGATGGAGGGCAGGGTCCGGGACTTTAAATCAATACAAATGCTTTATAAAGAGGAGGATGATGGAGATGGTTCCAGATGGTTCTCCTGAGAACACAGCTTCTGTGTAATATGACATTTACACAACAACAATATGTGTCAGAGCATGACTCAATAGAACCCTCTCAACAGAGTACCGGTAGGTCCAACAGACTAACTTTCAGGAAGTATATTCTGTTTATAGACGAGCTGTAATTAAGTACAACATGTTTTATTATCTCTAGTTTTAAGCTAAAGATACAATGAGTTAATTGTTCTGGAAACTGTTGAGATATAATATTAGAATATTAGAATAATATATGGTTTTGAAACGTAGACAGACAAGAAGTGAATGCATTCATATCTCAAAAACAGCCGGGCCATCCACAGGCCCCAGAGCACAGGCTAAAGCAGGTTGCAGTATCCTCCACACAGCCTGCTCTCCTGTGGGTTTAACCACCAAAGGCACTGGGCGTTTTACAAGATGCTCCGTCAGTACACACCATTGTTGAGAGCATAAAGGAGAACAGAGTGTGTGAAGAGGCAACAATGAGGCGCATCTGCCCGTTGCCTTTCCAACACGGCACATTTACATATCAACTCCGGCTCAAACGTAAACACATTCCATCATACAGAGCAGCCATAGACAAAGAGCGAGACATCTCCTGTCAGGCCTGGCCTAATGGAACTCTTCGACATCCCTGATCACTTTCACTCACATAATGGCTTTTCGACAGTTTAGAACCTCTTTCCCCAGCTTCCATTCAGTTAGCAATTGCCTTGAATCTGGACTTTTTAGAACCTGCTTCAAGTTCTCCCTGGTCCAAAAGAGAACTATTACAGGGCAATATAACCATATAAGTGACAATATTTTCAGAGCCCTGTGGTAATGTTCTATTTAAGTCCTTCTCTGTTTAATGCAGCTCTATGCTCAAACACAGCCTCTGAATATTGTTTGAGTTGCACCCTAAAGGTAATGCATATATAGATGTGCGAAGGTGGGTCATCTATTGAAACATCAACAGACTGAGAGCTGCTGGGTAGGTTTTAAATTAGGCTTCAAGCATTAGTAAAGTTGGCTTATTTTTTTTCAGTTTTTCCCTCCAAAAGTTGCAAATATTTTTCCCCCTCTCTCCATCACCCTCTCTGCCTTTATAATTAATATAATTGAATTATAATATAATTCATAATTATTATTTTTTGTGAAATTGCTGTCGTTTGAGTTGCCACTATGATGACACATACTTATTTTTCAATACTGGAGAAACAAACGGCGAGTAGGGCTATACAGGGCTATACAGGGCTATACAGGGCTATACAGGGTTATACAGGGCTATACAGGGTTATACAGGGTTATACAGGGCTATACAGGGTTATACAGGGCTATACAGGGTTATACAGGGCTATACAGGGCTATACAGGGCTATACAGGGTTATACAGGGCTATACAGGGCTATACAGGGTTATACAGGGTTATACAGGGCTATACAGGGTTATACAGGGCTATACAGGGTTATACAGGGCTATACAGGGCTATACAGGGCTATACAGGGTTATACAGGGCTATACAGGGTTATACAGGGTTATACAGGGCTATACAGGGTTATACAGGGTTATACAGGGCTATACAGGGCTATACAGGGTTATACAGGGCTATACAGGGTTATACAGGGCTATACAGGGTTATACAGGGCTATACAGGGTTATACAGGGTTATACAGGGCTATACAGGGCTATACAGGGTTATACAGGGCTATACAGGGCTATACAGGGCTATACAGGGCTATACAGGGTTATACAGGGCTATACAGGGCTATACAGGGTTATACACGGCTATACAGGGCTATACATGGTTATACAGGGCTATACAGGGTTATACAAGGCTATACAGGGCTATACAGGGCTATATAGGGCCATACAGGGCCACTCACACCACTGTCTGCACAGTGCACACGGAACAGTCTAACACTCCACTGTGATAGCCCCTCTTCTCTTTCAGGGTTTCATCTCAATAGCTTTTTTATCTGAGCACTTCAATTTGCAAGCCTAGCTGGAAGGCAGCTCCTCCTGATATGTTAATTGCAGGGTACTTAAGCACTAAAAGATTAACATAAAACCCTTTGGAAACAAGCTAATAGTTTATGATAATTTGAGCATGGCCTTTGTCTGTCTATCACTACATTGCCCGTAGCAGTAATTTTATCAAGGGGCTGTAAAAGATCATTTAAACAAGTTCACTTGCAGATAATTAATAGAAGAAACTGTATTATGCAATTGAGCCGCACTGGCACCATTAACAACACAGCAACTAAGCTATAATTAAAGTATTTTATTTTATTAACCTATTCATAACGTGAGGCAAATGATGACACAGAGCAGCTTCTCCAGCCCCAGCGCTGTCACCAGGGCGATTAGATTCACTGGGTTGTCTGCTTTGTTAGTGCAAACGAATGAGGCCGTTCTATCAGCACCCAACGCTCTCAGAACAACAGGTGAACATCAGTGAGACGAGATTCCACACAGCTGAAAGTGGAATTTACACTCTTCACCACAAACAAGACATTTAGACTGAGACCGTTTTAACCTGGATTTGAACCTGTGCCTGGTGATCAGAGAGCAGAACGATCCATATGGAAACCATATCAATGTCAAGCTATGTGTAAAGGCAGCAGCTATTGATTAAAACATGAATCCCTCAATATTTTAATGGATAATGTTGGGATTAAATTTAAGATAAGATAAGATAAGCCTTTATTAGTCCACACAGTGGGGAAATTTCAGTGTTACAACACACAAGTAGGTACAGAAGTGAGAGAACAGATAACTTATCGAAGACTTAAAAAAACCAAAACTCTTAATAGAGGAGCTCTTACAAAAGAAAAAAGAAAACTCTCGGAAAAAAAAATATATTTTTAATAAAAGTAAAAAAAGAAAATAAGAAAATAGTAAGTAACATTCTTATTTACAGCAGTTGTATGGACATATTGCACCAATATGATTTACATTATGTCAGGGTATTGCACATGAATATGACAGCATTGCCCATTGTCTCAAATGTAGTATCAGTTGTCTTTCAATATTGGTAGCAATTGAGGTTGAGCTGTTTTTTCATCTTTATTGTCCCTGAAAGTCATGGCTAGGGCGCACTGATCCAGCTCTTTCTGCTCCAATACTGTTTATGATACCAACCAGGATTTATTTACTTAAACACAAATACTGTATAACAAAACAGATCCAAAACAGTTATTTATACTTCAAGTAAATACAGACCAGCTTTGTAAAATGTTCAATCATTGTGAGAAAATATCCAGTACTAGTATCATATCAGTGCATCCTTAGTCAAGATGATAAGAAGTTATTTTACCCCTTTATGATGCATATTTGATATTCAAATTTGGCATATCATCAAAAGTACACAACCCAGTCATGAATCTAGCATATTACTAAAACAACATGCCTGAAATGAAAAAAAAAAAAACAACAACAACAAAAAACTGGCGATATTCAAAAGTGAGCCCCCCACCACTACTACATAATAGTGAACATGGTTAGACAAGAAGCTGGTCTCAAGTGACCATTCAATCTATTATTAAGAGCTTCTTGATAAAAGCGACACGAGGACAACACAAATTGACATCCAACTTTTGAAACATGTAATCGTGTACATATGTTTGTGAATACATAATTACCCTTCGCTGTCTGCTGTCATAAGTGTACAAGTGTTTTTGAATCCTGCATATTCCCAACCCTCCGAGTGCTTGATAGAGACACAGTGGCCCCTCCAGACACACCGCCCTCTCCTCTCATGAATTATACAAAAGTCCTTTCACCCAACCGCTCCAATAGCTATTCATTCATCTGCATACCTGGAGCCTGGCGAAATGATTGGCCCACCATTACTACAGGAAAAAAGAAAAAAAAAAACGGCAAAGAGAAATGTTCCCCAAACAATTTTCCTCAAAATGAGACAGGAATGATTCTGTTCTTTTCAGCTGTGCAGACAAGCCCGCGTGCATAATGATGTTAGCGTAATGGGGTGACAGATAGACCGGAGAGCATGACATTAGCATGAGAAACGCTCCGGTGAACAGGCACTCAGCTGTGCACCACCGAGGACCCCCCCCCCACACACACGCATGCAACGGCCCCACCAGCCTGACAAATGAAGACATGGCACCTTTAGGCACGCCAATGTAGCCTCGCACTTTAGCAAACATGTACGCTAATGACTGAGGGAGAGCCGGCGACCGAGTTGGAGAGGCCGCTATCTCCGTCCGATTAGTTGGGAATAAGATGGTTGGAGGTTTGGTGGGAGGCAGAGGAGGGAGGACGTATTCAGAGGAGATTGAATCAAAATAATTACTTAGGAAGGCGAAATTTGGAGCAGGTTAGTTTCAATCAGACATTTCCCTAACTATAGAGAAGAATAAGAAGAGAGGAAATGCCAAGAACAACAGAGATGTTAGTGGTACAATACAAATAATCTGAGAGTTACAGTACTCAAAAGCACTGCCATATTTGGGACAAGGGGCAGAATTTAGCACTAACTACAGTAACAAGATATTCTAATACAATATAAATGTGTATCATTAGCTCAGAACAAATACCTATATAACACAAAACATATGGGTGCATCAAATGCTAAAGAACTATGAATAAAAAATCTAAATATAATTAAAAGTATAGTTATTCTGGAGAAAGATTAAGGTTTACCATTCCTACAAAAATGCCCCAGACCATTTCAAATAATGTCAATACAGCAACAAGCTGGGACATACTGACTTCTTATTAGTACATTATGTGTTTCTCTCTTAAGAGTAAACTTTAAAAGCAGGTCTTTTCATTAAAATTAGTGCTTGAGTGTTTCACAACAGTTATAAAACAGTGCACACATTTAACATAAATGCAAGTGTGTGTTAACAATGTGCCAAAGAGTTTGTGAGCGCTAGGGACTGGTTTGACTTTCTCCTTTTGCAGCGTGAAAATCAAGTGCCCCAGCTTTAATATAACAAAATATGATTGCTAAACGAATATATCTTCTATGTTTATAAGAAATGACGATCACCAGAATGTCAGGCCCTTGATTCCAGAGCTTTGACGGACACGGCGCTCACACGTGACCCTCCTGTAAACATTTATCTCGCTGCTGGAGTATGTCTGTGTGGGCCCCGGCTTCTCCCTGCTTTTATCTGCTCCGTGACAAGACAGCCTGTAATATACAAGCATCTGCAGCTCCTCTTCAAACACTAGCCTTATCTCACGCCAGCGCATTTCTCCAGCCCAGCGAGAGTGTCCCAAGACCTCACACATCTCCTCGCGGCGTCCCCGGGCTGGATCAAACACAGGGAGAGTGTGTGTTTACGAGAGCGCGGGGCAGGACAACAGGGTGACAGCAAGCTGACGCACCTCGTCTGCCCCAGTCGGAATAGTTGGACGAGGGGTTAATGCCGTCGCACTCAACACAAATGGACGCGATCGCTCTTCATCCACTGACTCAAACATAACTGTTGAGACTGGAGATAAACACACATCTGTCGGTTTCAGGGGGAATTTATTCTACATGAGGATTAAGATGAAAAGTGAATGAGGTTTCAGATCGGGACAAGGCAGAAGAACTAACATGACTCAGGATTAGAGGGGTTTGGACAATAATAAATGCCGGAATGTCATCTTGGAGTGGATGTGTTTGCTTGTTAGGCAGATGATGTCTTGGAAACTATCAAGGCGTTTCCAAGCTAGCTAATAAACTATAATTTGAGGAGCAGGGCCTGTCGTCCAGACTGAAATCCAGTGTATGGGATTTATAGTCTGGTTACCACTCTCTTTTCTATCTCAAACAGACCCGTACAATCAGGTGTCTCTGTTTTATATATCACACTCTGCGTCGGTTTTGACACAAACGGACCACATGTTTCTCTAACTTGTCAATCTACCTGTCAATCACGCCTATTTGTAGATCAAGACTACATGTTTATTATAGGTGATCTACACAGAGTTCGTCCCACCTTTTGTCATCCTGTCACTTAACAAGCACAAGATAACACAAACATCAAGCTGCTACACACTGTCTTAGTCTAAGAATAAAACATTAATGCAAAGTAGTGTTAATGTATGGCGTTTTAGCATGAGAGCTGATTGTCTTCACTATTCCATCTGAAAAAGGTGTTCTTAAGCTTTGCTAATGGCCAAAAAAAACAAAAAAAAGTGTCCCAAAGGGTTTGAGTGAGCTAGGAATAAGATTTGATCCTTTATCTTTTCATTTAAAAATCCTATACCCTATAGTTTTCTTGTTTTTAAGATACAAAAAAAACTAGACCCTCATATCACCATGATACATTTTTGTACTGGCATCAGCACATTATGAAGACCACCAGACTGAAAACACTTTGAAATCTTTATATATTAACTTTCCTTTGAAGGCGCAGCTCCCCTCAGCACCACTTGTACCAAAGCTCTGAATGGAACAGGCCGGCGTGCTCGGAAGCAGCTCTCTGTTCTATGTTCTCCGCTCAGACGGACGCCTTTAGCAAACCTATGGGGGGCGTGCTTGTCTCTGGGGCCTGTACATATGCCCTCTGCCTCACTTCAAAGAGAGGGCACCGGGGCAACCTCACCCCCTCGCCCCCTCCCTCTAAAGGAAAGAGCCATTCAACTCCGAGATGATTCCATGTTTACGTCTCTCTAGGCCCCTCTAGCTTTCCAATTTTGTTGTTTGATTTTTGGGTGGAAGATGAATTTTGTTGAGACGAAGGTGGGGGGGGGGGGGTTGTTTTGTGGGGGTGGCATGGTTTGTTTGTCATTGCGTACGTGTCTTTGATCTGCCGTAATCAGGGACAATAGCGGGCGCTCTAAACAACACCAAACATGCTGTCATACATGAAGCATCGTCCAGTCCCTGCCAATGTAAACCATATTTGTACACGCGCATTCATCATAATCACCACAAAAGGAAGAAAAGCTTATGAGCGGTGACAACATAACAAACAAAAGTCCAAAAAAGAATGGGCGTGTGAGGGCTGGAGGAGGCTGCGACACAGGGAGGTCTAGCCTGTTCAAATCCCCTCCTTTCTGATCTCTTCATCCAGATGAAAGAGCAGCGGCGGACGGGATTACGCGGGCACAATTGTGCATTCTAGCCTTCAAAAAGAGAGAAAGGAAAAAAAAGAATTGATCGGATTTTGGAGGAGCCAAATCATTTTCAATTAAGTACATATTTTACATGTTATAATGGAAGCTACATTAGCGGTTGACTCCACCCATTGATATCTTTAAGCTCATTCTAGACTGTGAGGCGTTATTATGTCTGCAGTGCAAAACAAGATACCTACATGAGTTTAAATTACTCTAATTCAGAATATGAATCAAAATTTGAGAATCTCTTTGTCTGTATTTCAAGAATTTATGACGATTTATTTTAGAATGTATGACGAGTTTCCATACCATTATTGTTTTCTTGATTCAAGCATAATTATCTGTTCAAGATTTTTTATTTCTTTATATTTATGTAGTTGACAATTAATAGGCAAAGTTTGCTTTAATTTGGGTTATGCTGCTCCCACAGCTTAGAACACTCTTCAATCTGAACTGAAACTTTGTGAGCTGGTTTCTTTAAGGGTTTTCACTCAAAATGGAAAAAAAAGAATCTTATGAACATTGTCTGTAACTTTAAATGTAGTCCTATTTGAATGTCATTTTTTTTTTACCTGATTAAATAAAGTTTAATAAAATAAAGTCTTGACCAACGGTCTGAATTTTTTTTTCTTCTTATTTCAGCATCTTAAAAGAAGTCCAAAAATCCAGAGCAACAAATGTCAAAACTACAAAAAATTTTTTATAACTAGGATAGATTTGTCTTTCTTTCTTTTGCAGCATGCTGACAATCGGAATGAACCAGCTCTGCCACTTGTTGTTGAGGTGCCAGCCTGCCCATTTAGCAGATGCTTGACAAGGATGTTATTTGGTGCTGTGATTGAATGTGTCTTTGTGCTGGCGCGGTGCTGAATTAGCCTTGTTTGTTTGTGGAAGCCCCTGGGATCTTCTGGAGTGTCAATGTGGGTTTTGTCTTTCGGAGGGCATCCCTTTTGGTATGATAATCGATATCTAATCCAGCTCGCCAAAAGACAAACAAAGCATTAGTGTCTGCTACTGTGCGCTCAGTAAACTACCACTTACTAACGCTGATATTGACTCAGACAACAAAGACTCCACATACTGGTCCAGAGTGAAGCTTAACATCACTGTGCTGTGTGCACTTGGTTTTGGCCTCATAATCTGGTTACAATAGCATTTAATGAGGCCCAAATTATGCAAGATCCTACTTTGGCAACTGTCCCTTATATCACTTATTGCCATGTTCATTTGTATAGGATTTTAGTTTAGTCTATAGCAGGGCTAGTCAACATAAGGCCTGGGGGCTAAATCAGGCCCTCCAAGTAATTGAATCCGGCCCTGGTTTAATTCTGGGTTAGCAGTAGATTAGATCTGGTTTGGTCTTGGGTTTAGTCCTAGTTTAATTCTGGTTCAGACCTGGTTGGTTCTATTCTACTCCTGGTTTAATTCTGGTTCAGTTCTTGATGGCCAATTTTGCAAAACAATGTTGGTAAACCATTTTATATACTATTTTATTGTATTAACTGATTATTGGAACAGTGTTGGAGATATTTTATGCAACCCAAAATGTTGTCACAGTGGCGTATTGTGCACGTCCTTATGTATATCTGGATGACAATATCCCCAGTCCTTGGGCTTTATTTAAGCGGAACAAATGAGTAGATGAGAGTGGCATATTAGGTGAACCTGGGCGTGGCTGTAGTCAAACTATGCAAAGTGTGCTTTAACAACTGCAGAACAACATGCAAAATAATAAGTGTACAACAAGTTACTTTACTGAAAGAAAAATACTAAAAATAAAGGCAGGAATTCTGTTTAAATTATCAATCAAACGTTTACATAGTACATGGAAACAGTGCAAAAGCTGCTTATTAGTGCACATTAGTGTTGTCAGGATAGTACAAGTTCAAATGTGACACGGAAATACTTTGCCAATTTTGATACCATAATGATAATAATGCTCTTTTTTTGACAGTAGACAGTTATTGTGTATATAATGTATACTATACTTTATTACTGACTATTCAACACTTGTTTACATCTTATTTACGTCCAATCATTAACTTGGGTTGATCAAAGTTCCCTTTGTCTAAAGCCGTTCATCTTGAAGACGAAAGGTTCTTTGTTGCATCACACTGTTGCAACCATCCACACTTTAACTCAGCTTTATCTCTTCTATGGAGGCCTTACCAAGCCGAGTTCTCTCCCAGGCTTCTAATCACCTCTCATTACACGCCTGTGATCCCTTTGTACACCACAGCTGATCATCTTTATCTGGGGCTGTAATTGCTTGTGAAAGATGCCTTCTTTGATTCCGCCCGCATGCCAAAGCGCTTTGAAGGCAGCGAGTATCGAGGTGTGTCATGTGTGTCTGTCTGCCCCGGCTCATTCACCTGCTGAGGACCAAGCCAGCGTGTATGAAGGATCTCTCATCAGCTCAGGGAGGGGAGGGGTCAGCCAGACGCTCGCTCTCAAATGCACATTCATACGACGCAAGAGGTTTAGCATTTGATGTATTTATAATAATCAGTTTTATATAACACTGGTGGGGCACTTGGATGTGGCTTTTCTTCATTCTGCGCCCACAGAATTGTTTTGCTCACACAATACAAGGTAAAGTGGTGAGTGAAGAGTTAATGTAGTCTGCACAGGTCGAATGATGATGATTAAACTAGTCAAAAACTAAAATCCACAGATTTTCAACTTCAACAATTACAATCTTTATCTTGTAAGAAAATTCCCTGTCCATGGATGACATTAATAATGTCACCACTTTTAGACTGCGAAAACATAATATCCAGTTATTTCAAAAAAAATATATTCCATGTGAATAGGTCCATTAATTACAGCTATATTAACTATAAACCAGGTCACAACAGCTGCGTTTTTAACCTTTAGGAGGTGATATTACTATTCTAGTCTGTTTTACATCTCAGTTGTAAATTAAAGGCTCTTTAAAATTACATCACACAAATACAACCAATAGAATGTATTTGGTTCAAAAAGTGACCATGATAAGCTAGACTTTCCACTAGTCTCAGGTCAGTCTTTTTTCAAACATTAAAAATAGAATAAGTCACGACTCCTCTCCCGTGGCCCGCTTTGAAAATGCCATCGTTTGTTGCTGCTCGGAGGTTGTGTACTCACTATGTTGGGCTTGTTCACTGTCAGTGTTTAACCTTTTCACTGTGATGTCTGGCAGACCTTTAGTGGCCACTGCTGTTACTGTCTGCGCTGTATGCACTGGCTCAGGAGGAGAGCACTGGTGCGACCCGCACCTCGGGACTTCATCCAAACACGGCACAATTAGATAATGGCGCCGTTTCATCTCAGTAACAAATTTATCAGTGGTACTGGTAGTGGCCGATATGTGCTCATTGTTAAGCCGGTGTCGTGGACGGAGAGAGTGAAGCAAGAGAGACACGGAGCGCTGCCCTGACAGAATCTAATCAAGACTTGTCCCAACATATTACAACTGACTTAAGCTCTATCTTAGCTCCCATTTAAGTCTCACTCACTCACCATCCAAATAAGCAGGGAGACAGAGACCAGAGGAGGCCGACAGCTCCGAGATTAGCCCTGGAGAAGCTCTCACTGGTGAAGTCCACTTCCGGCTCCAGTTCCAGTATATGCCAGCGCCGGCGCACAAAGATAATTGAGCTCTCCTGCAGAGAGGAAACCAACCTTTATCTGCCGCACTACTATTTACTGACATTAAGAATGATAATATCAATCAGCGCACTGTCAGCAACCCAAGTGGGCTGTGAGCAGAACAAAGGCACCACTGTCTGCTCTTTGAAACGCTTACAAGGAGATGTTGATGTATCTGCCATTCAGGTGCAAACAATGTCATCAGCACAGCCCTGGAGCAGGCCTCCAGCCACACCCAGTGATGAGTAAAGCTGCCCTGGGCCTTCCCCGCACTGCTCAGGGACAGAGGCAGAGCTGACGGGGTAATGAGCCTGCAATCAGCACAGCAGCATCCTCTCCTGTGGAACATGAGGCACACACTACACCTACAGAGGGATGAGCAGAGGAAAACACAGCACAGCATCAGGAAGCCTCTGTGTAATTACTGTTGGCCATCTTTCAGCGCCCCCCCCCCCCTCTGGAGAGAGATGTGTGACAACATATGACAGTAAAGCCAACAGGCTTTCCATACCAAATAATGGAATCCATCATGAGTGAGGCAGACACACCTGTCTGCCTTTGAGAACAATGCCACACTGCCTATTTATTAGGTGCCAGAAAAGTTTATGTTTGTTCGGTGACAGTGACAGCAACTTGATCCTTTTCATTTTGTGGAGGGATGTGGAGCAGCGGGAGGAGGAGGAAGTCTGACTCACATTCTCTGTGGCTTTTTCTTCCTGATAGCTGTCTGCACAGAGTCACACACAAAATAACAAAGGCTGTCAGTCTGCAGCCTGCACTAATTCTCTTTCTCCTTTGCTAAAAGATTCACATTACACTCTTCTGACACAGCGTCCAGGATCCTTCACTCGTCACTACATTAGCACAAGTGAAATGCAACGCAAACCAGGACTGATTCAATTATTCAGACCTGTTTGATATCTTTATCCAGCATGAACTTAAGTGATTAATAATGGGAAACACAGCACATGACTGGCACCATGTGCCACTACCACTTTTAACAAAAGTATGAGGAACTATCAATTAAACTGTTCCAACAAGTCTACAGAAATGCCATGGCTTAGTCTGTGTTCACCTGGTAAATATTCTATAAACAAGATGTCTCTGAAATTAAATGTGTTCTGTTTTTAGGATATAGGATCATATATTGTAGTGTGATACATACGTTCTAACCGTGAACAGTGCCACATTTCCTATACAAAGAGTTGTTTCATGGCTTCAGCGGGCTTGTCGGCAGCCATGTTGATGGAGCGTCCCTGTCTGTCATGTGAACAGTTCATAATTAGGCCTCCTTCTGCACAGAACACTGTGGCACAGTGACAAAAGCCAGTGGCAGCGAGGTGCTGCATTCTAAACAGCCTGACCAGATGATTAATGAGAGGGCCAGCGAGCTAAAGCTGCAATCTTACACACAGACAATGGCTGTCCACACAGCTGCCTGCACACAAAACTCCAACCAAATCCAACAAGACAAGCCCTGTCCCTGAGCAGAGAGTGGCAGGAGTGGAAACATGTTAAGAGAATACATTATTGAATGTGCACCAAGAGCTTCTGAAGACTTGATTTAACCCTGCAGCACTCTCATCTATATTTTGACATGATGAGTTGGATGTGGGGTCAGTTTGGTGCTAAAGGTTGTCCAGGGCACCATGCAGACACTAGATAATTGAATCATTTGTGGACTATTCTTAGGCCCAAATCTCATTAGCACAAACATCTTGTTGATGAGTGAGCGCTTCACACAGGCCTCTCTGTATAACGTTTATCCAGGCTCCAATAAAAGCAAGCACATGATTTTTGTGGTAAAAGTAGCCGTGCTCTAATACATTCAGTTATGTTATTGGAAAAGTGGGCTATTTACAATGTCAGCAGCCTTACAAGCGTACATTAGCTTCCAAAAGGCACATTGCTCCTGCTTGTTTTCATTCTAAATTTCAGGCTTGACTCTTGACAGCCTGTCAGTGTTGTCCCGGCTTCCTTCACCTGCTGCATGTCACTGCTCAATGATATAGGCTGAGCACTTTACTGCTAATGTCACCCTTTGCCATTTGAAAATTATACTCATCAGGACCTACACAGCCAATCAATCACAGGCTGTCAGCCCAGAGATAACAGCACTGACAAAACACACTATCTGTTTGGTTCAAGGGAAAGTTCCCAAACAAACAGGGCTGCTCGATTCCACTGCGGCCCACAATTATATGAATATTTGGGGCAGGTTTTTCCATTTGATGGGCCTTATTCTGGCAGCTCTGTCGCTACTACATGTCCTTTTAATGCCTCTGACAGGGGGTTATTTGCTCCCATATATGGTTTCTCTCCAATTACATTGTGGCGGGTGCAGGCTGAGGGCCACGCTCACCTCTTTGACTACTTCTTCCTGTGGCTGCACTATATTTTTCATCTTTTTGGATTCTATTAGAGGAGGACTCTCATTTGTTTGTCCTTGGTCCAAAGTGTTGTTTAACACCTGACAAGCATCAAGGCCACAATGCCAGCTGCTATTGCACAGAAAACTGAGGGTGAACTTTTCATTCAGGAAGAAAGAGTGTAATATTCTTAGTTTGTGAGGAAAACATTTTGGGTTCAACACTAAAGAGCAGCAGCATCTTCCAGAGCACTGGCATGGACTAAGCACGCACACTTTCTTAATTATGAGCCGTGTTTGAAGCAGAGTAGTTAATGTGCGCTCAGTGCTAATGTGTACAAAAACACACTAATTAGGATAAGGGAGAAGAGTGAGTGTGGCTGTTTACTGCAATCAGCCTGATCAAAGACAGTAAAATGATACCAGGGGACTGATATGTGAAATCTACAACACTCCCAATCAATAGAGCCCAAACAGACAGCATTTGTGAGCATAGCTTCAAGCTAAGTAGGATGCCAAATGCAGGGACTGCCATTGATAGCACGATGAAAAATGCATGATTTCAGAGAGAGCACTCTTTTATCTCGCAGCCCGGATCAATAGTGGGAAGAGGTTACAGAATCAAAGTTGTTTGTGCCGTACTTAACTGACACAGTTAAAACATCTGAACACTATTTGGGAGAGAACAAAGAGTGCTAAAAGACAATAGGAAGCGAGCGAGGTGAACTTCTTTTACATTCAGGAGCCGATATCAGACGGAGAGTGTACAGGACACCAGGAGTCAGACTCATTTTCAGCTGACAGCCTCTACACGGCTCTGTGATTAGGCGCTTTGTTTCCCGTTTGAGCTGCAGCAGGAGAACACAGCACGCTAATGTTTATATTTAGAAAAGCCAATACATGTAAAAGAAAACATGAATCATTTACAGCAACATGATCTTATTTAAAACATATACGCAATGCACTACTACCAACATACAACATGAGCTTTGAGCCAGAAGTTTGACTTGGAGGCAGAAATAGATTATTTAATGTGTTAATTGGCATAATTAAAATTAAATCAACACACATGTTTTAGACTCATATATCAGGATTATAGTGTTAGTCGATTAGTCACAATGATTCTGATTAATTGTTGCAGTTTGACTTAAGACATTTAAAGTCTACCAACCACAATAAATATGCACATTTAAAATATATCATAAATCTGACACAATGAGGAGCTCCATAGGGGATCAGAACCTCTGACTTCAGGAATGCATGTCACATAGATTTTTTCCCATAAACCTTTTGTAATAGTTCAATGTTCAATGCCCAAACACATAATGTTATTTCAAATATTTACAGTATATCTGAAAATACAATAGCGTTGCACATGCGTGGTTGCTGCTACCGAATGTCTATATCCTCTCTATCCCCATTTCACGCTACAACTGCCCTGTCAAATAAACCCTTTGGGCTAGAAAAAAAATTCAAAAAACAGGAAAAACATGAAAGAGTAATTTCCTTCTGGAGAGGTGGGCGGGCACGTTTGAGCTCCAGTGATTGGTCAGTACATTCTTCTAACTAAAAAGTCAATAAGTCTTTGTTGCCTCAAAGAGAGCTCTAGACTTACATGTATACACAGTCCAAACCTCTCTCTGACCTCTGTGCTAACTGTGGACATATAGTGTTTCATAAAAGCTCTTTTGTGAATATGATTAATGAGTATTTTCCCATCCTGTAATAAAATGAATATTCAGGCCCACGGAGCGTATGTGAGTGTGGACCAGAGGCGGCGTCTGAAAGAGCTAATTATACTGTACGTCTGCAGGGTGACCTCCCAAACAGAGGACAGAGGACAGAGGAGCAGCTTTCAGCACAGGCTGGACCTGTGTGTCTGAGAGAGGGGGACAGGAGACACACTGGAGGACACAGGAGACACACAGGAGGACACAGGAGACAGGCAGGAGGACACACGGGAGACTCACCGGTGGACACACAGGAGGACACACAGGAGACAGGCAGGAGGACACAGGAGACAGGCAGGAGGACACACAGGAGACTCACAGGTGGACACACAGGAGACTCACAGGTGGACACACAGAGGACACACAGGAGAACACAGGAGGACACAGGAGACGGGCAGGAGGACACAGAGGAGACTCACAGGTGGACACACAGAGGACACACAGGAGAACACAGGAGGACACAGGAGACAGGCAGGAGGACACACAGGAAAACACAGGTGGACACACAGGAGAACACAGGAGACAGGCAGGAGGACACACAGGAGACTCACAGGTGGACACACAGAAGACACACAGGAGAACACAGGAGGACACAGGAGACAGGCAGGAGGACACACAGGAGACTCACAGGTGGACACACAGGAGACTCACAGGTGGACACACAGAGGACACACAGGAGAACACAGGAGGACACAGGAGACAGGCAGGAGGACACACAGGAGACTCACAGGTGGACACACAGGAGAACACAGGAGGACACACAGGAGAACACAGGAGGACACAGGAGACAGGCAGGAGGACACACAGGAAAACACAGGTGGACACACAGGAGAACACAGGAGACAGGCAGGAGGACACACAGGAGACTCACAGGTGGACACACAGGAGAACACAGGAGGACACACAGGAGAACACAGGAGGACACAGGAGACAGGCAGGAGGACACACAGGAAAACACAGGAGGACACATAGGAGGACACAGGAGACACAGGAGGACACACAGGAGACACACAGGTGGACAAGAGACAAACAAGAGGACAGACAAGAGGAAACCTCATTCAGTTTTTCTATAAGTTAAACATGTTTCTTTACCATTGGGGCGTCATTTTAAATGTATTTAAAATGATTCTTATAAAGTAACTAACCGTATATCAGGGCTGGACAATATATCAGAAATCCATATTGCAGTATTTGTGATATGGTAACGAACTAAGCTTTTAGGAGAAAATAAATAAAAACATGAATGGACTGATAGTGACCTTCACAGATGAGTTTGAAAAGTAAGTGGATTCCTAACCTGATCAGCATTTAAAAGAGAAAGGGCTGCAGCAATAAAAGAGAGAGTATGAGCCTTTAAACTCTTAATGTTTGTCATTTTTTAAAAGTATGTGGGGAAAATTAAAGTGAACTTGACTTCCAAGGTCCATCTGACAGAAATGTGTTGTTTTTAAAATGAAAGCCACGAAAAAGGCAGATGACAGTGACTAATACATGCATATATTTGTTTTAATGTCACTGAAAGTAAACTGAAGTTATACAAATGCATATTCAAATATTGCAGTAGCTCACAGCCATAAAGTACTGAAATATCACAGTCATTTCCAGTATCGTGCAGCCCGTACTTTCTATACCGTGTGACGATGTTGTTAAACACACATCTGTAAAGCCCAAATCCAGCTTGTCGTGTAGCAGTGGACTCAGGTCTGACCCGAGACTGTGACAGCGCTCGTCCAGACAGAGGTCAAGAGAGAGACTGAGAGAGAGAGATATAGAGACAGAGAGAGAGAGGAGAGATAGAGACACTCGCGGGCGATCGAGGCAGACACAAAGAGCCGCAACATGAGAGACAGGCCAGACAGTGGAGACAGCCCCACATGAAAGTGAGTGAGGAAGACTGACACGCTGAAGAGCCCCGGCCACAGAGGGACCCGCTCGCCCCGCTAACAGATACCAAACACACGGCTAACCGCTAGCAGCAACCCTGTCACCGGGGCCCAAACAAGCCCGTACACACACACCTACACACACACCTACACACACCTACACACACACACCTACACACACACAACACTCTACTCTATTCTTCTGATGGAGATAAGATGTATAAATTATGAGCAGCTGACAAAGTGTACTCCAGTGCCGGCGGCGCGTCATCAATCATCTGCCCTGTGTGTCAGCAGGTAACTGACGTGGCCCCCGGAGGCACATGGGCCCCTGTGAGGTGTGTGCAAACTGTGTGTGTGTGTGTGTGTGTGTGTTTGAATTTTGAATGGAAGGAGAGAGCAAACAGCTGATTCAGTCCTCACTCGGAGCGCAGAGAGGAGAAAGAAAAGCAGAGAGTTGCACAAACCCAGACAAAAACAAGAAGAGTTGTTGTGTTTGAAGTCTTCCCTGTTACAGCTCGGGGTTGTGTGATGTGCTGATGTGCTGATGTGCTCAAGTCAAGTCTGAGCAGCTTCTGTAAACTTCCAGGGCAACTACTATAATTACATAAGTTTGAGGTGTAGACAAGAACTAAAGAAGGAAGTCATTTCTATTTGAAGCTACAATTTAAGAGCAAGAATGATAACCTATTCTTACTATTTGCATTTTAAGAGTGTATTCTCAGCTCATTTTGCGTCATCAAAAATCAAAGTCAAAGACAGAAAGAGTAGACCTTTAACTTGGCCATTTTCAGGAAAGTGCATTCACCTTCTCTCTTAAACTTCACATCAATCTTTGCAAGTTTTCTATATGACCCTGGCAGAAACCCAGGTGTGAAAAAAAAGGATAAATAATAAAAATGTTAAATCCGCTTAACACTGGAGTGAACTGCACTCCGAAGAACAGCGAGAAGAGTTGGCGCGGGGATAAATATTTGGAGAAATCAAAACAGGGATCCCTCGCGGACACATCAGCCTTAAAACCTGCAAGTGCACAATTACACAAGGTTTGCGAGGACGGCCCAGAGCAGGTAAGCTGGTGCACGATATCGATCTGTTGTCTTTGAGCCTCCTTTAAGACGTGGAGCGAGAAGCAGCAACGTTCTGCTTCTCCCCGTGGGGACCAAACAGAAGGAGGCCTGTCATGTTTTTGGGTGATGGGCTGAAAGACTGGAGGCGTCCGGGAGCAGCAGGCTTTTCCTTCCCTCCGTAAACAAACCTCTGAACACAAACAGTTCCACCCCGCCGTGAGGGAAGACGGGACAGTGAGAAGACGAGACAGGTGTCGGGGAAGAGTGACGTGTGTAGGACGAGGGGGCATCGCCGCGTCCCAGACAGGCTTTTAAGGCGGACATTTTCGGATCCCTTCATGAATAATGGAGAGGCGCCATTAGCTTTAGTTAGAGGTATCAATGATGCTATTGTCTTTAAGGGGTAAGTCCGGGGATACTTTATCTTTGTCGGAGAAAAGAAAGATGTCTGGAATCTGTCTGACAAAGGCGCTCAGTGGTGGTGAAATGTGATGAGTCTGACAGGATGTGCTCTCTTACTCGAGGAGATAGGTGCACAGGCAGTCCTTTAAGCCCAGGTGTGACGGGAGATGGAGCGCGGCCCACCTCTCCGGTTACACTTAAGGCTTGTGCTGCTCGTGTCTCGGCTCTTGTCCGGAGTCGTACCAGGCCAGTTGGCAGGGAGCGAGATGCTCCCGTGTGCCCACCCCATCTGCCTAGTGCGTGGATACAGCGGATCAGGTGACGCCGCGGGGACACCTATTATCAGATCATATTAAATGTCTGGGTTTACAAGTGCACGGCTTTACCTGATAACTACGTGGAGACGCGGAGGGAGGGGAGTGTGGGCGGTTCATGCACTTCTCACTGGAGGGGAGGAGTACATGGACATGTTCTGCGGACTCAATGGATGGATTATCAACTTATAAGTTAACTGGAACACAAGACGCACAAAAGCAAAACCTACCTACGTGTTTTCAATTTTCTGTTTTACTTTCATATTATAAAAACATACAGACCAGAGAGAAAACATACAAAATTAAAATATCACAGATAAAAAAGTCATACATCTCCGTGTTAAAGTGTTTTATTTGGGTGTTTTTTTTTTCCTGCAGTACATTCCATAGGTATCTATCTATTGTTTCCATTGTCTGTGATTTATGTCCCAGATACATAGTTTTCAAATCAAATGGACATAACAAGCTTTTCAATTCTGTATTTTATTGCTTTCACTGTGACATCTTAATACTGATTTTGGATTTTGTTTTCTTTTTCCGTTCAGTAATTGTGAAAGTGCTTTATAAATCCAGATTTCCTATTATAGGGAAGAGGCACTACAGTGGGTAGGTCACATTTGCTGCTTTAACCTCCAAATCCCCCCCTTTTGGGCCAATGGATAAAATTTAGAGTTTAGTTTACTAGGTCAGAAAGTCTTAAAATGTAAGCTTTAAAAAGAATAAAACTGATTTTCCTGCGGTTTGGACTTTTTGTTCCCCTTAAACTTCCAACACAACGTCATATGGCTTACACCTACATTTGCAACTTTTTGAATGTTAAGTTCCAAGTTGCCTTTGTGAGGTGGTTTGTTTAATATATGATAACACAAGTAAATTAAAAGGCAGATAAATGGCACTGGTGACAGAAACTGAGTCACTGTTTGCACTCACTATCTTTGTTCTTTCTGCACTCACTCCATCACATGAATAAAGCATGGTTACAGTAGCACAGCGGCTTTGTTCCTGACAGGTGAAGACAGTACGATTAAAATGAAATGACTCACTAATGATGACTAACAGTACATCTCATGGGATCTCTCATTACTGACCTTAAAGCTTACCAAAGGCACTGTACACATAAGTCAGGCTTATTTTGGAACAAGGCGTTTCAAATCTGACAACTCAAACGCCAACTGCAAATAGAAGCAAAATTAGATAGTCAAGAGGTTAACACAGCTTTTGATGAATTCCGAGAAAAACAACTCACTTGATACTTTTGCAGCTTTGTATTAAAACGAATTACGTCCGTTTGCAACATTTCTACAAGATAAACAGCTAAATCAAAGTGAGTATCAATGGCTGCCAATCGCTAATAGTCCGTCTGAATGATGGATGAGAGCTGTTCAAGTGTCACTTGACCCTGGTGACCTCCGCGGTGACCTCTGCTGCACCCTGGTCATTATTTCACACAACCACATTTAAACAAGTAAGCCAGGCCAGCTTTGTTTCAGGTCCACTCCATCTGGTGCTTTATAGTCACTATTTTTTAACATCCATTTGCTTATAGGTCTATTCAGAACTTAAGAGTAGAGGTATGGGAGTAAAATGGCTCTCGACCAGTGGAAACACAAGTACAAGAGGCTGTTGAGGGAGGGTTGTTAGGCAAAGGGCAGACATAATGGTGGGAATGAAAATAGAGAGGGGTATGGATGTTACGAGTGGTGCATGTTCTAAGAGCTACTTCAAATCTATACGTGACAAAGTGCTACAAAGAATACACTGAGAAGAAATGAAATGTTTACTTTTGTGGAGTGAATTTTGAAATAAAGTGCACATTTTAGTAGGAGGTCCTTATAGTTCTTTAGATTAAGAGCATCATTGATTATCAGACGTTACAGTTTGATGACAATTTGAAGAACTACAGACTCCACGCAGAATAGGAACCTTGAAATTGAATGTGCAAATTAAAAAAATCATTTGTAACAACACTTTCTATTTTCGCAGTCGACATAAGCTCTACATTGATGATCGTCATATGGATTTACATAAGCCCGACTGTGCTTCTGCTCCCCACAAGTGCTCACTTTGTCACTGAGGGCAGCTGTAATAACAAGTGTAGTACGTAAATAAACTTACATCACGAGCTATGCAACTTAATAGTCCATCTATTACCACTGGTGACGTGTTATTTTAAGGGTATTATGGACACAATAGACATACGTACTCTACTGTCTATGACACAAAGCACAATAAAAACAAACTTAAAACTATATAAAATTCAAATTCCTTTCAATGGCATTTTTCAAATGGCTCGGAAAGCTCCCTGATTGACTGTTTACACTAGCCGTAATGAAGCCTTTCTGTTTGACTGCTCTGTACCAACAACTCGGCGCGCTATAAATCATTCCCAACATGTTTTTTCTACATGAAAAGCTTTCCTTAGGCTAAATGCGTGTGGTGCTAATATTATTGAAATGCTCCGCTCGCACTCTGTCACCTGGGTGTGAGGCTCCTGACAGCCTAAGCCCTAAATGCAGCCCATTTGACGGCTTAATCCTGTGAAAAAGCGTCTCCTTTTGTCTCCAGGGGTGGAAAGGTCACGCCGACGGCCTGGCTTCCTTCAAAACCTTACAGTGAGTATTCTTGCGCTCTTGATCGCCTATAAGCAAAACATGCTGTAGCAGCCTTCGTGAGCTACGTTCCCGACCTGGCGTCCTCCCGCCCGCATGCAGGAGGTGTCAGCGGTACCAGTGTGAGCGGCTCCCCTCTCGCCTGACCTGCACATAGCCCTCGGGGACATTAATTATAGAGCGGGAGACTTGTTGAGAGGAAAGAGGCAGCGTACACAGACAGACACACAGACAGTCAGAGGAGGCAGAGATGAATGTGCAGATGTTGTTACAGGAGCTGTCACGGCGGCGCACAGAGAGGTGATGGGAAGGCTTCACTCGATCAGGTTACCCATTCATCACTGGGGCAGGCGCAGGTTTGGGAGGGCACCCACGGGGACAGACTTTCTCACATGGATTACATTTGAAACTTGGCTGTCGCAAGTGGGAATTTATGGAGGCGTTTGAAACTGATATTTTTTTTTCACATTGTTGGAAGTATAGTCAAACGGGTGACCAAAATGAACACCAATGTTTTTCCTCATATTGAACCATCTTTATTTTATTATTTATTTATTTTCTTAAGGATTCTTAAGGGCCCGTAGGCTTTGGGCAGGACAGTGTAGCGTGAAATGGGGACGAGATTGGGGAAGGACATTGCAGCAAAGTCGTGAGCCAGATGTGTGCTATCCTCTACCACTCTGAACAGCACCGAACAACCTTGATGTTCAATTAAAAAAAAAAAATGTCTAATAAAAATGACTTTTAACACTATTATACAGAAGATGAACATGAAAACATCTGTGAATTTCCCTTTACAAAGACTGAACTCTGCTCCTAATCACAGGCTTTTACTGAAAGAGAGACCACTCAGTTAAGAAGAGCCAAAAATTAATGAATCTCAATTAAAATGTGACTAATTACCCAGCCCCTCGGTCAAGTGTGAAAAAGAAAAGTCTACAGCTTCTAAAACTGAAAAATAATTAGTGCACCAAATCTTTTTGTATATTGCTGTTTTATTTCTAGTACTATAAATTGCAGGGACCGTGTAAGTGTTTAAGTCAGAACATTGTTGGAGAAAACTTTGGCTTAGATTGGCTGGAATGTAAAGGACTAGAGCAGCTGTGGCTACAGTAACTTAAAAATGCTTAAATATCCAAAAAGGGTTAAATAAAACTGATATCAACCAATCGTGAACCAGGTAGGTCCAACAACACCAATTCTACAATTAGGGTCGCAAGAGTCAGCATCAAATACAAGAGAAAAAAGTTCAGTGTTTATTGGATTCTTGTTAAAAGCACCTCTAAAACAGAACTAGTTTCCTAATTCTGATGACAGACTGTTTTAGAGTATATCTGTACTTGGCAGTGCAGAGATTGCTCAACTACAAGGACAATAGTCGAGTGCACAGTCACTTTCAGTTTGTAAGTACAGTACAATTCTGTTTTTTCACGGTGGCTTATGAGGCTGTCAAATGAGTTTAAGATGACAAGTATTGCACCAATATAAATCCATACCTGATAATGACATCTCACAATCTTGACTGCCGAAATGGTCTAAAAATTCACTTTTCCCTGTATCTGTACCATCCAGTCCATGGCCTTGTATAAAACCGCCCAAAGACAGGAAGGAGAAAGATGAATGGTGTAGTTATTAAAAGTGTCACTGTAAATCTATGCCCGGCTGTCAGACGTGAAATATTAGTCCATGTCAGCGTGAAGTATTGTTTCCCTGTTATTATCGGGGACTTGAAAGCAGCATGCAACCTAAAACCAGATCTTCTATTTGTGTGTGTGTGTGTGTGTGTCTGCTGCCAGATATGTGATAAGGCCTCATGGCTGCTCTGGGGAAGCTGTCCGGACGCCTCGGTCGACACAGCGAGCGCCGACATGTGCCACGCCGTGATCAGAGCCCGGTGTCCAAACAAATGTGTTCTTCTCCCACACATTAGCGCGTTAGATTAGACCGGCGCGGGTCACCTGATTCCCCAAACGTCTCCTCCGGCTCCTGTTTCTAATGGATTTCACGAAACGCAGAGGGGTCGGCCTGTTTGAAGGTTACCCCTGTCTGCGAATCAAAATAAATAACATTCAGGTGGGCAATTCTCTGTCAGCCCACTGTCTTAATGATGCCAAGTTAACACATACTAAATAACAGTGTCTCCCCACGCGCTGACAGCCTCAGAAATAATTGACCAGCATGCTCCAAACTGAGACGCAGTAGGCAGAGAATTCAATCCAGTGGCTGACAGGACCCATTGAGCGAGTCACCAAATTTTGCATTATACACAAAGCAATGTCGGGTCACGGATGCGGCCTCCTGCTAGTTATTTGTGAGGCTAAATTACCTGGCTTTCCATAATATAGTCTAGCTAACTAATTCCCTGACAGCGCAGTGTCTCATGAAAAGCTCTCAGATGTACTACCTGTCAAAAGCATGATGGACTGTTTTTTCTCCTGCGAATGCTTGGCAGCGCCTCAACTAAAAGCTCATATTCGATATCCTCTCTCGGTGCGCCCGGGACATCTCTAATTCCAGACGTGGCTGAAAATGAACAAAAACGAAACATAACCTTATTATGTTTGAAGGCTACCAGCAGTGTGTCATTTCATCCACAAGTTCCCATGCACAAAAACGACTGCTGGGGGGGTTGTTAAGCGCCGTTCTGAGGCTCTTTTGCGAATGGAGGCAGGGAAATCCATTCTCCATTCTCCGATGCGACCTTCTGTGCGCTGACAAGCACACATAGGGCAGTGTACAGAGTCCTGTCGTGTTGTTGTTATACATGTGTAAATCATTCACTTTCTGTCAGGATCGACGCTTGCGCCACAAAAGCTCACCTCACCATCGGGGTCACGGGGAAACCGGATCCCCGACGCGGACAAAGCCCAGATTTTACCTGCGCCACTGATAGCGACGACGATGACAATGGCGCGATGACGGTGTGAAGACTGCCTTGAAGCTATACCGTGCGGGTTGAACAATGCGGCGACTCACGGAACACCTCCCCCCTGGAGTTCTGTTCTTCAAAAAAAGTTCACAATGGTGTTCCAAGGTCTGCCTACCCTTTCCTTTCTTCTCTTTCCATGGCTCTGTGTTCGCATGGTGTGGCCCAACAATGACAGTAGGTGGAAACGCTAGCTTTCATTACACAAAGTATAAATAGTGTAATCTATCAGGCCTGCCAATCACGATGATTGATTATGGGCTGTCGGGGAGGAGAGTGACACATTAGAAAAGTTTGGTTAACAATGCCAGTGGCTGGTGCAAGGCGGCTGCCACCCAGTCCAGTGATTAATGTGTTGTCAGCCTGTAATCCCACACCCACGCTTAATGAGGCAAGAATTTATCATCTCGCCGGAGTGGCAGATGTCAGGGCCGAAAGGGATCCAAGTGCCGGGAAACAATATACTTTATTCTCTCTTTTTTTTACGTGTCTGACAAGCTCTGAAAACCACAAAGAGCAATACAAGTTGAGTAGAAAGACTTTTGAAACTCTGGCTGCGCTCACTGTTGCATGTTTATGAAAATGAGAGCGGTTGAAAGTGAAGTTTGGACCTCCATAGCTCTGTCAACATCTGCAGGGACAATGAGCCAACTGCAGGGGAAGTCGATGACGATGCTCTGAGGAGATGCAAACATAAATTGATTGGTGATTTGCCCAACCACTAAGCAAGCTCAAAGGGATATGCTGGCGGAGAAGCAATATGATATGCTCAATAATAGAAGCATTTATTAAGATGGGAATATAATGTAACATAACAGAAGTTTTAATAGTGTGTTGGACGTTGATGAAGTCTTGGCAATAAGATGATACAGATGGAAAGAATCCTCCATGCACTTTTTGAGTGTATTAAAAGAGTGACCACAGACCATGGGATTACGGGCTTGCAATACTCATTTCAAAACCACCATGCTGGTTATAAATCTTAAAGTTTCATTATTTTGATCATTATTTTTGGAAAATATTATTATTTTGACTTGTATTAGATGTGACAGTGAATGAGCGTCATGGGTGGGACGCATGAATGTAGAAGAAACAACAGCGGAGTTGGAGAGACAAGTAATCATAGATAAAAAAGTGTCAAACACAATTTAGTGAAAAGATTAAGAATGGAAATAGCGGTGAGATAATGTAATAATAATGGTGAGACACTTCAGGGGGATAAGAAAACAATCTTCAATTTATGGAAATCCATTTGTAACATAATTTGTAGTGTAATTTAATAAATATAACAAATAGTTGTACGAGACATGTTTCATCATGTAATGTCTTCATTTGAAATAAGGTGTTTAATTTGTAAAAGCGGCTAAAATAGCACATATAACACACTTAAATCTAAAAAATGAAAAGATCCAGGTTAAAAAAAGACTTAATAAATCAGGCTTGGAATTAGATATTAACAAATCCTTCAAGTACGTAGAAGTTAAGTAGAAGATTGTGAAGTTTGGTGTGAGAATGTGCGACTGTAAGGGCTGATCTTTATGTCTCTGGGAGAAAAACGCATTTAAAAAAAACAATAGTAGTTACAATGTGTCCCATATAAATCCATAGATGAAAGTGGGTCAGATGAAATCATAAAACAACTTTAGGTGCAGATGTTTCCAGGTGAAAGGATAGATAGTGAGAGCTGACCAAGTGTCTCACCAGTCCCAGCACTGTTGTTTTACCGAAAATGTTCCACAAAATAGTTACACAGTGCATCTTTAAATTAAATTGCAAAAAAATCTGGAGCAAAAGGAAAATAAAGAAGATAAAATGTAAGTATGCGTGTGGGAAGTACATGACCATAGCCTCAGCTCATCTAAGAAATGGCACATCCTGGTTAGCCAAAAACAAGCTAGTGATGGCTTAGATTCTTGATTTGTATTTGTAAAAGCTTAATACTGATGCAGAGGGGAAAAGGTGAATTTGAGAGATTATGTCAGGAGTACAGTGAGTAAACTAGTGATTTCAAACCAAGAAAAAAGCAGTATATCATGTTTCAATGCTGCTTTTCTATGAACGCATTGCTCTAAGGTGGCTCTGCCTGGACATACTGCAAAGAAAAAGCAAAGAGTAAAACATATGTAGAATGCAAAACTAGATGGAGCAAACCAAGCAAACCAAGCAAATATCAACCGTTACAGATACAAAACATATTAAAACTTTCATTATTTTCAACGGAAGTTTAACTGTCTATAATGTGTGGTTTTGATGCATTTACACACTATGAGAGATATAAATCAATCCAAAAAGCAAGTGGAACTATTCAAATCAGATGTTGTTGTCTTTCCGAAGTTTGTGCAGTCTATTCCAAACAACAACATGCCTCGTGTTATCTAATAAAAATCTGTATTAAAGCGCGGCTGCCTCCCTCACGGCTCACGAGGCCCCGCATGACAATCCTCTTCAAAGCGCCCTATAAATGTGAGTGATGAAATTGTGATTAATGTGCTCTGTCAACATCAACTACAACAGACAGCACAAGAAGCCACTGATCTCTTTGAGCGATTTCAACTTTTTGGCACGCTTCCTGTAACGCCCTGTGGGGTAGAGCGAGGGAGATAGAGAGAGGCGGAGTGAGAAAGAGCATGAAGATGGATTTTTTTCAGACAAACAAAGAGGGATAAAAAGCAGTAAGCCAGCTGTCTCTCATTAGACTAGCAGCATCTCCCCGTCACCGCGGAGACCAGCAGGGGGATTAGCTGTGATTGGGCTGATAGGGCCAGGCACCGGGTCTCTCTCCGTGAGTAATCGCTAAAAGCATCATTTGATAAGTGGAGAGTCGTTGGAGACGTGCCTTCAGTGGCTCTGATATGTTTGCGGACTGTGGGTTTTCATAAAGTAAACCCGTGCAACTTTTATGGCTTAATGACTCACAAGTACGGGCTATACCAGCAATATTTCTTTCATATGTTCGTGTAATTATATCCTGATACCGGAAGATGGAAGAGAGCCACGTCCCACTGGTTTCCAAATCGGACTTTGAAACCAGCAAAATCTCCATTAAAAACGTCACATAAAACTCAATCTGGAGCTATATATGTACAAACCAAAAGCCCAGTGACACGCCAACCCCGTATACTCAACGTTATTACGCTAATAAAATAACTCCCATTTCACCCATTCCAAGTCGAAAAAAAGTTGTATAAGCCGCTGCACGATGAAAAATTATATCAAAATGAGAAGGGAAGACGTCTCATTACAGCTGACCAGACTTGGCCCGTTTTCTGACAGGCTTCCAACGACACCGCTAAACACTGGAGAGGTCAAGACAACAAATGTCTGAGAACACAGGCACTCCTCCTCTGTACTGTCTGCCAACACATCCACGAGAAAATCAGTTAATGCAACACGGCCACTTGAGAGGCCCATAAAACGCCCTTACCAAAACATGTTTGTTCTGCTGTGCCAAAGATGAAGAGAGCATCCATCATATTTGCAGGGGAGGCTGACACGACACCGGGGTCATGCACCACCAGGCCCCGGCCTTTGAAAGGGCCCATAAATCAATCTGGCCTCTATTACTAACTATTAATTTGGCTTTAAAGTTTGACTGTGTTTATGATATACAGGCCCTGGTGATTTATGTGGACACACTGACTCACTCCTTCACTTTCTTTAATTGCTTAGTTTCCAGCTCGTGACCCTACAGTGACCTCCGGCTAAAGCTGCCAGGATGTTTCGAAAGCAACTCAAGTGGTGTGACAACAGCACGCCGGACACTTCGGACATGGCTATATTGTGTAAAAGTGTAAACGGACAGTACCATTTCCTATATATCAAGCAAAATAAGCAAAATAAACACACAAATCATTCAGTAAATCACTATTACAGTTTGTGCTATACATTTAGGGTTATAAACTGCTGATAATACAAAAACAATGTTCCTCTGGTGGTCTTAATCAACAACTACATTAATCATGATACTTTGACCTAGTTAGCAACTTTTGGTAAGTAAAATTGAGTTTTAAGTTTGAAAGTTTCCTTTTTGTTTCAAGCAACTTTTTGATTTCCACATCTTCCACAACAGTAAAACACACTTCTCCTCTATGACCATTTCTTAACACAGACATTTTGAAGTTTCTTTCAAAGCCCATGACCCCAGCGCGACCTCAAGCTCAAGCTGCCAGTGGGCTTTCAGAATGCGGTCCCTCTCTGGTCCAAATTGCTGAGCCAATCCTTCAGCATTCACAACACAGCGCCACAGACTCTGATTCTCTCCCTGCCAGACACTGACAGACACCTGGAGAATAAACATATTTCCCTCCACGCTAGCCCGCTAACTAAACATGTCCAAACTATAACACACAGCTGCCTCTACCTCCCGAATATGTTGTTATTAAAAGACGTGGTGATGCGATTAGCAGATAGCGGGGCCGTACGCACGGACAAGCTGAAAGTAAGCAGAACTTTACGGGCCATTGACGTTATTAAATATAAAACAGACAACAGTTGACTCCACGGGGGCTGTCCTCACTCGCCCCGATTATTCCATTCAGAGACGCGTCACGGAAAAAAAATATGATGAATTTACCCTTGAAAGGAACGGAACGTAACAAAAGGCAGAAAGCGGTGATAAACATGCTTTGGCTTTGCAGTTGCTTTACCTTCCCCACATTCTTTTGGAGTTTTCTCTGCGGATGCATTATTTCAGTAAAATGATTGGACGGGCCCGCAGAAGGCACAAGCGCCACGGTATATCGCACGCTGTTTGTTATGTTTGAGAGCTTCGGGGAGCTCATTACTCTCAAGCACAGGAGATGAACGCGGCGACATACTTTACACTGAGCGTTTGAGATTATAAAAGGAAAAATCGCAGCGACAAATAGAGGAACAAGTCTAGCTAGTGGACTTGATTTATCCACATGAGCGCTGCAGAAATACACAGTGGTGGCAAGACAACAAGGCTTGAAGGTAAGTCGATGATTTTGTATCATGAAGTAATCGCAATAAGTGTATCCTGAGTTTGGTGAAGGCGAATAGCTGGAGGCTGAATGTGCTGCTGTCAATAGACTTAGATTAAAGTGACCTGTTAGACTGACACATCAGCCAATCAGATTTGTCTCTCGAGCCTAAGGGGGATTTGGGCCTCCCCTGACATTTTATTGGTTTATAGAAAGAGGCAGACAACATGAACACAGGTTAGGTTTAACGTTTATTTTTCAGAACCTATACTATACTAACCTGACTTCTTTAGATTGTCACTTGAAAAACAAACCTGCAGTTGTGCACGTCTGTCTCCTTCTATAGAGGGCGAAAGCCTGCGTTGTAATCATTTAAGCTCCTCCGTGTTTTAAAAGCCTACACACCTTCCCCAGACATGTTGTGATTGTCTCAGAGCTCAAATTGCTTCCACTTCTGCATTTTAGAAATTTCGCTGACAGCTACAGTTACTACAGTTACGTAAGGACTTACATTGGAGACAGTCCTATAGGGCACTCTAGTGTCTGTCTACACCGGTGTACGAATGTGTCTTAATGTGCAAGTGGTGCATTGATGCAAAGTGCTTTGAGTGCCGAATGGAAGCATAAAAGCGCGATATAAATTTACCAAGCAGTAGACAAAAAGTACATAATTCGAAGCAGCAAGTCCTGACAGTAAAAAAGTTCAAGTGTACCATTAAATCCCAAAGAGAAAAAGCCAAAACCTCACATAATGCACAATCATGGCTCTAAAAGCTTGCGGTCTCTCTTTCGATTTGGACGGCTCCCCTCGGCGCAAACTCAAAATGAACCGCTGTCTGCTGCCGACTCAAACAGGTTAGTGTCCGTGCAGCGAGAAACAGAAGTGAAAAGATCCACTTGAGGACTTTCCTGGCTCTGTCACGGCCAATCTCCCTGAAGAAGCGTTACCCTGTGTGCAAAGGCTCATGGGACCGGGAGCTGGCTGGAACCATCCTGCCATCAGTCTGCTTTACATTATACGCACCGGGAAGTGGGGAGAGAAAAAAAAAGAAAAAACGGGTGTGCATGCTCAAAAAATCAAGTCGGATACATCAGTGGAGCAAAATCTAAGTGACACGCAAGGAACATTTATAGCCGCTGACGTCGCTAACAGGCTAAACCGTGGAGACACTTCATCCTGTGTGAAACGAAAGAGGTAAATGTTATTCTTTAGGAAACATATTTTTTTAAGCAAAGTTAAGGATGTGCAAACAGAAAGCGGTGTACTGGTGTTTTGATAGACAAGGCCAGTTAAAACCGAGGCTTCGACAGCATAATATGGGCCTAGAGGAGTTCGACAACGCGCCAAAAAAAGGCACCACATGTATTTTCCAAAAGCGGCCCGGTGCAGTCCAAATGGCTTTATGTGGTTTAGCGCCATTTGGTTCCATGACCTCTTAGTCCTCAAAGAGAATTATCACATTATAGCATTCCAACACGCCCAATTTCCCAAAATACAGCTCAAGGCTTTTGCAGGCAGGCTCTGCTTAGTGTTGTGGTGGGGAGGGAAACACTTCAGTGGCAGTGGATGAGTTGTTTCTTGTTTACTTCAGGTATTTATATTCGCGTTTTTTTTTCCTTTTCTTTGTGCCTTGGCTGCTGTTCCGCTGTCATTATGTGTCTCCTCTTCTCAGAAATGCAATAAAACACAAACTAAACACACAAAATGACTTGCTTACACATCCAGACAACAGCGGGACTTGGACAACTCGAAAAGAGCTTATTGTCAGCAACTTGCAGAGTCCGGGCCACCAATGGATAAAACATAGAAAAGAAATCACACACTATGTATTTTCGACGGGGGCCATCAGGTTAAAGGTCAAATCCATGATCAAAGTAAGATCTGCAATGAAAACATCTGCAAATGAATAAATGAAAGAAGATTTAATAACATAGTGTGGAACATTCCAGGCAAACAAACTGCATCATTATCACTACACATTTGGAAAACACAAGGACATGGTTGTTATTATTTGGATGATTTCAAAAATCAGATTCAGAATCAGAAAAGGTTTATTGCCATTTTGTCAATGAACAAAATTCACAAACATAGGAACTTGCTTTGGTGATTTGATGCAACATAAAACAATGAACAATGATAAAAACAAGTGGATCTTCTAACTACAAAGGGGTTAATATTTCAAATGTCAATGTGGTCGATGCTGCTCTGTCTGATCATTTCTGCATCTACTTTGACTGGTCTGTTTCTCCCAAACCACCGGCTGGTTCAGAGGAGACACATAAATGATGGCACAGGTGCACTGTTTATGGAAATGATAAACTTTGAAAATGTCTCATGTTCTAATGTAGATGATTTTTTGAACTCTGTTACATCTAGTGTTTTGAATGTTCTGGACACCATCGCCCCTATGAAGGCTAAAATGGTTAAAAATAAGCAGAAGGCGCCGTGGAAAATGATGATTCGGTCAGGGCACAGAAAAGGGAGTGCCGCGGGGCCGAAGACAAACGGAAATGGCGCAAGTCAAAGCTCCAGGTTCAAAAAGAGATTTACAGAGAGAAGTTTTACATGTACAACCTCATTTTACGAAGAACTAGGGAAGGAAGTAATCAGATTAACAAACCCTCCAGCTCAGCTGCCGTTAGAACTAATTTCCACATCCAAGTGTAATGAGTTTGCATTATTCTTTAATGACATCAGGGCATTAAAAATGCTATCAATCCCACAATGCAAAAAATAACCCTAAAACCATCTAGACACTTAGAGCTGACTCACTTTGCCCCTGTAACTGACAAAACTGTCCTGTAGATCATCACCAGTCTGAGTTCATCTACATGCTGCCTCCATGTGTTACCCACCAAATTTCTAAAGTCTGTGCTGAACAGTTTGTTAGCACCACTCACTCAAATAGTTAACATGTCGCTTCAATCTGGAACATTCCCAATGTCTTTGAAAACTGCGGTCATAAAGCCTCTCCTAAAGAAGAGCAGTCTTGATGTCTCAGTACTGAGTAATTACAGGCCCATCTCTAATCTGGCATTTTGGAACAAAGTCCTTGAAAAGGTTGTTTACCAACAGCTCACAGATTTCCTCTTAATAAACAACTCATTTGATGTTTTTCAGTCAGGTTTTAGACCTCATCACAGCACTGAGACTGCTCTTGTCAAGGTGACAAATGACATCCGCCTGAACACTGACATGGCAAACCCTCAGTCTTGATTCTGTCAGATCTGAGTTCTGCTTTTGACACTGTCGATCATGGGATCCTCTTACAGAGACTAGAGGACTGGGTGGGCATCACTGGCACTGCCCTAAACTGGTTAAAGTCCTATCTGGAAGACAGGAAGTACTTTGTTGAAATTTTTAACTGTGTCTCAGACCACATGCCCCTGACCTGTCGAGTGCCCCAAGGGTCAGTCCTGGGACACCTTCTGTTCAACCTCTACATACTGTCATTAGGTCAGTTGATGTGCAGCAAAAATGTGTCCTATCACAATTATGCAGACGACACGCAGATCTATGTTTCACTATCGGCAGGTGAATCTGGACCAGTGGATTCACTCTGTCACTGCATCCAACAGATCAGTGTGTGGATGCAGCTGAACTCAGAAAAGACTGAAATCATCATATTTGGCCCAGAGAAACAAAGAGAAAGTGTTAGCGGTCACCTCTAGAATCTCGCTCCAAAACCTTCAAACCAAGTTAAAAATCTGGGGGTAATAATGGACTCAGACTTGAACTTTAACAGCCACGTCAAATCAATAACATCAGCAGCTTTTTACCATCTAAAAACATTGCCAAAATCAAAAGTATAGTGTCTAAACCAGATTTGGAGAGACTTATCCATGCGTTTGTCTCCAGTAGATTAGACTCCTGTAACGGCCGCTCACTGGCTTCTCCAAACGAGCTGTAAAACAGCTGCAGTTCATCCAGAACGCTGCTGCTCGGGTCCTGACTAGAACCAGGAAGTATGATCACATTAGTCCTGTTCTCAGGTCTCTGCACTGGCTCCCTGTGGCTCAGAGAAGAGACTTTAAAGCAGCTCTGCTTGTGTACAAGTCTCTCCATGGCCTAGCACCAAAGTACATCTTGGGCATGTTAGTGCCACATGAACCATCTCGGACTCTGAGGACCTCAGGGGCCGGCCTCCTGCTGGTGCCAGAGTCAGGACTAAACATGGACCGGCCTCCTGCTGGTGCCAGTGTCAGGACTAAACATGGACCGGCCTCCTGCTGGTGCCAGAGTCAGGACTAAACATGGACCGGCCTCCTGCTGGTGCCAGTGTCAGGACTAAACATGGACCGGCCTCCTGCTGGTGCCAGAGTCAGGACTAAACATGGACTGGCCTCCTGCTGGTGCCAGAGTCAGGACTAAACATGGACCGGCCTCCTGCTGGTGCCAGAGTCAGGACTAAACATGGACCGGCCTCCTGCTGGTGCCAGAGTCAGGACTAAACATGGACCGGCCTCCTGCTGGTGCCAGAGTCAGGACTAAACATGGACCGGCCTCCTGCTGGTGCCAGTGTCAGGACTAAACATGGACCAGCCTCCTGCTGGTGCCCAGAGTCAGGACTAAACATGGACCGGCCTCCTGCTGGTGCCAGTGTCAGGACTAAACATGGGGAATCTGCTTTTCAGTTTTATGCAGCTAAAATCTGGAAGTCTTCCTGAAGATGTGAGACAGGGTTCTACTCTGACAATGTTCAAATCTAAGCTAAAAACTTGAAAAATGTTTAGCTGTGTATATGACTTATTTTCTTTGCACTCTTCTCTTTTATATCTGAAACTGTTTTGTGATTTCAGTCATGTCTTTGTGATTTTAATGCATTTTTTTCCTGTTGTGTGAAACACTTTGAATTATCTTGTACGAATTGAGTTCTACAAATTAACTTGCCTTGACAAGTAAACAGTGCAGTGAGTGATTATTTAAATTGTAGCGATAGATTCAATTGTAGTTAAAGTTTAAAGTAGTTAAAAAATCAATCAATCTCAGATAGTTTGAGCCTATTTCTCTACATTTTACTTTTAAAAGTCAAATGAAGTACCGGTACTAAGAAAGACTCCACAGTAACCTAGGGGTAAACAATCTTTTCATAAACATATTTGATGCACAATAAAAGTCCAAATATGTTTTGCATCTGTGTTGAGTCTGTCAATATTATACTGTAAACTCTATATAAAGATAAGTGACTTTGTGTTTTCCACTGAAGCCAGTTCTGTGTGAGTGCTTTTCTCAGGACGCACCACTAGACTTACTGTGAACGTATGAAAAGTGAAGGCGTTCATACTGTGTGGGGAGCAGCAGTGCTTTATCAGAACCACGTGGAGCTCCCAGTGCCAGGGCGTAATGGCATGATTGAAAAGGAGTTTAAACTGTGGTCACAACCCACTCAGATCTGACTCTCGAGCGGTCTCCAAAGAGGTCTCCAAAGTTCAGCCGCGTCTCTCTTCTCCCCTCGCATTAACTGTTCCAATATGTACATCATGCGTCTGACAGAAACGAGGCTATTTCCCCGGATTGATGGCGTCATGAGCGGGCATGGATCACCGTTTTGTTGAGCGCACTTGCCGCTGTTGCTATGGTTCCAATTTATCTACAGTAAACAGTAGGGGAGATTTGTCATTTCGGATTTCAGAGGGAAAAGGAACACAGTGGAAAAACAACTGTCAAACAAGTCAAATACTGTCATGAATAAACTATTACACTGCGTTTCTCTATTACGATACTGGGGCTAATTGAGACTTAAATGTGAGCGCTAGTGACAGCCAGAACGCTAATTACTGTTCTTTGTTACGGGGCAAATGAGATTGTGGTAAGAGGAGCTACTGTTATGAACAACACCTCGTGAGCAGCAAACACAAATATCTAATTAGGCCAACTTGTTTTGTATTTCCTAGTGGACATTCATGAATAGGTTGTGGGGACAATTTACTGTCCCTGGGCGATTTGTAGTTGTCGAAAAGAAATGACAAAAATCTACATAACTTCAGAAAAGAAGTGGGCTATGAATCGAAATTGCTGTTTTGAAGATGTGCAACAATTTATAGTGTTAATCATAAGAAATGCTAAAAAGAAAGAGCTGAGTAAAATGAAAAATGATGTTGTAAATGGTAATGTGAATTTTTGTGATTAATTTAAGAGACATTTCCCATGTTGGGAAAGGGATGTCACGATATTAAATTTGAGAGTTATTGTAATTGTGAGAAAAAACATCACAATTTAAAGATTATTCACAATTACTGAGAATGTGCCCAAAAGATAGTTAAAGCTTTAATTTTCTTTCATTCCCGTGGTCTAACATGTTACTTTTCCTCCAGTTGATGAACGACTTTATGAAACTGAACTTTCTGAAAGACAAAATAAAGTTAAATATGACAAAAACAGCAAGCTAAGTCTATTCTTTGGACAATAAAAATACTTAAATTTGCTTCTAAAATGTTCACAATTTATTATTATTATTTTTTGGTTCGCACGATTATATTGTGACCAGAATAATTACGATTATCGATTAACCAAATAATCATGACATCCCTATTCACAAATAAATTGTTTTAGTACATTTCTGTTGGATTAACTCCAAATAATAGTAATAATGTTCATTTTTGTCAATATCACCGTCCCCTAATACAGAATGTTTTGTTAAGGAATGAGTCCGCTCGTTTGCCATTTTAATCTTGTGGCCTTCAGTCTTTTGTGTTTAAATATCAACATAAATGATAAATAACTCGGGAAATAAATTGGCTGAGAGAGAAAACGTTGAACTTTGTGTCAGTTTTTGTTACACGTACATTAGCACAGTCATTTCACCACAGATTCAATGTCATGAACACACCCTATTAGCAGAGTGCATTATTGGTCACCTTCCAAACTCAGCAGATACAGATATAGTGTAATTGACATGTTACTTCTGACTCCCAACAAACAGAGCAGCGACACCGGAATACTCTGGCTTCACACTTAACTCCCTAATAAGAGAGCGCTGAAGATGTGCCACGCCAGCCATTTCATCAAAGCCACAACCTTTTACTTGCGCATACGGAATAAATAATCACGCGCGGCACGTTCAAAGACAATCCGACACGAAACTCTGCGCGTCATGTCAGCTCCAATCAATGATTATCTGGGCTTTCATCTGCGGCTGCGGTGACAAAGCCAAACATTTCTCTCCCACTGACAAGCTATGTAAATAAAATCTTATAAAGTCCTTTTACCCTTGCAGGGAAAAAAGCAAGCGCTAGTTCCTCGGCTCCTTTTCATATAAAGTCAAACATGCCACGCCGAGGTTAAATTATTTTAGTGTTTACCTTTCGCGCTTGCCTTTTGCGTGACGAATGGAGAACAAAGCAGAGCATAAAGTGACATTAAAAGACTACACTATCGTAACTGATTGTTTAAACAATAAATATGTTGTTTACTTTCAACCCCGCTCCACACATGCTTCTGATTTGTGACTGAATGCGACCTCAGATGGATTATATAAATGAAATCGTACAGTTTAAACGCTGTAGGCCTCGGAGTGACGGAGATGAACTGTAAATATAGCATCGTATGAAAGTAGCAAAGCAGGGCAAAGGTTTGGAGGGTGAAGGCTCAGAAGTAGAACTGCTCATGAAGATACAGGATACAAGATACAGGAAATGATGTTTTAAAACTCATTTTGTCTAGTTGGGGCGTAAAGACAATTGATTGAATACTGAATAAGAGAAGCTAAATGAAGTCTTCATACACATATCAACTTTATGAGTTTTAAACCCTAAATAGTGTAGCGCACATAACTAATTAAGTGATTAAACATAGCACAAGATGAAATGGTCAGATTGTTTTGTAATGAATATAGTAATATTTAGAATAAATTGTTCTGTTTATAGTACAGTTACTTTGTTCAAATTCTTTCCACTAAATAATGACTTAAGCTTTATAAGAGCACTAAGAAGAGGATTGAACATTTACATATATAGTACCTTGTCCCTTCTTAAAAAAAAACGAAAACATATGTACCAATATTATTTAAAAGTAACAGTTTTCTACCCACTTTTGTCAGGTCTAACTGCATAAAAACACTGTGTTAACTTCCTGGACGTGCCTGGCAGTATGACCCCTGACATTTGCAGTAATGAGCAGTTTAGGCTCGTCTCTTATCACACTAAAGATCCAAACACTGGCACTAATACATGTGAACCTTTGTGATTCCTAATTTGTCCGTGCTGCCCCTCAGTAGAACCGGGGCTAAGTGCATGGGCTGTGGATAATTAAGCGATTGTGAGAGGAATGTACGTGAGCTGTCACTCCAATGGCTAACCACGTCACCGCGGGCAACGGAGACGCGGGAGGACAGCGGCCCGTCGCCTTTGATCTGGCCTCATGCATTCACAATCAGCTCACTCACATGGACAGCAGCACTTAAAGCAATAGGAACCAGGGCCCATGTTCAAAGAAGAGGGCCCCTGCAAAGGTAGAGCCACTGTCAGGGGCGCTCAGTGGAGAAAGGATGAAAGGCGAGAGCGGACGAGGGAAGCGACAAATGAAGGACTACAGAGGGATGTAAGACAATAAGAGCTTCACTTACAACTTCACGCTTGGGCTTGACCACCTTCATGAACTCGCCCCTCGCCCCAGCCTCCAGCGCCTCCAGCTTTGTGACTTTTCTCGTGTCCAGGAACTTGAGCTGGGGCAACTTGTGGAGAACAAAGTATCTGCAAAAAGCAACAGAAACACTTAATATAAAATCTTGGTCGTCTTACTTTTAATATGAAGGTTAAAAAAACAAACAGAAGCAAATTATTTTATTTGGAAATATCCGTCTATCCAGATGTTTCAGGATTGGAAGATTTTGTGAGGACCTATCCCATTTCAAAATATATCTATATATACAAAGAATATCTACTCAATCATATAAACTTTATTTCAGACTTAAGCACAGTTGTCAATATAAAACATGAATAAATGATGAGCAGTATTACAGCACTACAAACATCATGTCATCACATTTTTCAGAACAGATAATCCAGATTTCACATAGAAAACTGACGTATTCTAGAATGTCAGGTGAACTTAGTGAATGTTTAAATCAAATGAGAGGAAACAGAGTAAACCAACCCAGACACGGAGAGAAGACCCCCCTCTGACCCCATTTTATTTACACCACACAGGGTCGTCACAATCTTGAGCTTTATCAGAATGACCAGGGAACATAGAAAGTACTATTATTTACAGTTGAAAATTGGTCTATTGTGTTGAGTATTAACTTATTCATTAAACTGTAAAGTGAGTTAGAAATGTTCGCATTGTGACTAGTAACAACCTGTAATAACATGTAATTACAAGGTGCATAGGCGTTCCAGGGGTTATTGCATGTCGTTCCATTACACTTTATGTGGTCAGTAAAATGTGTAGAGTAAAATAAAATGTTACCAAATAGACATTAAGTTACATTTAAGGGGAAATAATAAATAAAAATAGCACTATATGAGTAGTACAATAATAGTACTTCTCTCTCTGATCTAGTACATGTCATAACCATTTCTTGTCTAGTGTTGTCTTGATTACAGCTATAACATATTTCATTGATAGTCTTCGTGCATAAGGCCTCAGAAAAGAGCAAACGGGGAGCTGTGTAAACGGCAATGCACTAATCAACATGACACAAACGCTGGTATGTAAATCACACTTCAGCGTGAGTTGAAAAGATGTTTAGTCTGATTTCACTGGCGCGCACATTTTAAAACGCAATGATCCTCCCTTGTATGTAATAACCTTCAAAGACGATAAGAATAAGTGCGACGTATAAATAGCACGAAAGCAGATAGGAGCCAGCCGCCTGCCACAGCTGTCACTCGGCCCGCATCAGCGTATCTCCGCCGGCTCTCAAACGCACTCCCGTCTTTCATTCGGAGGCAGGGAAACGTCAGAAGATAATGGCTGGAACACATCGATGACAACAGATCCTTTCACATGCAGCCAGGCAGGAATAGAGGGACCAGTATGTCAAGGATGAGTCTCCGGGCCGGGGGCAGCACGCAGGAAGGCACCCAGCGGCACCTATAAGTGGAGGGTGTGAAAGGACAGGGCGGGGTACGGGCCCAGGCCAGACGAGCTGTGACAAATTGATGACGGCGACGAGATGAGATGTCGTTGTGGACTTTTCGGCACCTGCGGATTATGAGCGCGGAATGCAAGGGGACGGAGGCCAGATCGACACGGGGAACAAGCAGGAATTAAAGTCACGAAGCTAAGCAGTAACTTGGCATCTAGTAGGCATTCGTGTTCAAGAAACTGATTATGTCTTAATGTTACAGCGGTATTAAAATCTACACATTTGTATCAGATTAGTCCACAAACTTGCCGTAGTAATCTTCAATTGACAACAATGACAATTTGGTGATTGATAAAATGCCATCCCTTTTGGCACTGATAGAAAAACTAGAACATCGCTTTAGTTCCTTTGTGCTGAAATGTAATTGCCAGTTTTTGTTTCATGCAGATGTTGCAGTAGATACAGAGGGGTTAATAACCTCAAACTGGGTCAAAATAGCAGTATTTTGACAGTTCAACAGGAAATTCTGCCAATATAATATTATGAACCAAAAAACAGTTATTGAATTGCATTGAGTTGACCTGGTGGAGGGTGTTTTCATGATATGTTAAGATGCCCTTGGGAGACAGGCCTAATCCTGTACATGAGGTGGTGGTCCGTGTGTGAGCCGACATGAGAGGGTCAGAGCACATGACAAGGCTGTGTCAGGCTGTGGGGATGCACAGGGATATGAATGATTCAGGGCCGCCGCACAGGGACGATTGGGGAGTGGACCTGGGGGGCAGTAAGGGGATCAAGCATTTCAGACCAAATTATAGTAGTGGTTATAGTGGTACTGCTATTGCACTCACAGGATAGGCCAATAGTTCCAGATTAGGTATTTAATCATGTTGTCTTGTATGTAATATTTACTCATTAAAGCACGTATTTTCCTGCATTCACTATATTCACCATAGGTATATTAATTGCATAATTGTTTGATGTATTGTAAAGGCCTGTGTGTTGTTGTAATACCACAACTGGCCACATAGGGCAAGCCTGGTCAGGACATTTAACCTCGCCCCACACAACGCAGTGCACAGATCTAATGTTTCTATGTCATTGCACTAATTGGGGCACCACTGGTACACACAGGGCCGCTGCACTTGAGAGGGGAGGCTCCTGAGGCGTTGGGCTGGGTATTTATTGCCCAAGGCCAATGCTGTCACGACCTGCGTTCAGCCTAACCTTGTCAGACATAAAATCTGCATCACGCTCAAATTGATGTTTTACTATGTGACACATTATGAATATTACATTATAGGACTGTAGACAATGTCAGTCAAAACACAACAGCTTTCCTCTCCAGCAGGATAAGCATGCAAGGAGAAAGGGAGGAGAGGGGGAGGGAGGGAGAGGCAGACAAAAAGACAAACCAAAGATTATTCAAGAAAGGCACAGTTGCTAAATGATTAATAAGCAACACAGAGTCAGAAACAAGCACTTAAGGCTAAAACAGACAAAAGGGAGTGTGCGTTTGGCCTTTTATGGCGTTTCATGTAAAGGACCCTGACAAATGGTGGTCATATTGCATGGCTTGAGGCCTGGCCTGATGTTTAATGCATCATCCGCTCTGGTATGGCAGGGTAGTAAACACTCATTTGTGGTGCTGACTAGTCACACATGAAATCCATTTTGCAAAGGCAGGATGGAGAGGCCAGTTGACAAAGCTTTTAGAGTGATGTGGTTGAATCGTCAGCCTGCCTGTGAAATGCAGGGGGTGGGATGTAAAAGAGAGGAACATCTCCAAAGCCATTACAGACACAGAAGCCATCACTCTGAATAGCTCAGTATCCAAACTATCTGTCCGGAAAGATAAACTCACCACAATGCAATGACTCTCTCTTTGTAATGCACTACCTGCTTATTCTATTATTTATCCAGTGCTGCAGGAGGCAGTTTTGTGGTATACAAACTAAAACATTTTAACAATTTAACAACTTTAATTGAACTTTAGCCAAAAATTGTCTATATGGTTTTATGCCTCCCTTAAAACTTATATTTTTGTGATTTATGTCAGCATAATATCTACAATTGTATGAGACCTTCTAAGAAAAAAACAATGAAATATGTGGTGTGGTGTAAATTTAACTTATATCTTGTTCCAATAGAAAATAGAAAAAGTCAACATCCATATTGTTTACTCCCAACCTATAGCACAGAATGCCAGAGTTCATCCTAAAGTGAGGGGAAACTAGAAAAACTTTTCCTGCGCATTAATAGAGGATAAGATAATATGGATATCTGGCCTTGTAGTATTAGATGACTACATTAAATCATAAATGTTGCTGATTGATATCCAAATTACTTTGGATATTTTTGAAAATATTAAAATGTAGCTTTAAAAAGAGGAATTGGCATTTGAAATATACCTTTGGTTAAGGTTAGGATTAAGGTACCAAGTGTACCCGTAGGAAAAACCTTCAATTCCACTGGGGCGGCTTGTGAGGAGCAGAGGTCACTGCAGCACAGACTCATCTCCACATCATGAGCTCATCTTGGTCAGGTCCTGGAGGATTTCACCTCTGGTGCATGTTTTATGTTGATGGGGGAAACCAGAGCCCAGAGGAAACCCACCCAGACACAAAGAAAAACATGCAAACTCCTCACAGAAAGGCCCAGGTGGCCCGGGAGTCAAACCCACAACCTTCCTGCTGTGAGGCGAAAGAGCTCTGCCACTCTGCCACTATGCCATCTTTAGCCATGTGAAGTACTGCATTCTAAGGGCTGGTGCAGTTCTATATGTTAGCTCTAATACATTTTCAATGGGAGAGTTAGCGCTAGCCATAAACATTACAACCTACTCTGGTTTGGTGACCGCTCTCATAGTTGAGATGCACTCATCTTATAGTGTCTCATTTGAGGGCAGAAATTATTTACATTTTGTTTTATTAGTCAGATGAAGTCTGATGAGCATTTCCTGGACTACCACCTAATGACATCACATGGTGGAAGTGAGGGTTTTGAGTTAATCTGGGGAAGAAGGATTACTCAGATAACATGTGTGGATGAAAATAAACACAATAACAGGGATGTTTGAAAAGAAAACAACAAAACAACAAGTCAATTTAGAATGATATAGGATCTTTAAACAAACCGTCTATGCATTGAGTAAAAAAAGTGATGGTCCGTGTGTTTCTGACCTGTATCTCTGGTAGTCGTCCTCGTCCTTGTCAGGGCTGACCAGCTGGTTGGGGCAGGCCTCATTGCCCAGCAGACTGAGGTACTCCAGGGCTGGGGTCACCTCCGCCAAGTGCTCCAGCAGCGCCTCTATATCAGTCAGGTGTCAGAGGGCGCATGTCAAGGACCCTGCTCGGTTAATTACATTAGCATTTAGCCCCCTCCCGGTGCCACCCCCATCGCTGCCCCTCCCCTGCCGGGTTCTCTTTTCGGAGCGCTGAAACACATCACTGTCAAATTTACTAAGGTGCTTAAAGGGCCGAGTCAGTGGCTTTGTGAGACTGGCCAGACATAGGGGCAATTTAAGGTGCGGATTTGGCATATACGAGTGACACGATTTGGCTGTGGCTGCTCTGCTTTCTCGCTCTCTCTCCATCCCTTTCATTTCCTAGGTGGCCGGGCGCACAACAGTGACAAAATGATGGATGCCCTGCGGTTCAAACGGTCCGTGCTTCCCAAAGCTGTGGAAAAAAAAAAAAAAAAAAAAACTTGAGCAAAAAAAAAAAAAAAAAGTGGCAAAAAAACAAACAGCCTCTAAGCAAGCACATTCATCACTAATACATTCGCTCGGAAAATTGAGCCCCAAAGTGTCAAAATACAACGGGTGTAATGCGGCGAGCTAGCTTTAAAATGGCACCGCGCCACGTCAGGATGTACATAATTGGCCTATTAGCATGTGCCGACCACTTCACAACCGAAAGTTAGCTAGCAGCCCCAGACGAGTACTTCAAGGAGGTTTTTGGTACGTTGACTCTGGAAAAGTGTATACGCGTTAAAAAAAAAAAAAAAAAAAGAGACATCGTTAGCTAGCAAGAGACACGACTAGCGGAAAACAGGACACATTGCTAAACCTGTTCTGAAGCTAAGAGGAAAAGTTCACACGTCAGGAGTAGATTATAAACAGCCTGGCAGTGTGGCGCAAATATAAATGTAGGCCTTGCTGGGAAACATGTTTACTCAGGGTGGTAAGTAGGACACACAGCAGAGCCATTATAAGTGATGAGTGAGCGTGTGTTCTTAGTGACAACTCCAATTAAGCTACATTTTCAGCAAATAAATCTGCTCCGTAATGAATTATAGATTTTGTGGAAACAAAATAATAAAAAATCATGTTGTGGGATTGAAGAAAACTCGAAGACTGAACTATGACATCAGGCTTTTTGCAGTTTTCTTACATGTTTTAACTGTGGACCTGATCATTTTGCTGCTGCTCTATATTTCGCATCAAAATGTGGTGTTTAAAAGTCTAAATACTAGAGGCTTTGATGGTTATATTATTTTAAGAATCCCTTTCATAAACATGCCTACTGAAATAAATTTTTTGCATACTTTTCTATACTACGATTCCATAATTAAAACAGTTTTCCTTTTTCTCAATTTTACATTTTTTGTTGTTATTTTGCATTTTAGAGAGCAAGCACTTTGTTTAAAAAAAATTGTGTGATTTATTATTTTTTATCTGTTTTGTTTTATCCCGGATCATTTTAATGTTCTTCTTATATTGTTGGTGCAATTAAAATGGTATTAAATAGCGGCTTTGAAGTAACCCTTTATTAATATTCCCTTCATAAAAACATTAAATCAATGCTGGTATCCAATTTTCTAATTTAAATTTTGCACTATTTTAGAGAACAATAGAAATGTATTCCCTATTTAAAAACAATGTATTTTCAAATAGAAATAATTCATAATATTCTATGTGCATAAGTTATAAGGAATGTGCTTTTCTTAGTCACTTTGAAAATCCATGCAGGGCTAATTCTTAGACTGAGCTCCACTAGAGGTCCCTGTGGTTCAGAAGCAAGCGCTGAGGCTGTGCGAGACTACAGTTCCTGCTGTATTCACTCAATTCACTGTTATATCCCCAAATATACATAGTATTCAATTTAGTATACATATTTGACCTAAAAATACATAATTAGTTTCTTATCTTTGATTCACCAATTATATATATATATCAATTTGTTGCACTTCTTATGTAAAAAGGATTGTGTTTCAAAGGATATCTGGTTCTTGTTGAGCATCAGGGTGTGCAGATGAGGTAACTTAGGCAACCGGATGTCATTCCCGAGCTGATTGTTGTCGACGATCAGCTCCTCAAGCTCGGGGAACATTTTGAGTCCGTACAGAGACCTGCAATGACACGACAATAGGGAAGAAAAGCATGATCATTTTAAGTGTGGTGGCCGTTGAATAAAATACATGTAGACTTTGTGCTTTGGTGTGGAGGCAGTATATGTCCGGGCCTGTCAGCGCAGTGAATGACAAGAATTAGTGGCGGTGAGCTCCCCTGGCATGGCGAGGCATCCTTCAGCGGCTGGCAGGATGAGGGATGGGGGTCACTTGTGAGTAGCCAGGATTCAAAACAAAAGGCTTCAGAAATGCGGCGGGCAGGATGAATTTGTCAATGTCTTGTGCCTGGAGGCGCCCAGTTTCGCCTGACCCTAACCCTCCATTCCCAAGACAAATCACTCTGTCACACTTCACCTTCACTCCCCAGACACAAATTTAACTTGTCATCCATCATTTTCCATGGAGGAAGCGGAATACACTCACAGTTGTGCAGAAAGGGGAGAAAAGTTTGTGCAGGCTATGTGACGACAGAGGTTAGCAGCGGATTTTAACTTGAAAGGAAACGCTATTTTTTAAGAACAAGGAATTCGGGGGCCTTTTTTCCGCTGACTTTTATGAGGCGCGAGAAAGGTGAAAGGCCATGGTAGCTCCTTGCTTCTTTGTCTCTCGCAAACATACATTCTCACAAGCATAAAAATGATGGAGGAGGCTGTTAGCGGTAATGCTAGGGCCCTGCTAAGTTCAAGTCACAAGGTGCGCAAAGGCAACTGCTACTGTAATTCAACCTGTCGGCCTGTTGCACATTTTTACACTTATATTTATGACAACTCACTTCAACACAAACATCCCTGCATTTAACGATTAAAGATATGTCTTACCCATTACCTATGTTTGACTTTTGCATAATAAACAATCAGACTGTTTAGCACATTAGAAGGTTGGATAAATATAAGTTTGACAGTCACATCGCTGCGTGACAAACTCAAGAAGCGCTCGGGTTAAACAGCTGCAGTGTCAAGTGATGCTCCTTCCTGACTCTGCCTAGTGTCAAAGGCTGCCAAAGTACACACCATAGGCCTGTAAATACAACACTTGTGCCATGACAATCTGCAAATGAACCGCCCTCCAAGGTAAGGAGGCGAGGGGGGCAGGGTACGATATGGGTAAAGCGGCTGTGAATGGGAATTATAAAGTAACACATGGGTGCAGTGATGATTAGTGTGAATTCATTGTAGTGTTCTCTATTCAAATTAGCTCAAGTGTATTTTTGATTTAATAAACCAATCAGCCAAGTGCAATTTTTGATACAATTAGTCCAAGTTTACTCACAGAGCAACAGTATAAGATCATCCATTTGTTTTGTTTCGTAAAGTCACAATTCAATTTGAATTAAGCAGAAATGTTTAGAAAAAATATATAACATTAAAGTGCTATTATGCTGCAGTGTGATTTAAGTGGCTCTGAGTGCTCATTTCACACAAAAAATCACCATGTGATTGACCCCAAAAGATGGACCAAACAGCGAGTGATTGTAACAAAATAAAGCTAGATCAGCAACATGTTGTTGAGTGAAAAGCCAAACTAGCAGATCCCTGCTCCAGCAGCAGACAGCTCCGGCCTGTGTGCTGCCAAAGCCCCTGCTGACAGCCCTTATCACGGCTGTTTAATGCATGGACAAGATGGATGGAGAAGAGAATTGCCTGCTTAATGAAATTAGCTCATCAACAATCATTGGACCGTAAAAAAGGTTCATAGAGGCTATTTACTTTTATGCTCTGGGTTTGCAAGTCCAATTTCGGCAAACTACGTCTATAGAATAAGAAATTTCATATTTTGTTACTGAATTAAAGTTACATCTTATCTTAACTATTTCCAAGGAAACAAGCCAATGCCATCAGGCATTTTTTTTCTTTGTATGTAAATGCTAAATAAGACGAATCTGAACCATTTTTTTCACATAGTACCTGCTATTAATTATATCTTTAGCAATTTGCAGGATATACTATAACATAATATCACACCACATAAACAAATTAAGTTATGTATAATTACTGTATTGACAAATGTGGACCAACAAGGGCATACTGTAATTAATCTGCACGTCTAATATCTACATAATTGCGTACTTTGGCCGCATGCTGCCAGTTGCTAGCTAACTAACTCCACCTGTCTGTGCATGACACTAGTGTGTGCATATGTGTGTGTGTGCGCGTGCGTGTGCAGGTGTGTGTGTGTGTGCGCGTGTGTGCATGTGTGTGTGCGTGTGTGTGTGCATGTGTGTGTGCGTGTGTGTGTGTGCATATGTGTGTGTGTGTGCATGTGTGTGTGTGTGTGTGTGTGCATATGTGTGTGCGTGTGTGTGTGCATGTGTGTGTGCGTGTGTGTGTGCATATGTGTGTGTGTGTGTGTGTACATGTGTGTGTGTGTGTACATGTGTGTGTGTGTGTGTGTGCATGTGTGTGTATGCTAGAGAGCTGTAGTCCTCTGGGTTCTGTTATTAGCTGGCTGGTTAAAGGGAGCTCGGCAGCGCAGGGGGGAGCCATATTAATTGTTGTTTTCATGTCACCACTGCTGCGTGCACTGGTTGATTTAATCAGTTAAATTCACAGCCAGGGGAGAGCCACAGAGTCCCATCTACTATTAACTACAGTGCCAAGATCCAACTTCTAATACAGCTTTGCCTCTGCTCCCTGTGCACATTTCCATAGCCGCTTTCATTACTTTTTATAAGCTTTTCTGGTTTTAATGCGCGTGGCTTAGAAAACTAACAAAGTGGAAGGCATTGCAGGAAAGTACTTTGCAGTAGTTCAGCTTTTAATAGAACAAATGAGCGGGAATTGAATGGGTTCCCGGGGATTCAGAGGCAAGGGAGAAGAGCGGTTCCCAAGTAGTGGGTCTGGAACAGAAAGAAGGATGTAGGAGTTAAGATTTGGGTCAAAAGAAACTGATGTAAAGAAAAACAAAACTGTAAAAAAAAAAGATAATACATTAGTTAAAAAATAAATGTTATCGACATTGCTAAAACAAGCAACATGTTAATGGTTGTAGCTCACTACATTCAAACCTGGGATGCCATCATAACACAAACAAAAGTTGTTTCAGCAATTTTGTTTTGACAGGCAAATAATGGGAAAATATATATACAGCCCAATGGAGGACCACAAAATCACATCACTGAGAATTCAATTAGAAAAATATATAGTTTTTGATAACACCATGTCATAGTGCTCATTATTCACAAGGAAATTCTAACTGCCGGAGAAATTGTGGTTGCCAGGAGGCCCAAATTATCATGTGTTTAGGGACTGTCCTGTTGCTCAGAAATATTAGACTGAGACCAACAAAGTGCCATCGCCATCCAACTTGATTTAAGAACTATGTATTAGGCCCCCAAACTCCTGCCATGGAAACAGTCAATTGATATATTTAATCTATAAGCATTATTATACGAAAACGTTATTATTATTTTTTTTTAAATGACAAATTTGACCAACTTTGGACCAGTTGGGATTCTAATTTTCATTTACAGTAAATGTGCCATCATTTTGTTTCATTGGATGTTTTGTGCTACTTGTCTCTGGTTACATTCTGTTCTGTTTGTTATTTTTTAATTGAAAAAACCCAACCCAAAACAAGAGGCTGGGTCAGGTTTCTGAATCATAATTGACTAACACTGATAAAGATAGATAGACAGTTAGATAGATGTTTTCACTGGCCTTTAAAAAAAGGTTTCGATACACTTGCATTCACTGACAATGAACTGCTGTAGTGTGTGTGTTTTGTAGTACACGCTCTTATTTTCTGTATAAAATATATACAAAATATGATATGAAAACTTAAAGTTAATAAATCAACAATGGAATAAGTGAAACATGATACATCTGTATTAGATAAACAATAAAAAAGATAATGAAAGCGGAGAGCGGGGTTTAGTTGATTGTCACGGCTGAGGCAGAAGGCTTTAACGAGCTGACGAATCGGCTGCTTGTTAAGATAATTATGATCAGGCTCATTGTCAGGTCTAATACCTCAGCCGTGTGGCCGCTTCTTCACGCTTTGACTAGCACTTAGCCCGGTTACGCTCCGGTGCCCCACATCACGCCTGTATTGTTGTGTGCTTACATCAGCGCAGGATATAGGTGTTAAACCCACTAACGGCTCGACGCAATGATCCGCATGCATATATTTATACAGTGAGGAGACGTAGGTGAGTACACTGCAACCAGGTATAGGGCTACCTACAGGAGATTACATGGGCTTACATGAGTTATAGAGTTGGCACTAGTTATAGCACTTTATAAGTCCAAATGAACAAATTAAACTCTAAATTAATTAAACATTACATTATTTTTTCACAATTACTGTTTTTTACAAGGCTGGTAGGAAGAAAATACAAAAGGCAAAAAATAAGATAGCATTTGATTTGAGCATTTTAACCCAAGCACACTTTTTTGCAGTGTACTCGAAGCAGCAGAGAGAGCGAGGACATAGGACACCAGACAAGGACACAGCAGAGCAGCAGAGGAGACAGTGCTGACCCAGGGAAGGGGCCGATCAATGGCCTAATACTAATGCAGACGTAGTGATTGATAAACCAGTGCTGACAACATGGGGAAGAACAGTCTCCAGAGTTATTGGCTGAAGTGTCAGTCAGCGGGGCCGATGGGGTGTGCGTGTCATGTCACATCTCCTCGGGCCGAAGTGAGGCAGGCTGACGGCACACAGCTTTCTTTACATACGCCACAGACCTGCTCTTATGGAGGCAGCGGCGACGAGGCACAGGTTGGACCCGTTTTGGTGGATCAGAGAGGCAGAGAGGTCAAATATTTTTTTAAAAAGCAGAATGATATTGATAGTGTTGACTGTGGAGAATGCAAAAATGAATAAATATTGATAAGCATACATGAGATACGTACATGTAACATGCCAGATTGCAGTCATAAGATCATTTACATTCTAACTAACTTGACAACAACACACTCATGAATATATTACGCAATAAGGTAGGCAGACACAGGGGACAAGGCGGGTGAATTGTCATGCCCCGGGATAACCCAACAGAAGTATGCACTCCATGGCAATAGGGTTGAACCGCAAACATATGCATGTATAAATACACAATAGTACTCATTTGAATAAATATTTGTTCAGCTCATCAAGACACTGAGGAAGAGCTTTTGCCAGTTCCACACCACAGCCCCTTTTAGTCGACCAAGGAACTCTGTGTGAGCGTGAGCCCGTAGTAAAGTCCCAGTGTCCTCTGAAGGGCGGAGCACCTCAGCACCACAGACTGACAGACACTCTGACGGCCAGCGCAGGGGCCAGCAGATAAATGTTTGATGAATTGACCAATACTGGGGCCGTGATGGCCTTCATATGTGCATAATGGACTATTCAGAGCACACTTCTGATGGCCTGCCAGGATAAGGCACTGTAATGAATGGAAGAGGGAGTTGACTGAACCCGGGGATAGGGTCTGGCTTTAATAAACTTAATAAGAAAGGTGAATGGTGGAAGTCGCAGAGGAGGAGGCTGAGGAGGCGTTATGGTGGAGAGTGGAAGGGGAAAAAGCTAGAAAAGTGAATTTTGTAAGCTTAAATGCAGGGTTACAGGGGCAAAGAGTCTAAAGCAGTCACGTGCCTACAATGAATGACATGTTTTAGACGTGCGCCTGTTTACAAGGGCATGTCTTTGCATAACAGCTTCATGCAAACATCATCATCTATTAGCAAGGTTGCGTGGTTCGAAGAATAAATGTATGGTACTTTAAATGAACCATGTTGTCATGTTATATCTTCATCAAACATAACTGGATATTTTGTTTCACTTGTTGAATGTTAGAGTAATCTTGCAAACGAGGCTGTCTCCTGCTTCAAAGCTTAAAATAATTTGTCCCTACGCATGATGTCATTAGGTAATAGTCCTTTATAAAGTCCATACACAAACTGCCCTCACTACAAGGGACAGAATGACGTCACGGTACAATAATCTCATGATGAATTTCTTTGTATGATATTAATTGCAATATTTTGAAGATGAATTGTAGAAACAGAATTGTAGAAATTACACTTTTGCCTTTAAAATGGCTAAATAAACCTTGTGAATCATAACTGCCATGTTCCAAAGAATTAAGATGTAAAATGCTAATAACAGTTATAACTGCTCTGATTTATGTAGTTCTCTTCCTTTTTTTTTTTTCTTTAACTTTTATTGCAGTAAAGCAAAGGCGCTAATAATTAAATAGTTCTGACAGCCCACAATATTATTGAAACTTGTGACAATACGATGCAACATTCAGTTATTAGTTTAGATGACCCTTTAGTGTCCCTGTAGGGAAATGTATCTTCTGCATTTGATCCGTTCTTCA